>NC_134353.1:171591325-171917169 GCF_048569485.1 Anomaloglossus baeobatrachus
GGAATCTTGTTAAAGTTGAGGGTCGCATGGATTCAACTCAGTATCAGCAGATTCTTGACAATGTGCAAGAATCAGTGACGAAGTTGAAGTTACGCAGGGGATGTATATTTCAGCAAGAAATGATCCAAAACACCGCTCCAAATCTACTCAGGCATTCATGCAGAACAATTACAATGTTCTGGAATGGCCATCCCAGTCTCCAGACCTGAATATCATTGAACATCTGTGGGATGATTTGAAGCGTGCTGTCCATGCTCGGCGGCCATCAAACTTAACTGAACTAGAATTGTTTTGTAAACAGGAATGGTCAAATATACCTTCATCCAGGATCCAGGAACTCATTAAAAGCTACAGGAAGCGACTAGAGGCTGCTATTTTTGCAAAAGGAGTATCTACAAAATATTAATGTCACTTTTATGTTGAGGTGCCCATACTTTTGCACCGTACAAATTTTGTTTAAATGCGGATTGCACATTTTCTGTTAGTACAATAAACCTCATTTCAATCCAGAAATATTACTCAGTCCATCAGTTATTAGATATATGAAACTGAAATAGCTATTGCAAAAACCCAAATTGTTATAAAGAAAAAAGGTTTCACATTAATAGGGGTGCCCAAACCTTCTCATATGACTGAATATATACTGTATATAGATATAGAGAGAGAAAGATATAACATATAGAGATTATATATATATATATATATATATATATATATATTATATATAAAAAAGCCTCCAGGTTGGCCATATTTCAAACCACAGTGCCTGTACTGATCGCTGTTGACAGCCACGTACATGCCTCAGATGGGCTGCCAGTTCAAATTCAGGGACAAGAAGTTGGTCCAGGTATAGGGGTCCGTATATAGCCCCTGAATATATTCATGGATGTGGCCCGTACATGGATCATGATCACATACATGGATGTGAGCCCGTACATGGACCATGATCACATACGTGGATGTGGCCCGTACATGGACCATGATCACATACGTGGATGTGGCCCGTACATGGACCATGATCATATAGGTGGATGTGGCCCGTACATGGACCATGATCACATACGTGGATGTGACCCGTACATGGACCAAGAACATATACATGGATGGTCCATACATGGACATTTACATGGATGTGGTCTGTACATGGACCGTGAACCCTGCTTGAAGGTGATTAGTCAGTTGAAAAATATGGCGCAACTTCCACTCCAGTCCCCCAAGGGGTATTTTTGAGCAAGTCATTATTTTGATAAAATATTTTTCACCCTTTTGGAGGAACTTGCGACTTTTCATGCCAAAAATCAGTTCAAGATAGAATAAAAGACCATTTTTGACTTGGTGCCAAATACATTAATTGTATGCGCTATTTTGTAGAATTGGTCCCAAAAATCGGCAACTAACACCACCAGGCTAAAAAGGAAAGCAACAATAAATACTCGCAAATTATGAATCGGGCCCATAATGTCCAGAGAGCCCACAGATGACAACCATGAATGACCCAAGATGGAGTTTACTAGGAATTGCCTATATGCAATGGTCTCCAATGTCTCTTAAATTCAGCTCCTCTTCGCTAGTGTTTTTCCCCGAATTCTGCTTTGTACTCAGCAATAACATGGAAAAACCTGCATATATAACTTGCTGGTAAATGATTCCGACACAAGCATCCCACTTGAGAAAATATATTCATCTGTTCGGCTAAAAACTGCATGGGTTGATAGGCACTAGAAGAAAACCAAGTTCAAAAATCCAAATATCAATCATTCAGATGCAAGTATTGACGGTTCAGGCAACGTGCTGCACATACAGCCCATCCAATGCATAGATCCCATTTCAGCTGCAATCAATTTCAGCGACCCCAGAAGGGGCAGCCACATTTGATTGGATGAAGTGAAATGAGAATGACCGTATCACTCATGAAACTGTCTGCAGAGCTTCACCATGGATTAAAATGAAGACAAATTTCCTAACACAGGGGAGAATTAAAGGAAAAACAAACCAGGCGTATTGGTAATGCACAGCCGCTCTAAAACGCTCTTTGCTGTACTTCTATTCCAGAGGAGACCTATGCTCCCTGCAAAGATAAGGGCTGGATTGCCATATAACTTTAAGATATGCTTGAATTAATTAAAAGGAAAAAAATAAATAAATAAATAAAAAATACGATAAATGGGAGCACGCACTGGAGAGGTGTGATTAATAGATCAGTAAGCAGACACTCATGAGAGCAGCTTATAATAGCAGAATCACCACCATAAATCTAGCTGAGATCCTGCAATGTATGGGCAGATGAAGGGCAAATGAGGTTAAGAGTTGGATTTTCAATCTTCGGGAAGTTTCATTACCACAGTTACTCAGCAGAGAATTTGCTAAAGACAAGAAACAAAAGCAGAGGATATGTAAACATTGCAAGAAAATGGTTTATGTTCAATCGTTTTTAATCTATCAACCACACTTAACCTTTCTATCAATGATAATCCATAGCCAGATGCTGAGGACTCATTCTGGAAGAACGCCCAATGAATATTACGCTAAATGGATTCTACACTTTGTAATGTGCAGAATATCCTTGCGCTTGATTTTCCACGTACATGAATACAAGCCAGCAATGAAAGCAATTTCATTTATTCTGGTCACCATGTCTACATCTAGGGGCCTGTATTTAAATGGGGGTTGTCTATTGCTTGGACAACCCTTCTTAATGCGTAGGTTTTCCCCTTTGAAAGTTTGGTTATACTCACCTCCGGCGCCGTTCCATCAGTGTTAGCACTGTGCCTCTGGGGATCGCGGGACAGTGTTAAATCATGTGATCCCGGCGGCCAATCAGCGGCCGCTACACTCTTCACACCTTTGGACAAATTGCTTACATCCGAAGGAAGTGACTGCTGTATGTGATATGACCCAAGGTGTGAAGAGTGAAGCAGCCGCTGATTGGCTGCCGGGATCACGTGATGTAACCCCGGTAGAGACCATGCTGACACTGTTGGAATGACACCAGAACCGGAGGGGAGTGTGTTATTTTAAAAAGGGGTCACATACAGATTGAGATGGAGTTGTTGCAGTAATTGACAACCCCTTTAAAAATAGATAATCTGCCAACAACATTCATAGGAACATGTGACCAATTATTAGACCATGCAAACATGGTGGCAACCACTCAACAAATAAGCAATATGCCCAATCTGATTTTTTAAGCCAGAAACACTAACAGCCATTTTTGTGCAAAATATTATATAGTGGAATAAGACCCTTTAAGTTGGTAATATTCTGGAGTTATCAATATAACAATATGGTCCGGGAGGATGTTGTATAGTAACCAGTGCAAATTGCCAAGGGGCTTCTGTAGCAAGCCATAAAGCTGGGGACACGGATATGATGGCAGTGCAGAAGACATCAGGAGTAATATATATACAGATCAATACAGCGGCAGAGTAAGACATAAATTATATATAGATTGGAAGTAAGGAGAGTGGTGCAGACAGACAAGTCACCTCCTAATGACCCCAATGTATCACAAAAAAGATCCATTCATCATTTACTAGTTAAACACGCTGTTTTAGAAAATTCAATGTACAAACAAACAAACGAATGAACGAATGAATGAATGAATGAATGAATGAATGAATGAAATGACCATATAAATGTAAAACATGATGAGGGCCATCCAGCGGCGGTCTGGGAAAAGAGCAGTAAGGCTATGTTCCTATTAGGAGGATTTGATGTTGCAGATTTTCCGCAGCATTTCTGCTCCCATTATGGAAATTAGGTGACGCAATATTTTCATTTGCGTTTTGTTTTTTTTGTGCATTTTTCTTTTTCAAAAGTAGAAACTGCTTCAGGGAGTCTCTTTGATAAATTCTTGTAGAGATTTTTTTCAGCATTTTCATTGGACAGGACTTAGTTTGGGAAGTGTTGTACGAAGCATCAGCAAACCTTTCAATGAATACACTATTTCTATTGTCTGAGCATCTTTTGGTTATTCAATGTGTTTTTCAGTATGACCTTGTAAGGGTCGGTGCACATGATCCGGACATGCCGCGTCCAGGATTGCGAGGGTTCTTCGCAGGAGACCGCATAGGCTCATGCCCACGATCAGGGTTCGGGGCGCTGCAGAGTTTGTGATCTCCCTGCGGAGAACACTCGCGTGTCAGCACCATAAATTGACATGCTGTGACTCAGGAAGTCGCGCCACATGACAGTTTATCTTGTGGCGAAAAGAAGCACAGTGTGCATGGGCTTTCTTTAAGTCCAATCTACTGTGCTTGTACTGTACAATGCAATGTATTGGACGCAGTGCAAACATGCTGCATCCAAAACTCTGCTATTCCTGATCCTGGGCACGTACCCTTGGATGAAGGTTTTGATTTATATTATTTATTCCATTATTAAACTAATATAGGATAGAAAATTATTAAAAACTACTAAATTTATATCTGAAGCCATTCTTCGATAAATAGTTGTAGCCACTTTACATACCCAGACTACCACAGTCTAGCAAATACCATTCCCACTCAAGGAATATAGTAAAATCTCCAACTGATTAATGTATTATGCATTGATGCTGCCCAAGAAACAAAATCACATGAATGGTAGAGACAGCTCCTTATTATTGAGGACAGATGGAACATTGTACAGAGTCCTGTATAAATCAGGTCTAGCACACAGGCTTGCAATACCAGCTAATATACACCAATGCTTACCACGTGTGTGTCGGCTGGTTGGGTGCAGGAGTGACCGCCACATTCCTCTCACAGGAGTACAAAAAAAAAGTCCAAAATATTCCTCAATGTATGTATTATATTTGTGCTCTGATTTATATTGTGTCAGAACTGGCAATGGACCTGTTCATCTAGGATGTATTCAGGAATTCTAGGTTTAAAAGGGAACCTGTCATGTCCCCTATGTCCTGCAACATTCATATTGATGTCAAAATTCCCTGCCTAACCAGCCCTGCATGATGTTACTTACTAAAATCGAGGTTTAAAAAAGAAATTACAAACTGCGCTGTTCCTATGTTAATTAGGGTCTTGACTAGTCGATGGGGCATTAGTTTCCCAGACTAGTGGGCCCTCTTTCCATGTTATCATGGAAGAACAGCTCCTGCACTTCTGATCATGTGCAGTGCCCCTCTCTAAAGCCGGGATACGTACACCCAGCCTCAGAAGAGGCTCATTGTGAGTAACCAAAGCCGTGCACATGTACAACATTTACGAGAGCTGGTTGTGACACCCGCTCGTGGAAATTATGTTGTTATCACACCCACAGGGGTGTAGTAACATAGAAATAGGGAACCAACACCCCGTTAACTACGGTAGTCAAGACCCTAATTAACATAGCACAGCTTATAATTCCTTTTTAAACAGTGATTTTTAGTTAAAAACATCATACAGGGCTGGATACGAAAAAAGTGAAAACTAGAATTTTCACCATTTCTCAATTTCCCGATGTGGCTTAAATTTGGCTGAACAATGATATTACGTAGACCTTAATATTTAATAATACTCAAAATTTATGAAAAGACCAGAAAAAAATTGGTCTGGGAGGCTGCCAAGTGGCCTTCAGCAAAATTAAAGGAGCTGTAAGAATTTCTGGAAAGTACTGGTTGTGTACTGCATGTGACAAACATTTCCTGTATGTATGTATGTATGTATGTATGTATGTATGTATGTATGTATGTATGTATGTATGTATGTATGTATGTATGTATGGCCTTAGGGATAGGGTGACAAGATGGAAGTCTTTGCTTACACAGTAAAACATCCAAGCCTAGCTACGTTTTGTCAAAACCTACATAAAGCCTGGCAAAAACACGTGGGAAAATGTGTTATGGTCCAATGAGACCAAGGATGAACTTTTTGGCCAGAATTATATCACAATATCACCATAACTACAGTGAAGCATTGTGGAGGCAGTATTATACATTCAAGCAGTTTTGCAGCAGTGAGAATTGATGCATTGATTGCATCAGTAGGAATCCAATAAATGTTGCCAGTGCCAGGAGGAATACAGTACATTTTCTACCAGTAACCATGGTCTGTTTGTCAGCAGCACAGCTTTAGAGTACTATTAACCTGCAACGTAAACCCAAAAATAAAAACCCAACAACTTAAACTTCTTACACATGAGATTATATAATATATATGTCATATGTAATAAGTAGAGTTGAGAGAGAGAGGGGGAGAGAGAGATATCGTGCACCCCGAATCCCGTGTACTGGTTTACGTTGCAGGTTAATAGTACTCCAAGCTGTGCTGCTGACAAACCGATATCTATCTATCTATATAGATTTTGCCAGTCCAGATCTTTGCCAGTCATTGCACTGGTTGCCTATCCATTACAGAATCCAATATAAACTTATCACTCTTACTTACAAAGCTCTCCATGGTTCTGCACCACCCTACATCTCCTCTCTCATCTCTGTCTATCATCCCACCCGTGCCCTCCGCTCTGCTAATGACCGAAGACTGACATCCTCAACAATTCGAATCTCCCACTTCCGTCTTCAAGATTTCTCACGAGCTGCGCCTATGCTCTGGAACACACTACCAAGAGCAATCCGATTAATTCCCAACATCCACACCTTTAAGCGGGCCCTAAAAACGCATTTCTTTAGACTAGCCTATCAACTCACTGCCCTGATCTAATCTAGTCCCTTTCTGCCCTTCAAAAAAAAAAAAAAAAAAAAAAAAAATTCACTTCCAGTTCTCGTCCCCTGTAGCTGTATAAATTCTCACCGATGGATACATGCAGCTGCTTTTGAATACTCTATTAAATCGATGGCTGGACCATACAGTCAGGGCCAGAAATATTTGGACAGTGACACAAGTTTTGTTATTTTAGCTGTTTACAAAAACATGTTCAGAAATATAATATAATTTGTATTATATATATATATATATATATATATATATATATATATATATATATATATATATATATATATAATATATTATGAGATATATTATATGGGCTGAAAGTGCACACTCCTAGCTGCAATATGAGAGTTTTCACATCCAAATCGGAGAAAGGGTTTAGGAATCATAGCTCTGTAATGCATAGCCTCCTCTTTTTCAAGGGACCAAAAGTAATTGGACAAGGGACTCTAAGGGCTGCAATTAACTCTGAAGGTGTCTCCCTCGTTAACCTGTAATCAATTAAGTAGTTAAAAGGTCTGGGGTTGATTACAGGTGTGTGGTTTTGCATTTGGAAGCTGTTGCTGTGACCAGACAACATACGGTCTAAGGAACTCTCAATTGAGGTGAAGGAGAACATCCTGAGGCTGAAAAAAAAGAAACAAATCCATCAGAGAGATAGACATGCTTGGAGTAGCAAAATCAACAGTCGGGTACATTCTGAGAAAAAAGGAATTGACTGGTGAGCTTGGGAACTCAAAAAGGCCTGGGCGTCCACGGATGACAACAGTAGTGGATGATCGTCGCATACTTTCTTTGGTGAAGAAGAACCCGTTCACAACATCAACTGAAGTCCAGAACACTCTCAGTGAAGTAGGTGTATCCGTCTCTAAGTCAACAGTAAAGAGAAGACTCCATGAAAGTAAATACAAAGGGTTCACATCTAGATGCAAACCATTCATCAATTCCAAAAATATACAGGCCAGAGTTAAATTTGCTGAAAAACACCTCATGAAGCCAGCTCAGTTCTGGAAAAGTATTCTATGGACAGATGAGACAAAGATCAACCTGTACCAGAATGATGGGAAGAAAAAAGTTTGGAGAAGAAAGGGAACGGCACATCCTCTGTAAAACATGGTGGAGGCAACGTGATGGCATGGGCATGCGTGGCGTTCAATGGCACGGGCATGCATGGCTTTCAATGGCACTGGGTCACTTGTGTTTATTGATGACATAACAGCAGACAAGAGTAGCCGGATGAATTCTGAAGTGTACTGGGATATACAGTTAGGTCCAGAAATATTTGGACAGTGACACAATTTTCGCAAGTTGGGCTCTGCATGCCACCACATTGGATTTGAAATGAAACCTCTACAACAGAATTCAAGTGCAGATTGTAACGTTTAATTTGAAGCTTTGAACAAAAATATCTGATAGAAATTGTAGGAATTGTACACATTTCTTTACAAACACTCCACATTTTAGGAGGTCAAAAGTAATTGGACAAATAATCCAAACCCAAACAAAATATTTTTATTTTCAATATTTTGTTGCGAATCCTTTGGAGGCAATCACTGCCTTAAGTCTGGAACCCATGGACATCACCAAACGCTTGGTTTCCTCCTTCTTAATGCTTTGCCAGGCCTTTACAGCCGCAGCCTTCAGGTCTTGCTTGTTTGTGGGTCTTTCCGTCTTAAGTCTGGATTTGAGCAAGTGAAATGCATGCTCAATTGGGTTAAGATCTGGTGATTGACTTGGCCATTGCAGAATGTTCCACTTTTTTGCACTCATGAACTCCTGGGCAGCTTTGGCTGTATGCTTGGGGTCATTGTCCATCTGTACTATGAAGCGCCGTCCGATCAACTTTGCGGCATTTGGCTGAATCTGGGCTGAAAGTATATCCCGGTACACTTCAGAATTCATCCGGCTACTCTTGTCTGCTGTTATGTCATCAATAAACACAAGTGACCCAGTGCCATTGAAAGCCATGCATGCCCATGCCATCAAGTTGCCTCCACCATGTTTTACAGAGGATGTGGTGTGCCTTGGATCATGTGCCGTTCCCTTTCTTCTCCAAACTTTTTTCTTCCCATCATTCTGGTACAGGTTGATCTTTGTCTCATCTGTCCATAGAATACTTTTCCAGAACTGAGCTGGCTTCATGAGGTGTTTTTCAGCAAATTTAACTCTGGCCTGTCTATTTTTGGAATTGATGAATGGTTTGCATCTAGATGTGAACCCTTTGTATTTACTTTCATGGAGTCTTCTCTTTACTGTTGACTTAGAGACGGATACACCTACTTCACTGAGAGTGTTCTGGACTTCAGTTGATGTTGTGAACGGGTTCTTCTTCACCAAAGAAAGTATGCGGCGATCATCCACTACTGTTGTCATCCGTGGACGCCCAGGCCTTTTTGAGTTCCCAAGCTCACCAGTCAATTCCTTTTTTCTCAGAATGTACCCGACTGTTGATTTTGCTACTCCAAGCATGTCTGCTATCTCTCTGATGGATTTTTTTCTTTTTTTTCAGCCTCAGGATGTTCTGCTTCACCTCAATTGAGAGTTCCTTAGACCGCATGTTGTCTGGTCACAGCAACAGCTTCCAAATGCAAAACCACACACCTGTAATCAACCCCAGACTTTTTAACTACTTCATTGATTACAGGTTAACGAGGGAGACGCCTTCAGAGTTAATTGCAGCCCTTAGAGTCCCTTGTCCAATTACTTTTGATCCCTTGAAAAAGAGGAGGCTATGCATTACAGAGCTATGATTCCTAAACCCTTTCTCCGATTTGGATGTGAAAACTCTCATATTGCAGCTGGGAGTGTGCACTTTCAGCCCATATTATATATAATTGTATTTCTGAACATGTTTTTGTAAACAGCCAAAATAACAAAACTTGTGTCACTGTCCAAATATTTCTGGACCTAACTGTACTTTCAGCCCAGATTCAGCCAAATGCCGCAAAGTTGATCGGACGGCGCTTCATAGTACAGATGGACAATGACCCCAAACATACAGCCAAAGCTACCCAGGAGTTCATGAGTGCAAAAAAGTGGAACATTCTGCAATGGCCAAGTCAATCACCAGATCTTAACCCAATTGAGCATGCATTTCACTTGCTCAAATCCAGATTTAAGACGGAAAGACCCACAAACAAGCAAGACCTGAAGGCTGTGGCTGTAAAGGCCTGGCAAAGCATTAAGAAGGAGGAAACCCAGCGTTTGGTGATGTCCATGGGCTCCAGATTTAAGGCAGTGATTGCCTCCAAAAGGATTCGCAACAAAATATTGAAAATAAAAATATTTTGTTTGGGTTTGGTTTATTTGTCCAATTACTTTTGACCTCCTAAAATGTGGAGTGTTTGTAAAGAAATGTGTACAATTCCTACAATTTCTATCAGATATTTTTGTTCAAACCTTCAAATTAAACGTTACAATCTGCACTTGAATTCTGTTGTAGAGGTTTCATTTCAAATCCAATGTGGTGGCATGCAGAGCCCAACTCGCGAAAATTGTGTCACTGTCCAAATATTTCTGGACCTAACTGTATATAACAAGCTTTTCTCCCCCCCCCCATTCACCTTCTGTGTCTCCCCTATTTCCTCATAGACTGTAAGCTAAGCTTACGAGCAGGGCCCTCACTCCTCCTGGTATCTTAATTTTGTTATTTTGTATTGTCTAATATTGTCTGTACATGTCCCCTCTTAGGCTAGGTTCACACTTCCGTTGTTTTGCATCAGTCACAATCCGTCGCCTTGAGGAATTACGGTATCCTGCAAAATATTTTGCAGGAATCCAGTTTTTCCCCTTAGACTTCTATTAGTGACGGATTGCGACTGATGATGCTGCGTTGTATCCGCTGCGTCGCGGTCAGTTATTTTTTAACTGACCGCCGGGCGGGAGCAACGCAGCAACTGCAGCCCTGCAGTCCCCGCGGCACTGACGTCCTCAGCACTACGGCCCCACTCGGCTCCGCCCCCCGCACACAACCGAGTCCGACAATGATTTCTGTTCTTTGTCATCCGTTGTACAATGCATCAGCCACACGCGTCAAGCAACGCATATGACTGATGCAAAACAACGGAAATGTGAACCTAGCCTTAATTGTAAAGCGCTGCGGAATATGTTGGCGCTATAGAAATAAAAATATATATTATATATATATATATATATATATATATATATAAAAAGCTGAATGTGTATGTGTGTATGTATGGTCCGGGATTGGCATCTGCACCGTCGCAGCTACAGCCACAAAATTTTGCACACTCACACACTTCTGGACCACGAGAGCGTCATAGGCTATGTTTTGAGGGGAAATTTTAACCCCGCGCTTTACAGTTATTAGCCAAAAAAAACTGCCTCCATTAAAGCGAATGGAGCTGGGAGCCACAGTGCAGCCAGAACTTCAGGAGAATGCGCAGCCACGCCCTTATATGGAATGTTGGCGTGTCACAATGCAGACAGGGCAACAGACAGACACAGGGAGACACACAGAGTGAAAGAGACACACAGAGCGGGGTCAGGTCATTAGTGACGCACATCCGGCAACGTCAGACATATCGTACCGTGTGACACCTCGGAACGACTGAACGAGCAAAAATACTCACCTTATTGTTGCTCGTTGACACGTCACTCATTTTCAAAAAGTCGGTCCTCCTCCTGTGCTCCGGTAGTTCATCGTTCCTGTGGCAGCACACGTCGCTCCGTGTGACACCCCGGGAATGACGAACACAGATTACCTGCGTCCCGCCGGCAATGCGGAAGGAGGGAGGTGGGCGGGATGTTATGTCACGCTCATCTCCGCCCCTCCGCTTCTATTGGCCGGCCGCAGTGTGACATCGCTGTGACGCCAGACGTCCCTCCCCCTTCAGGAAGAGGATGTTCGCCACCCACAGTGACGTCGTCCGGGAGGTAAGTGCGTGTGACGTGTGGGGATTTAACAACTTTGTTCACCACGGGCAACTAATTGCCCGTGACGCACAAACAACGGGGGCGGGTACGATCGCTCATGCGATCGCACGCTAGATCGTCCCGTGTGACGCTGGCATTACAATAAGGGCTCTTTTCCATTTGTTATTTCAATGTGCGAGTGCGATCCGATAAAACATCGCACCTGTGTTAATCAATGGGGCAGTGTCCTCTTGTTTATTTTTCTTCGACACAATTCGTGCTCTCAATGCAATCACTGCATTCTGCATTTGGCAGTGAGTCTCCGCTCATGCAGCCCCATACATGCCTATGGGAGCGTGTGACACCGCACTTCACTCGCATGTCATGCGACTGCAGTGCGGTGCATGCAGAGACAGACAGCAGAGGAGATGGGAGAAAGTGCTCCCTCCATCTTCTCCGCACCTGTGATGTGATCGCAAGATTGCATCAGTCGCATAACCCTTGGCTGACGCATGCAGCAGAGGATCTATAGCACATCGCCTCCGATGATCTCGCAGCGGAAGCGGTACGCAAGTTCAAATCAACCCTAAGGAGGGGTCTCCTCAACCTCTAGGAACTCACTTTCTTTAGGAGCACAATTAGCAGCTGGAAATTCCAAGGGAAAATTCACTGAATTGTCAGGCACTTGCCGAAATAAAATCACTAATGCACAGTCCAATCAAATTATAACTAGAGAGAATTTCTGATAAACAACTTTATGCCACCATTATAGCTCCATTTGATTTTCAATTAGCAATTCTCCATATTGCTACTTCTATTTTATGTTTCACACTGTACACTGCTCGTTCCATTAACCTTTGTCCTTTTCTACAGCTTTTCAAAGACGCACTGCCTGAGAATCCGGGGAGCCAAATCCCTTTGGAAAATACCATAAAAATTAGCTCCAAATTAAAAGGCCCATTTCTCTTGGACTTTATGGTGGATTTAAGAAAACTGATTTTATATTATATTATATATAACACAAGATTACTGGTCTTAATCCTGACCTAATGACAGACTTCAAAGAGGGGTTCTGTTATACCCTATTCTGGTATACAGAGCGCTCCGAGACTGAACAGTCCATTTCTAAATACGTTTTGTCCTCTCTATAAGCTGAAAAAAAAAAAGGGTCTCCATTCACCAACTGCAAATAAATTGCTTGTAAAGTGCTCAGAAGTGTAACTCATTATGCAGTGTCTAAGCTGAAGACCGCTCTCCAGACAGGTCTATATTAATAAATCACCAAACTGATGCACATTTTACCCCAGGACTCTGTTGTACGGTTTCTTGTAATTTCTCCTGTAAATGTATGAATACATTGATAAAAAAAATTGTTTAAAAGAACAGAGAGTCCTCAGTGGTTGATACCTTTCAATGGCTAACTGAAAAGATGGTAATAATTGCAAGCTTTCGAGACTACTCAGGTCTCTTCATCAGGCATGGTATAACACAAAATCTGAAGAGTCACATATTTATACACAACAGGACTTAGAATAGTGCAGTAAAAAAAAACAAAAAAAAAAAACTGCACTATTCTAAGTCCTGTTGTGTATAAATATGTGACTCTTCAGATTTTGTGTTATACCATGCCTGATGAAGAGACCTGAGTAGTCTCGAAAGCTTGCAATTATTACCATCTTTTCAGTTAGCCATTAAAAGGTATCAACCACTGAGGACTCTCTGTTCTTTTAAACAATTTTTTTTATCTCTACTGGCTAACACGGTACAAAGATATATTTTACTTGTATCTGAATACATTGACAAATAAGCATTACTATTCCCCTCGTCAATAAGGTGTGTCCCTGAACAAGGACAAAGGCAGTAAAGATTAGTGTCACAGCATGTAGGAACACTCCCCAATGACAACATCTAGGTTATCACGTCATTCATACATTTCCAAGAGCATAAATCTAGAAATGGGGCAAAGTACAACTAAAAGAAAAGGAGATCCAGGATTGTTATTCTAAAGTAAAGTATTTACTAAAACATAAATGTAGAGAGGGATGGTGGTTCCTCTTTAAGACTTAAAAGGGGTGGGGGGGCGTGGCCAGCAGGCAGCATGAGCGGTCGCATCTGAGAGCAGCTCCGCAGTCCAACGCTGATATATACTATTAATCCTGCCGAAATTGGTGCCTAAATACACCTACGGATTACCTGTGGTGCGGTGATCATTCTGAGCGGTAATATGAGTAGAGGTCGCAGTGCTGCGGCGGCTGAGAAGCTGAAGAAATTTGCCCGAGACTCCCAGCAAGATGGCGCCGGCAAACAGGCAGAGCGGGAAGCCAGTGAGGCGGCGGAGGAGGAGGAGAACATGGAGGCCGGATCCAAGGAATCGCAGGAGTTGACCTTGCAGCAAGTTACTTCGCAATTACTTGCAGCGATCCAGGATTCAAAAGTGTCGCTGACGGGTAAAATTGAGGAGGTTAAGATCGATGTGGGTCTCCTCAGGCTGGATTTGCAAAATCTGAGAGAGCGGGTAACTGAGACGGAACAGCGGGTCTCCACGCTGGAGGACGGCGCAAGAGCGACGCCGGGCAGATTGTCCTCTTTGGAAAGCGCGGCAAACAACTGGGCGCAGAGGGCTGACGATCTGGAAAACCGCCTGCGTCGCAATAATTTAAGAATCCTAGGGATGCCGGAGAGAGCAGAAGGGAGCGACCAATGTAAGTTCATGGAAACATGGCTCTCCGAAACTTTCCCTGATGAGACACTGTCAGCGGCCTTCGCCATAGAAAGAGCCCACCAGGTGCCGGCCAGACCTCCTTCCCCTGGAGCGCAGCCCAGACCCCTCCTGGCCCGACTGCTGAGCAGCAGGGATAGAGATGCGATCCTTGGTGCGGCGAGACGCAAGGGCCCGATCTTACACAACAACGCTTCCATATTGATCTTCCCTGACTTCTCTGCGTCTCTTCAGAAAACGAGGGCATCCTTCATTCAAGTGAAAAAACGCCTTAGAGAACATCAAATTGCCTACTCCATGATCTTCCCAGCCCGTATCAGAGTGGTTTATCAAGAGCGCTCCCTTTTCTTTACTTCTCCTGCGGAGGCAGATGACTGGATCAACACACTGAAGAGGAAGCGCTGATGCGTTACAGTTACGGGCGATGCCTGGAGGGTCGTTGTTGTGTTGGCGTCACGACTTTGATCCACTTATTTCATCTTCTCCGGAGTGAGGTCGGTAATGCGATTCTAATTCCTGGGACGTCGTGTCTGAAATCGCTGTTGCGATCGTTTTATGATCATCCTATGCAGGTACTCGGCGTCCCTTGTTATCAAAGGCGCGAAATAGTTTGTTTTCTACACCTCTTCTGTCATGTGAGTGGAGCGGGGTCGGGATCGCAGTTGCGCCCGCGCCCTGATTTCCTGGCTCCAGTTCGTTGAGAAGCTGATGAACTTATCAGGATGCGCTGATGCGCCTGTGGCCCTCCGGAAGCATGTGAGCTACTGGGTGCGATTATTATTGGCCTTCCATTGAGCCGGTTTCCAGGTCGGCCCTTCTCGGGTCTGGGCAGCTTGAGGTCGCGCCTGGGATGCGATGTGGCCTGCGTTCACTGCGATCATTGCTAAGCCCAGTTTGAGCTCCGGATCACTCGGTCGCAGGTGCGTCGCTTGTGGGACCGGACCGAGTTGACATCAGGCGGGACTTGGGCCAGACCGCAGTTGCGGCATCAAGAACACTTTCCAGCGAACTTGTGTTATCCTGTATTTTTTTGATCCAACATGGGACTTTACTTTGGGTTCGCAACAGTTGGCAACGCACTTAAGTTCATATTGTTGAATTTTGCTTTTAGAGTTGTATTCAGCTTCTAAGGTTACCATACATCATAATATCTTATAACTTAAGATTACCTGCAAATTCTCCTCTCATTTCCTTCACACTTCCATCTCTTCCTTCCCCCTTCCCCTCTTATTTGCTTAATTCCCTATCCTCCCCATCCCACCCCCCTACCCCCTCTTTTTCCTCTTACTCCCCTCCTACTCCAAGTCTCTCCCGGCTCTTCTCTCCAAACTTCCCCCTTTACCCTTCCTCTCTTCCCCCCAGTTTCCTCCCAGTTTTGCCCACCGTTACCCCTTTCCTCCTCATATCTCTATATTCTCCCTCCCTCTTATTTCATTTTCTCCCCTCTCTCTCTCTCTCTCTCTCCTCCCCTTGCCCTCTTTCTTTTCTTTTTCACACTTCTATTTCGTCCCCCCACCCCCTCCCTGGGTTTTTTTTTTTTCTTCTTTCTTCTCTCTTTCTTTCTTTCCTCTCTGTTTCTTCCTCGTCTTTCCTCTCCCTTATTTCTATACTCACTTATTCTTGGTCCTTTCACTTAGGCACGATTAAAGGTTATGTTGCAGGGTAATTCAATTTATTGGACTGCAGGAGAAGCTTAAGTCCTTGTTTGAGGACACCCCCGTACCAAGTACGCCATCTAGCCACGTTGGTTCACCCTAGTCGTTGCTAGGGAAAATCTCTCCTGGTCACACTACTGGACCAGTTCTTATCGGCTGTGTGAGTGCAACCGATTGTTTGCATTTAAGGGTACGTTTACCCCAGTTCTACTGTAGGTTAAGTTTTTACTTTTTTCATTCAATTTAGCAAGTGATATCTTTCAATGGCTTTAAGCTTGATGACATGGAATGTTAGGGGACTGGGCACATCCAGGAAAAGGGCGGCAGTATTTGCACATATCAAAAGATCCAAAGCTCAGATTGTATGTTTACAGGAGACCCATTTATTGTTGGAGACCACTAGAGTGCTCCAGAAGCCTTGGGTTCAATGGTCAGCTCACTCTGTTCATTCCTCATATTCTAGCGGAATATCGGTACTAATCCATAAAGCACTGCGGTGGGACCCGGGTAAGATTATAAAGGATAATGAGGGGAGGTATGTGATTATCCAGGCTCATATTGATGGGGTAATGATAGTGATCCTAGCCATATACATCCCCTCTGCGATGGGAATCTCGATTCTGTATGAGGCGGCTAAGTTTGCCTCACAATTCCCACAAGCCTTGGTGCTCTGCATGGGGGACTTCAATTTGATCAATAACCCAGGACTGGATAGATTCAACACCCGACAGGTCCAGATCTCCCCTACGATACAAACTAGACTGAGTGCATTCCTACAGGAGGTGGGATGGTACGACATGTGGCGGTTTTTCAACCCAGTACTGAGAGAATATACATGCTATACTCCAGGGAAAAACTCATTATCTCGAATTGATTACATTTGTGGAAACGAAAGTCTGTGCCCATATACAATTGGTATGTCACCTGCCCAGATCAGTATCAGATCACTCCCCGGTTTTTGTAAGCATTAAATGGGAAGGATGTAAATCTCGTAAAGTGTCACGGAAGATTAACCCTTGGTGGCTCTCACTCTTTGGTACCAATGATAGGAAACCTGACCAGCTCAGGGCATACACTGAGACGAACTCCGTGGAAGAGAATCACTCGGCTTATTGGGACGCGCTTAAGGCGTATCTGAGGGGATGCTATTACTCCTCTATCTCCTATCTCAAGAAACAGGCGGCCAGGGAGGAGGAGGAATTGGCCAATCAAAATAGAGTGCTCGAACATAGATTCACCTCGGACCCTTCTGAGGAAAATAGATCTCAGTGGCTACAGGCTGGGAGGAAATATCTTTTGTACTTGCAAGATAAGGCTAAGAGACATGTCTTCTTCACGAACCAGAGATATTTTGAGCAAGGGAACCAATCTAGCAGTTTACTAGCGTTCTTGGTGCACCAATCCAATAGCTCACCTGCGGTCCTTAAGATTAGAGACCCTAGCGGTGAATCAGTCACTTCCATCAATGGTATTCTGGAGGTGTTTCTGGACTTCTACAAGAACCTATATGAGTCCAGGCTGACAGTGTCAAGGGAGGAGATCACTGATTACTTACGAGATCTGGAGTTTCCCAGATTGACTTTGGCCCAGAGATCGGCCTTGGATGAGCCCATTAGTATGGAGGAGATAGTGGAGGCGATGGGAGCCCTCAATAGGGGTAGGGCGTCTGGGCCAGACGGACTCCCAATTGAGATATTTGACAAATATCAGGGGGAGCTGGCTCCAGCCCTCCTGGAGACGGTTGAGGCTTCGTTCCGCAGGGGACGGTTGCCTGATTCTTTCTATGAGGCAACCATCGTTCTACTATTGAAACCAGATAAGGACCCATTGGATTGTGGCTCGTACAGACCGATATCTTTTTTAAACTCTGATTACAAAATTCTTACCAAAATTCTAGCAACTAGACTCAATAAAGTGATCTCCTCCATAGTGCATGAGGATCAGTCTGGATTCATTCCGGGTAGGAGTACCTCTGATAACCTGAGGAGGGCGCAGGTGGTCTTACAGATGGGCACCAAGATAGAGGAGGATTGGGCCAAAGCCTTTGATTCTATAGAATGGCCGTACCTGTTGGAAGTACTGCGGGCATTTGGTTTCGGCAACGAATTCATTAGATGGATTGAGATTATATATAAAGCCCCATCTGCTAACATTCAGGTGGGCGGCGGGGTGTCAAACTTTCCCCTTGGGGAGGGGAACCAGACAGGGATGCCCCCTATCCCCTCTCCTGTTCGCCCTCGCTATGGAACCGCTGGCGGTGCGCATTCGGGCGGACCCAATTTACCGGGGAGTGAGACACCGTAGGGGAGATGAACGCTTGTCTCTGTATGCAGATGACTTGCTATTGTTCGCATCTGATCCGGATTCCTCCATTCCTAGAGCCGTGGAACTAATTGACCGATTCGGGGAGTTCTCGGGTCTGTCAATAAACTGGTCAAAGTCGTACCTCCTCTTTCTGTTCCGGGACAGAGAGGAAATGGCGAACACCCGCATATGTAGGGTTCCAGTAGTGGATCATTTTAAATACCTTGGGATTATACTGGCGGGAAGCCCTTCGGAGATGATAGCAAGAAATATTGCCCCCCTGTTGTCACACCTCGGGGAGAAATTTAATAGATGGAGCCAACTCCCGCTCTCAGTGGCGGGAAGGATTAACCTCCTTAAAATGATAGTGCAACCAAAGTGCCTTTATATTACCCAGCATGTATTTGTACAGATTCCTCGCTCTTTCTTTCGATCCCTGGAATCCTTAATGATCACCTTTGTCTGGGGCGCGTCCAGATCGAGGGTCCAGTTGGCCAAATTACAGAGACCCAAGGACATGGGGGGTATGGCCCTTCCTGATCTGTACATATACTACCTGGCCGGACAATTGAAATATCTGGGTCAGTGGACACTTCCTGGGGTAAGGGGTTCTCCGGAAGGACTCCTGGCAGAGTTCACAGGGGTGGATCTCCTATGGTCACTATTGACAGATCACAAGAGGGCCCCTGAGGGCCGCATCCTCCCGATACACAAACTAGGGGCCAGGATCTGGAAAGAGGCTAAAGCTATAGTCGGATTTCAGGATATACCAACTGAGACACCCATATGGGATAACCTGGACCTTCCACACTTTTGTGGGCTGCCGGGGTTTGGCGAATGGAGGAATCGAGGAAGTCTCCCTGGGATCACTGGTCCGGGATGGTGAACTCCGCCCCTTTGCACAACTGCGTACAGAATTCGATCTGCCGGAATCTCATGGGTTTCAGTATCTCCAGATTAGGCACGCCTTTCGGGCTCAGTTCTCTGGTCGTGGGGTTAGATTCTCTTCCTTTCCAATCATTGTAATTATTAGATCACAGGGCCCTGGCGGCCTTATTTCCAAATTATACTCCTCCCTTATTCGGGCCAAGGACATGAACAGTCCTCTTTCTATCCGGGAGAGGTGGAGTGCCAGGATTCCTGAAATTGATGATGTAGTGTGGGACGACATTGTCGAATCCCACACGCGGGTCTCTCCCGCAATTAATAATAGACTGATTCAGTTATATATCATACACCAGAGTTATATCACTCCCCAGAGACTAAACAAGATGAAAAAGGCGAATAATTTGATGGGGGTGGGTTGTTCGAGATGCGGGAGAGACGGTGCTGATTTCTGGCACATGATATGGGATTGCCGGGCCATTCTCTCCCATTGGGGTGAGGTTGTAACGACTCTTTCCACCATACTTCAAAAAGGGGTTGCTCTGTGCCCAATTCTGTGTCTATTTGGAGTGGTGGATGTACACTCCTGGTCCCAAGATGAAAATTTATTAATAAAAAAGGTATTGTTTCTGGCCCGGAAGGGCATTATATTAAATTGGATGAGCACTCATCCCCCAACTAGGGCCTCTTGGATTGCATTGGTAAATGATATAATCCCGTCAGAACATTTTGTTTATAAGACAAGAGGTTCATTACATAAATTCGACAAAATATGGGGTAGATGGCTGGGATCGCCCTTGACCGGAGGATCACCCGGTTCCCTAGCTGATAACCTACAGTCGGTATTATTGCAATAATAATCAATAATGCTCTGGTGAGAGGAAAGGAGAAACATGTGATTCAAGATATACTGTATCAGGATTATGAGGAGGTCCCTGAAACCTGGGTTGCACTTTCCTTGTTAACATGGGCTTTTTGCCTCAGGATGGATATGCCTCGCGAGCTGACACCTTTGTTATGTTTAATGTACTCGGGCCATGCTGAAAGTAACAGACGTTGACTTGATTATTGATGCTTTATTACTCTGATTATCAACCAGTTTACAGGTATTTTTTTTTTATATACTGCACATTTTGCTGATTTATCTCAATGTAATGATTTACTTAACCTTCAATAAAACGAGTTTTTAAAAAAAAAAAAAAAAAAAAAGACTTAAAAGGGGTATTCCCATCTCCAAAATCCTATCCCAATATGTGTTAGGGATAATAAAAATATTAGCAAATAGCTCCAATTAGAAATGTAGCATAGCTCTCTTACCTAATGTGCAGGGCATTGCAGCTTAGGTATCCATGGTTACAACCACTCTTATAGTAACAGTTAGTTGCTTGTGGTTACCATGGATACCTAAGCTGCAATGCCCTGCACATGAGGTAAGAGATTAAGAGACATGGCTATAACAAGAGAACTATAAACTTTACTACATTTCTAAATGGAGATATTTGCTAACATTATTATTATGCCTACTACATATTGCGATAGGATCTTTGAGATGGGAATACCTCTTTAAGACTCGTATATACATTAAAGTTAGGTCGGCAGAATCTGCTGATATGGACAGTCTGTTGTGTATGGTTCCCCCTACAGATGACTGTTCTGGTAGATAAGGATCCAGTATGTCCGACTGAGTAGGATTGGCCATCAGCTATCTATAGTATATGAAGGTACTTAAAGGGAACCAATCACCAGGATTTTCGTATATAACCCAAAGCTAGTGCATTACTGCCACTATCTGGCTGATTCCATACATACCTGTAGTGATCAGCTCGGATGTTTAGGTTTTGAAATCCAAGAAAGTAAAATTTATTAAATCATCAGCTTCTTGAGTGACAGCAGCTGAGGATCTGATAATATTGGGGGGGGGGAATTCATAGTTATCCTCCCCCATTAGAATTAGCATAAGTATTATACGATCTGCTTTGACTTGCAGGACCTGTGTAAGGTCATACTTATGTGACCAGAGGGGGCAGGGCCTCATTTAACAGAAAAATGTTGTCATAAACGTTGTCCAAACACGCCTCATTCAAAGAGTTTTCTTTATTTTCATGACTCTGAAAATTGTAGATACACATTGAAGGCATCAAAACTATGAATTAAAACATGTGGAATGAAATACTTAAAGTGTGAAACAACTGAAAATAACTGAAAAACCGGAAATGGTTTTCCAACAGTCTTGAAGTAGTTCCCAGATATGCTTAGCACTTGTTGGCCCTTTTGCCTTCACTCTGCGGTGCAGCTCACCCCCCAAACCATCTCGATTGGGTTTAGGTCTGGTGACTGGAGACCAGGTCATCTGGTGTAGCACCCCATCATTCTCCTTCTTAGTCAAATAGCCCTTACACAGCCTGGAGGTGTGTTTGGGGTCATTGTCCTGTTGAAAAATAAATGATGGTCCAACTAAACGCAAACCGGATGGAATAGCACACCGCTACGATATAGTCTACTGCAGCTAATCGGTAAGATCAGCTGTTCTCCAGTCCTGTTGTGACCGCACACGCTCCCGCGGTCACAATGAGATCTGAAGAAGCGAGGGCGCATGCGCCGTCCTTTCATGCACAAGACTAGGTAATACGGGCTCCAGAAACATGGCGCCAGAGATAAGCGCTATGCGCAGGCGCCAACTCTGACGCAGTGTTTCTGAATAGAGAATTTTGCATACAGCCAGAGAGAGGGAGGAATAGGCGACGAGGGGGTGGTGGGAATCATGTGCATAACCCGCCCGGATATTATCTGGAGAGGTGCACACGTCAATCAAAAAGTCGATGAATTTTCAAACTTCATAAACTTTGATTTCACAGCCTAAACATCCGAACTGCCCACTAATGGTATGTACAGCCTGTGCCTGATAGTGGAAGTACTGCACTGGCTTTACCTTATAGACCAAAATCCTAATGTTTGGTTCCCTTTAAGTGGATTCTGGACCCACATGTGGATTCTGTTAGTTTTGATTTGAGTCAAAGCCAAAAGTGGATTCAGAATAAATAGGACATAACTTAGGATACTATCCACTTCAGGACCAAAGCCTGCATAAAATACTGTGCCAAGCACTGCATGAGTTTCTAGCCTAACATTTTGACTGGTACTGTGGATAAGCACATCATAGATCGCGGTCAGTTGAGTATTCATATATGCTCACTGAGGATGAATACAGGACACTGTGATAAGACAATAACGAGTGGCAAGTTTGGCCGACATCAGTGTAATGTGTACGGTCATATTTAAAGGGGTGGTTCACCCATATTTTTATTTTTTAGATTGATATTATATTGAGAAACAATGTTTCTAATGTTTCTCTCAAATACCTTATGTTGGCAATAGTGCCTGTGAGGTGCTATTGCAGACCGCTGTTCCCCCATGCCTGACCACCGAGCTCCGTGACCTCAGGGATCGAGTAATGTCACATCAAGTTCCTGTTAACCTGACATCACCGGCCGGCCGCAGTCTTCCTGAGTCACTGGGCTGTGGGCGGTGTTTCACCACTCGTCACAGCTCAGCGTGTCTCCTGCATGCAGCGCTCCGCTGTGACGGAGGAGGGAGATACGGACCCTGCGGCCGGCCGCGGTGATGTCAGGTTAAGAGGAACTTGACGTGACATCACCAGATCCCCGAGGTCACGGAGCGGGAAACAGAGGTCTGCAATAGCGCCTCTCACAGGCACTATTGCCAACATAAGGTAGTTGAGAGAAAACATTGTTTCTCAACATAATATCGATCTAGAAAATAAAAAATATGGGTGAACCACCCTTTTAAGTAAATATCTGGCATCATCCAGAGTCGGTCACTTCTGAAATGACGCCAAGAGTCCACCCATCGGCATGTATAGTGCACATGTTCGGTTTTAATGACCAGGACACATGCACGATACCTGACAATATTCCATGATGTGCTGCGTCGTGACATCAGCTCCTTTGAATCCCACCTCTGGATGGCATGAGAACCAATTTAATTTCACAATAATATTTTATTACATTCACTAAACATAATTTTTTTCGATAGGCCGTAAATGCATCCTGCAACATCCACTGGGAAGCACCTCAGGGGCACATGGTGGCAGGTGCAGCAGTGCAGTTACTATTTTTTGAGGGTACTTACATGTGACTGTGTAGGGCTATCACATTACTGATTTTTGTATATTTAGTTTTATATAAATCCCTTCCCAATTGTCGAGCTAGTGTATTCATTTCTAACTAGTTCCTACTATTGCAGGATCGCAGTTCTGCTTCCTTGGGTGCTATGCCTGCCAATTTCACATTTACCATTGTTAAAGTTTAATTAATGCTTCCTTTGGCTGACTACAGTGTGGATGACCCCTGGAGGCACACACTATATTACAACACATTTGATGTTTGAATTACAAGGAGTATAAACTATAAATTTCCAATAAAGACTCATTATGTGTAAATTTCATAAGAACAAGGAGTTCCGCTGTCCATGACCAATTTTCTTTATATACTTAGATACCTGCTAGACAATGGCTCTTTTCACCAGTTACAGCTTCTATCAAGGTATTAAGTATCATTTTAAAGGGAAAGTACATGAAAATTAAGATAACCAAATGTATTGTTCTTTTAAGCAGTTGTTTCAAACCTTCCTTAACTTGAGTCCAACATTCAGCTCAAAGATGGCCGAAACACACACAGACAGCTTTCCCCCACGACAATGGCATCCAGAGTCCCTTATAACTGGTATCAAGCCCTCCCACCAGACTACTGCACCCAGCTTCAAGCATCCCTTTAATTGACACCATACTGGCAGACAACTGCTAGTCACAAATCATGGGCTCCTGAGTCACAAGTTAGGAACTCCGGCTTTAAAAGAATCCTGACGAACTCCATCTTAGGGCATTTTTAATATCCATCATACAACAGAGACCGTTATGGCTTAAGTTTTTACCGACAACATCTAAGAGATGAACAGTTTAATGGCCCTTTTAGAAGAGCCAAAAATCTGAAAATGTCAACTGGTTCCCGACTACTTGCTTCTCTAAATATGTCAACATCAACCAGTTTGAAGCTTTTTAGCCGTTGAAAATTATTACTAGCTGAAGCATATTTCTCCATGTAAACAGTTAATGCTTTGTAAATAACATGATATTCTATGGGCAGAGAATGATGGCATTAATGATGGAGAGAATATAGTCAGGTCTGTCTAAATACGACAGCTACAAGCCATCAGCTTGAAGATAGCCTCAAAAAGGGTTTGTCTGGGTTTGGTCTTACACTACAAATCTGCAGTCACTGTGTGACTCCTCATCACACGCACTGCGTGGATTCTCCGGTATCGGCAATGTGACCATAAGTATGTGATTTTAATACATGCAGTCACATACAGACTAGACTGAATCCGGCCTCACTTAATGCAGTGTATTGAGCAAGGCTGGATAAAGTCTAGTAGGAATGTAGCCGGAAGTATGCAAGTCCCATGGTCACATAACTGCCCTTCCCCAGCACCGCAGTGTGTACGATGTGAGGATTCCCAAGTCTGCAGTGACAAAGTGAATGCAGACTTGTAGCTTAAGATCGGACAACCCCTTTAAGGGGCCATTTCAGCAAAGATAGAATACTGTTGAACTACAGGCAACTATTAGATCAGGGTGATAATGTCCTCAGACAGTCGCCATACATATTCTGGAGGACAGGACTCTTGATACAAGGTGATGCTGGAGAGAAAATTTTTGAATCTGATGACATTACACAGATCATCATATGGGTGAAAAGTTTCCAGAGCTTTTTATGTTCTGGGGTTTGTTTGGTTGGTTGTTTTTTTTTTTTTTTGTTTTTTTACAAATACGGACACTACAAAAGCTGGTTGTGATGAGAGTAGAAACAAAATAATGTTATTTGAATTCACTGCAAATTTGTTCTATGTGGCCAATCGGTTCAGCAGCTTAATTGGCCGCCATTGTGAAGGAAAGTCAGCCATGCGAAACAGACGCAAGTCTAAGTGGCATAGGGGGGAGATATACAGACTGAGCAAAGCCAGGTCTGAAAAGAAGCAGGTTTATGACCTGGTATGTCAAAAGAAGGAAACCCTTCATTAGGAAAGTCACTTTAAATTGATAAAATGAGCACGAATTCCAACAAGGTCTGTCTGGATTCTATGTGTGCAGTCCTAAAGGCCACGTCTCACTAAGCGACATCGATAGTTACGGTTTTTGTGACGCAACAGCGATCTTGCTAGAGATGTCGCTGTGTGTGACATCCAGCAACGACCTGGCCCCTGCTGTGAGGTCGCCGGTCGTTGCTGAATGTCCTGGACCATTTTTTGGTCATTGCTCTCCCGCTGTGAAGCACACATCGCTGTGTTTGACAGAGAGAGAGCAACGATCTGAATGTGCAGGGAGCAGGGAGCCGGCTTCTGCGGATGCTGGTAACCAAGGTACACAGCGGTTAACCAAGCAAAGGCTTTGCTTTGTTACCCGATATTTACCTTGGTTACCAGCGTCCGCAGCTTCTAGAAGCCGGCTCCCTGCACACGTAGCCAAGGTACACATCGGGTAACTATAAGCAAAGCGCTTTGCTTAGTAACCCGATGTGTACTATGGTTACCAAGCACAGCGTCGTTACACGGGTCGCTGGTGGCTGATCTCTGATCGCTGTGGAGATCTGCCCGTTTGACAGCTCACCAGCGACCATGTAGCGACGTTCCAGCCATCCCTGCCATGTCAGATCGCTGGAGCGTCTTAGTGTGACAGTACCTTACGATATCCAGAAACCACCTACAAGCCAAAATATCCCCGCTTTCCAGATGAAGGGCTCATACACTCTACTGTTTTACTAGCCATATACATACCTCAAGAGCCTTCTACTATACGATTGCATACCTACAAGTATTGTAAGAAATGAAGCAGACACAATCAAAAGAGATGGGGGGGGGGGGTAATAAAAACTTGTCAGGTCAGATTGTGCCACTAACCTGCAGATATAGGGTTAATCTGCAGAATAAAGGGACTGTGGACTTTGTCAGCATAGGCTGAATGTTCAAACCAGGTATATATGCTCAGTGAATCTTGGCCAGGCTAATCATTTAGGTGCACCTTCCCACCTATCTCCTTCCTTCTCTGGCTCTGCAAAGCCAGAGCTGTCAAAGAACAGCAGAGGGTGCGGATAGTGGGAAAACAAGCAGGTGGGGGAGGTGCACAAATAATTAGCCCCACCATGATTCTTCGAGCATCTCTACTTGGTTTAAACAGTCATTCTGTGCTGACCAAGGCCCGTTAATAGTGTTATGAAGGTGCCCGGCCGATATAGAGAAAGTGCAGCACCCAGGAGAAAATTTCTAGCCACTTCGGACAGCACAGCACTGAGTGTGGCCTATGGGCACACCTCAGCACTAATCGGCTCTGCAATGCATCAGTCCACAGCCCGCTCACAGCCACCGCTCCTAGCGCGGTAAACGGTGACTAGAATTGCTCAGGACATGCCAACATCACTGAAAGACAGAGAAATAGTTTATTTTCTCCTGTGTGTCACACTTTCAGCACCTTTAGGCTATGTGCCCACGGGACAACGTACCCAGGGATTTTTCCGCGGAAAACCCGCAAATTTATCTGGATTTTCCAGAAAAATCCGCAGGTTTACGCAAGTACAGACACTCCTCATTTTACCCTATGGGATTTGGGGAGTGCTGTATCAATGCTGCGGTATGTGCGGCGGCGGAAAATGCGGCGCATTTCCCGCAGACACACATAACTGCATATCTATTCTTCATGTGGCAATATCTGCAGAATTTCTGCCTTTCCACTATGGAGATAGAGGGCGGGACGTCCGCAGGTATTTCCGCATTTGTCCCATAGGTTTAGCACAACAAAAATGCTCGAATCCCGCAGCAATGGAAAGCTGCAGATTCCGGGGAGCAGCTGTGTGAAACCTGCGGACAAACCTGCGTCAAAGTCCGCAGGTATGTTGTCCCATAGGCACATAGCCTTATAATGCTACTAACCTGCAGAGTAACCCTATAGCTACAGACTTATTATGTAATCCGACCTGACAGTCTACTACGTCTGGGTGTTCATCTCCAGTAGGCGCATATGCCCTTCAATGGTGTATGACAGGGCGCACCTTGACTCAGTCTCCACCACTATGGTCAATGTTGCATACGTCCGAACCCCCAGCAAAATGGGACCACTGAACATGGGGAACAACGCAATGTGAAAGCGCTCTTACACATGATTACATAATATAAGTAATTAGGACAGGTTATGAAATACATTTTTTGTTGGAAGTTCTTCTTTAGGTTGGAAGGAGATTAAAGATCATATGCAAAATATAAAATTCAATGTAGGCGATACTGAGGCATTAATTAAAAATGTTCAAATCCTCCTAGAAATTTCTTTTGAGACACTAGGATTTCAAAATACCCAAAACTTTCATGAAAGTTTCAAGCTCTAAAATACTGCTTTGCAGTAATATGTCAGATTGATTCAAATACCACCTACAATATAATTTATGTCATTGTGAGTGATAGAAAAAAAAGACAAGAATAGCAAGAGTGGGAGCAGAGGATTCATCAGATAGGGGTGTGTTTAATAATGACATTTGTAAGATGTTTATAAAGGGTTAAAGGGAAATACCTTTCTTAAGAAATGGCATATTGCTAGGATATGAAAAAGAGAACTGTCTGAGGACTTGTAACCTGGATACGGTATATATTTTTCAACAATTTTGGTTCTTAAGTCCATCTCCAAAAGATCTTGATGTTCCCTTGTCCACAGTGCGTAACATAAATTAAGAAGTTTACAACCCATGGCACTATAGCTATTCTCCTTGGACAGCAGAGAAAAATTGATGCAGGATAGTCCGAATAGTGGACAGACAGCCCCAATCACGTTCCAAACAAATTCAAGCTGTCTTGCGGGTTCAGGGGGCATCAGTGTCAGCGCACGTTATCTGTCGACAATTGAATAAAATGCTATGGCAGGAGACCCAGGAGGACCCCACTGCTGACATACATATTGGCAAGTTCATGTGAGCCCATCAACCACGATAAGATGACCTTTCTTTGATGGGAGCCCAACTTAATTTCATGCCTCTCCTGGACTTAAAGGAACCAGCAGTACTTAAAAACACCCAAAGACTGATGGGAGGAAAGCACAGCCAGAAAATGAGGCAGTCAACACCTCCAATAATATAACAAAAAAACTGAACGGCATCTCCAAATAAAACAAAGTAAGTGTAAACAGGTGCCAGCTGCTACTACTACACAAAAAAAAAAAATACAGTTGCACTCTAAGCGCTATGATATATGCAATCATAGAATATATGAAATTTAAACTTCATTAATGATATATGGAACATACTTCGAAAAGTGAAGGTTCTTAGCACAAACTGGCCAATTCACGTGAGCCCATCAACAAGGTGACCTTTCATTGATCGGACCCTAACTTAACTTCATACATGTTTGCATATATCTTAGCACTCAGAGTGCTGCTGTATTCTTTTGCTTGTGATTCGTGTAATTATACAGCTGGCATCTATTCACATTTGCTTTGTTCTATTTGGAAATCTTGGGCAGTTTTTTGGATTTCATAATGCACGCAAGTCAAAATCCTTCTGAAAAAGCATCTTGTGGACAGAGGCGGCCAAGATAGTAGAATTATGTGGTCTACCAAAAAGCTGTTTACCAAAAACTGAATGAGGCCTACAAAGAATAAGAAAACTACAGTTAAAAATGATGGAGGTTCAAAGATGTTTTGGGGTTCTTTTGCTGCCTCTGGAACTCAGTGCCTTCACTGTGTGCAGGATTTTGGGTCTCACTGTAGTGCCCATTGCCAGAAAGCTGGGTTTGCATCCTAGGTTATGAGTCTTCGAGCATGACATTGACCCCAAACATACTTCAGGATGCACTCAGAAATGGATGGAAACAAAGCGCTGGAGAGTTCTTAGTCTGGAACTAAATCCCATTGAAGACATGCGGAGAGACCTTAAAATTGCTGTTGGGAGAAGACGTCCTTCAAGCAGCTTACTACAAAAAAAAAAAATTCTAAAATTCCAGGAGAGCTTGGTGATAGGAAACGATTGATTTCAGTTATTTAGTCCAGCTCTTTGAAGTTATGTTCAGTTTACCTTTTTTTCCCCTCTGCTTTTTTGTGTGGTTCCAATACACACAAAGGAAATAACTGTGTCTAATAAATATGTGCAATTGCAATAGTTTTCTGGGAGAAATACTTCACTTTCTGGTACAATTTCAAGGGTGTCAATACTTTCTGCCATGACTTTATATGCAAATGACACTCTGTTGTGAGTGTGACCTGAGTTTCATTCACTGTGCCCTGATTCTTTTGCATGGAAGAATCTGATCACATGTACGGAGAAGATGGAGAACATCTCCATTATCTGTCTCAGTGCGTGTTGGACTGCACTCGGGTGCTTTCAGAGTGTAGTCCGATGTTTTACACGCACCCGTTGACTTGAATAGGTGCGTGCTGTCCAATAAACGCTGATAATCACAGCATGCATTGATTTTTTTTCTCTTGTCAAATCGGCATGAGAAAAAATAAATACTAGTCGGCATTGCTTGGTAGTAAAACATAGGAATGAGTGCTCCACTGCAGTGGAGCAGCTCAGAAGAGCCAGTGTGCAGGCGCCATTGATCTATGGTCTGCTTTCAATCATCGGCGGTTGACGCGATGGACTTAAAAAAATGGCCACAGAGGCCACTCTGCACACACGCCACCTCCGCAGCCATCATCTTCAAGCCCATTGCATCAACGCTTGGCGATTCAATGGAGCCCGCAGTCCGCCGGCAGATCAATACCCCACGAGCCTGCAGTATCGCCGACCCTCCAATGCCGTACACTGTCCCTCTTAAGCCGCGACACCCCCTCCTTCGAACCCGCTGGCAGATCAATAGCGCCAGCTGGCTTGACACTCCACGAGTCCGTAGTGTCGCCAACCCTCCGCACACTGACCCTACTGAGCTGCAACACCCCCTCCTCTGAGCCCGCAGCATCACCTACCCTGCCTCCTGTGACCTTCCTGAGCAGCTCCACCACCGCTGCTCCCCCCGGTGAGCTAATATAAGAGGCGCTATGATTAGAAGACGGACCCTTCACTTCTACAATAAAAATTAAGAACCCACCTTTACTTAAAACTCCATTCTCCATTTGCTTTAAGCATTTTTTTTTTCTTTACCAGCACTGGATAACACCAGAAAGCTTAAAGATACTATAAATCATACTTCCAGCACTGAACAATGGGATCAAGAAATGATGTGGACTTGAATAAAGGATATTTGTTTTACACGTGTACCACACCAACACCACAGTTTGAGTAGGTTTATTGGTATTAAACTATATGCAAACAAAGAAGCGAAACAATGCTTTCTACATTATATTTCACATATGTGCCCAACGAGAGTCACAAGCTCCACCAGCAGTTTCTATTATGTGTACTACTGCAACGAAGACAGTAAAGGTTAGATTCATTATTGCATTTGTGCCTTTTTTTATATAGTGTTGCTGTTTTTATTTTCACCTGCGCCTATTTTTTTTTTTATGTTTATCATTGTGAAGTGAATGTAGGGTTTCCAGGTATTTTCACCTGACTTATGTTTAATTTAAAAAAAAAAATAAAAAATAAAAAAAAAAAAACAAAAACGTTTAAAACAAATGTTGGGAGTTATACCGGAGTTTTGTTTGAGCAATTTCTGCATCATTTTGCATAACATGCGACCTTTTTGTCCTAAAATATCGCCCCCCCCCTCCGAAAGACAAAAAAAAAAAAAATTAAAAAAAAATGAATATATATAGATTTTTTACTTTGCGCAAAATTCATCAACCGCATGAGCCATTTTAAAGAATTTGGGCACTGAATAACAGAAGACAAAAGAAAAAGGGCCAAAAAAAAACAAAAAAAAAACCCCAAGATGATGGGCCTGAATGCAGAAAACTACAATTATATTTATCAATAAATAATGATTGCTAGAAATATTTATCTTAATACTTTCCTGGCAGAGTTCCCAGCTGAATATAGAGTAGAAACATCAGTCCCTAGCATAAAATACTTGCTGAAATTGCCCAAAATGCTGTTATGTTATTCGAGCATCCGAGAACATCACAAGACTGGTTCGCTAGCTCCAGATCAGTGCTGAATCAGCAGCGTCATGCACAGCCGCTTAATGTGAGAAGAGAAAAAAAAGAAACAGCGTTAACTGTTAATGTGTCGCTATATAATTTATTTATATTACGCACAGCTTTGGCAAAAATTAAGAGACCACTTCTAAATTGTCAGTTTTTCTGATATTTCTCTTTATAGGTATATTTGAGTAAAATGTAAAATGTTCTTTTATTATATAAACTACTGACAACGTCTCCGCATTTCCAAGCAATACATTTGTATTTATTTTCTGAAAATGAGAAATGGTCAAAATAACAGAAAGAATGCATTGCTTTCAGACCTCAACTAATGCAAAGAAAACAAGTTTATAATCATTTAGAAACAACAATACTAATGTTTTAACTCAGGAAGAGTTCAGAAATTAATATTTTGTGGAATAACCATGATTTTTAATCCCAGCTTTCATACGTCTTGGCTTTCCACCAGTCTTTCACACTGCTTTTGGGTGACCTTACGCCTCTCCTGGCGCAAAAATGTAAACAGTTATTTTTTGTTTGATAGTCTGTGACCATCCATCTTCCTCTTGATTACATTCCAGAGGTTTTCAATTGGGTTCAGGTCTGGAGATTGGGCTGGGCATGACAGGGTTTTGATGTGATGGTTCTTTTCATCCACACATTGATTGACCTAACTGTGTGGCATGGTGCATTGTCCTGCTGGAAAAACCAGTCCTCAGAGTTGGGGAACATTGCCTGGGCAGTAGGAAGCAACTATTTTTCCAGGATAACCTTGTATGCGGCTTGATTCATACGTCCTTCGCAAAAGTTAGTCTACCAGCCCAATTTCTAGAGTAAGGTAATATTCTCTGATGAGTCTAATTTTCAGTTTTGCCCAACACTTGGTCGTCTAATGGTTAGACGGAGATCTGGAGAGGCGTACAAGCCACAGTGTCTTGCACCCACTGAAATTTGGTGGAGGATTGGTGATGATCTGGGGAAGCTACAGCAATGTTGGAATCAATCACACACACACACACATATAAATACATTATACATACATACATACATACATACATACATACATACATATACACACACACACACACATACACACACACACTTCCCCAAATTCAGGGGATTGATAAACTGACAATGACACATTAATGAGAATCCTATTAGGGAGCTCCTTACAGGTTGATATGTCCAGAAACTTTGGGATAGCTTTGAATATAGTTCTTATTAATTATATGCTTATAACACGGCAGCTGCCTCATAGTCCCTTTGTAAAGCAAAGTGAGATGTCACTTATAACTTCATACATTATAACGAGGATCTGCAGCAGATTGGGAGAATATTATAATATATTGCAGGAAGCGCTTGACATGCAAATCCCAAGCAACACAGAACCGATGTAATGCAAATTATTATGCTCTCTTCTATAGCACTATCATAATCCGCTTATCACTGTCCCCATTGGGACTCACAATCTACCTTTCCCCATCAGTATGTCGTTGAAATGTGGGAACACCGGGAGGACATACAAACTCCTTGCAGATGTGTCCTTGGTGGGATTTGAACCACTGAGTCCCTTGTGTTACCTGAAAACAATGTATTCCCTTCTTTAAAAAAAAAAAAAAAAAAATCAGTCTGCAACAGATGTGGTTGTATATTGAAAGGGTCTGTAGCAGTTGTGAAAAATGCTGCATAATAGATTCCCTAGTTCATAGAGTAACTCTTTCATATTGATAGTATCAAACAAGCCAACTAGAAACTGATCATATTTCCACTTTGCTGTGGAAAGGTAGGATGTAAGTTCTGTCAGCACAAAATTATTCTTCAAACCAAACATGTCATAGCCTTATTTATTTAACTTTTGGTGTCAAAATTAATTGCTACATTTGCCAGAAAGCATTCATTTTTCAAATATGCTAATGAGGTACTCCGTGCAGCCTGGGTGTGGCCGAGCAGTTCTGAGCACCATACTTTCTATCTTTCCCCACCTTGCTCTGTCTCCTGTACAACTTGAGCTGGCAATCAATACAGGCGGTGATGGAAATCGTTGCAAAAGAATTTCATGGACTCAACTTCTTGGCCACCCCCAGAGTGCACTGAGGAGCTCATCAGCATATTTGAATAAAGAACAAAATTTCTAGGAATTGTAGAAACAGATTTGGACATTAGAGGGTTGTCCTCTACTCAGACAGCCCTGTCTCAATCCATATGTTTCCCCCTTTTAAAATAATAAACTTATACTCCGCTCTGGTGTCGGCACTGTGTCCTGGATCACGTAATCATGTGATCCCTGCGGCCAATCAGCAGCCCCTTCAGACATATCACGTACATCTGGGGAAAGTTAGAGAGCAGCAGCGCTCACTTCTTATGGTTGTAAGCGATTTGTCTGAAGGAGGAAAAAGTGAAGCAGCCGCTGATTGGCCGCGGGTATCATGCTACGTAACACTCTTACGCGATCCAAGGACACAGTGTTGACACTGCTGGAAGGGTGCCGGCACCAGAGGCAAAAGGAGGAAACATGCGGATTGAGAAGGGGTTGTCCCAGTAGTGGATAACCGCTTATTATTAGTACATTTCCCCTCCAAGATGTAGAGCTTCGTTTAAATATTGTGTAATGCCTAAAGCCAGCTTATATAATATCTATTTCATACAGAGATTCATGCCAATCACCTAGAGCCTGACATAATGTCATCATATTCTTCAAAAAAAAAAAAAATATGTATCAAGAGGTTCTGCAGCAACTGTATGAAGAAATGCATGATGTATAGCCCAGGTACTAGAGAACCTATTTCAGAGAGGGGGGTTTCATGTCAATTTCCCTTTTCTTAAAGCATCACTCCAGCGTAAGAGAGGCACGTTAAATTTAAGTCCCCTGTTATACTCGCCTTCCGGCATCTTCAACGTTAAGAGGTGCCATCTTGTGACAGTAACTTCTGACTAGACAGAATTTACATCACAAGCTCTCAGTGCAAGTCTATGAGAGCCAGAACATGGCCAGAATGAGGCTTTCATAGTCGTGTATTGAGTTGTGACCTCCGGCGTGCCTTGAAACACTGGAGCTGTCGGCAGGTCACAAATCAATGGCGATAGCGGGTGAAGATGTCGGGGGGGGGGGGGGGGGGGGGGGGTGAGTATAAGCCAGGGGACTTTTATTTAAAATACCACTAGCACCAGATGAAACAATATGATGCCGTTGCAAGCGATCGGGTAATCTATCCCAACCACAGCAGAAAATAAAGAGTATAACTTTGTATTGTCATTCAGAGAGCAGAATATTTGAGAGACATTGCCTCCCGATATGTACAATTGTGTCATTATCAGAGTGACCAGTACCAAATAGAATTACCTACAATAGCAATTAATTTCCCTGTATGCCACTTCAGAAAGCGGAGATGGCTGAGCATATATTTTCACCCTCCATACATTTTTAAAACCTGCGCTGTCTTCTGCCAGTACAGCAAAGCCTTTGTCAAGGAGTAATGGTGTGTTTAATTAAACAAGCAAGGGTGAACACACAAGACGATGGAATACCGTCTCTGCATATTTTTAATTTCTCCTTCCTAGTGTCGCCTGCTTGTATTGGGGAATGTCTATACTGTTCCTGCTAACTTGTGTCACACAAATTACAGCAGGGTTAAAGATATTAGACCGGACATTTAATCAGATCAGACCTGTGCACCAGACTCCATGTAGGGGCCTGGGTCTGGCCATAGCACCAGCTAAGGCTGCTTTCACACTACGTTTTTTTAACATGCGTCATGAACGTTTTTTTGCTGTAAAAGCGGATCCTGCTTTTACAGCAAAAAAAGGCATGCAGACGCATGTGTTATTTTGCAGGATCCTGTCACTTTAAGTTTATGGGCGGGCATTGGAGTCATGTGATCGGGAGTCAGTGGAACTGAACGTGATAGACTGGGAGCCGGCTTCTGACAGCTGCGGATGCTCGTAACCAAGGTAAACATCGGGTAACTTGCTTGGATACCCGATATTTACGTTGGTTACGAGCATCCGCAGGTGCTAGGAGCCGGGCTCCCTGCACACGTAACCAACGTAAACATCGGTAACTAAGAGAAGCGCTTTGCTTGGTTACCCGATATTTATCTTGGTTACGAGTGTCCGCAGCTCTCAGGCGGGGGAGAGAGACAGAGAGGAGAAGCAGAGAGGGAGGGGGAGAGGAGAGGCAGATAGGGAGGGGGAGAGGAGAGGCAGAGAGGGAGGGGGAGAGAGAGAGGCAGAGAGGGAGGGGGAGAGAGAGAGGCAGAGAGGGAGGGGGAGAGAGAGAGGCAGAGAGGGAGGGGGAGAGAGAGAGGCAGAGAGGGAGGGGGAGAGAGAGAGGCAGAGAGGGAGGGGGAGAGAGAGAGGCAGAGAGGGAGGGGGAGAGAGAGAGGCAGAGAGGGAGGGGGAGAGAGAGAGGCAGAGAGGGAGGGGGAGAGAGAGGCAGAGAGGGAGGGGGAGAGAGAGGCAGAGAGGGAGGGGGAGAGAGAGGCAGAGAGGGAGGGGGGGAGGGGGACTTATCACCCGAGGCTGGTTTCTGGGCATGCTCAGTAGAGCAAGCAGGATCCTGTCTATCAGCATGCCAGCGTTCACATGAGTTTGCGTGCAGTATAGTCAGGATCCAGCAATTTGCAGTATTTGGACGCAGCTCAAAAATGCTACAAAGTAGCATTTTTGAAAAATGTTAAACTGCAACTCGCTGGATCCTCACTATAACGCACACAAACGCAGGTGAACGCATGTTGACGCAAGTCCATTGCAAATGCATAGAAATGAAAACGCATTTACACTGGATCCATTTTTGCGTTACAAAAAAAAAAAAACGTTCAGAACGCATGTTAAAAAAAACAGTGTGAAAGCAGCCTTAGGGCGGCTTTGCACGTTGCAACGTCGCACGTGCGATGTTGGTGGGGTCAAATCGAAAGTGAAGCACATTCGGCGTCACTTTCGACATCGTTGTGTGTAAATCCTAGATGATACGATTAACGAGCGCAAAAGCGTTGTTATCGTATCATCGGTGCAGGCTCCGACTTTTTCATAATTACGCTGCAGCGACAGGTACGATGCTGTTCCTCATTCCTGCTGCAGCACACATCGCTGTGTGTAAAGCCGCAAAAGCGAGGAACATCTCCTTACCTGCCGCCGGCGGCTATACGGAAGGGAGGTGGGCGGGATGTTTACATCCTGCTCATCTCCGCCCTTCCGCCGCTATTGGCTGCCTGCCGTGTGACGTCGCTATGATGCCGCACGACGCGCCCCCTTAGGAAGGAGGCAGGTTGTCGGTCAGAGCGACGGTTGCAGGGCAGGTGAGTGCATGTGAAGCTGGCGTAGCGATAATTTTCGCTACGCCAGCTATCACAAGATATCGTACCTGCGACGGGGGCGGGGACTATCGCGTGCGACATCGCAGCATCGGCTTGCGATGTCGCAACGTGCAAAGCCCGCCTTAGACTAGCCAAGTAAGCCACCTGGCACGGCCATAGACAAACCCTTAAGGCCTGTGCACACGTTGCAGATTTGCCACGTTTTCTTCACAGATTTGTCACAGAACCTGAAGGCTTTGCTGATGCCAGCACAGTGAATGAGAATCCTGAAGTCTCACACATATTCAGCATTTTTATTGGGAAAAATGTGCACCAAAAATTGAATAAAAATGCACCAAAAACGTGACGCTGCGTTTTTACTGCCAAGAAATGCCAAAATGGTGCAGAAATCTCTGCAAACACTTAACGTATGCACATACCCTTCCTTTCATGATTGTAAAACCTGTCCTACCAGAAGTCCCATCAGAGAAAAAAAAATCCATATACGCAGATCAAGATGGTACAAGAAAAAAAAAAAAAAAAGTTGCATAATTGAAATTTTAGGGATGGTCACCTTGTGACCGATTCCTTTTCGCATCAGACATTTTTTCTGCAGAATGACCTGTCAGACGTCAGCTATCAATAGATCAGACCACGTCACCAGAGAAGGCCAGCAGCATGACGGAGCATTATGCTTAGCATTTACTCTACAGCTACCTATGTCAGGTAACAAAAGAAACAAGGGATCTGTGTTAGAATTCAAAGACCCAGCGATCACCTCACTCAGGGTGGACAAGTCCCAGACGCTGCTAACCATCATGTCTAGAAATGTGCTCTTTACAAATAACTCATTTCTATTGCTGTATATGGGAAATCATACATAAAATACATTCTAATTCTATAAGATCTTCATTAATGAGTATCGAGACTTCATTCCCCTGATGCTCTAATGCATCGCTCCCCCACCAACTAATGACGTACCATACTAGCACATAAGCGCTGCAGTCAATCACAGACCTCAGTAGTCATGTGTCAGACTTCCAGGCATCATATTGGCTGCATCACCACTGACAGCCAATAAAGATCTGTGGGGGGCGACCAGGATGATCAGCACTGGTTACAGGAAGACAGAAGGTGAATACCGATTTTCTTATATTTTTGGACTTTCGTACATTTGTTGCTTCGTCCTCCCCCATCTCTATGAAAATTACTTTAGGATCCAGATCAATCACAATGTAGCTGATCAATGGTACATGGGCTCATCCCAATCTGACCAACAAGCCTGGCCTAATATGGGGTCAGGATCCAGCGAGTGACTTTCTGGCACCCTGCGGAGCCTGTGAGCTCACCCCCCTCATGTTTCAAACCTATTGCGCTTACAAACCCTTTTGGTGCCAATGGAGAGATCTCTGGAAGTGGAAAATTCTGACAAAACATCCTAAACAAAAGGACCATTCAAGTCAATGGCACTTTGCCTGGAATTGTTTGTCAGAGACTACAAGTAACAGACACTGCAGAGCAGTTGTAGAGGGGGAATGAAGACCCCAGATTCTGAGGAGCAAGGAGGATGCTGAGACAAAGAGCTGGTATAGCAGCACAATCCAGCAACAAGCCGCAACGCCGCGTGGTATCTGCCCCAATACGGGTCATGGTGACACCAACATACGAAGAGCCGGCAGTACAGAACACACCTCCCATATGGGGGAACTTAATAATAGGCCAGATATCCGGTTATAACAGCTAAACTGGTCCAGATAGGAATCTCTAAAGTCATTTCTAACCCATTATGTTTTACATAAGACATCTTAGGGTACTTTCACACTTGCGTTATTTTCCTTCCGTTACAATCCGCCCTTTTGGGAAACAGCGGAATCCGTTAACGGATTCCGCTGTTTCCCATAGACTTGTATGGTTGACGGATTGTACCAAAAGGAGCTGCGTTGCTTCCGCTGGGCGACGCTCCGTTGCTTCCGCCCAGCGGGAGGAACGCAGCATGTAACGTTATTTTGAGCAGCGGAATCCTCTGGATTTCACTGCGCATGCTCTTTTTTTTTTTTTTTTTTTTAAATCAAACTTTATTTTGGCTCGCGGTGGCCGAACGTTCAGCTGAGCGCCCGGCCGTCGGCAAGCGACAGCGCTCAGCTGAATGACCGGCCACCAGCATGCCCGGCCGCCGGCAAGTCACAGCGCTCAGCTGAGCGCCCGCCCGCCGGCATGCCCGGGCGCCGGCAAGTGACAGCGATCAGCTGATCACCCGGCGGCCGGCTGCAGGGAGCGATCAGCTGATCACCCGGCGGCCGGGAGCGATCAGCTGATCACCCGGCAGCCGGCTGCAGGGAGCGATCAGCTGATCACCCGGCGGCCGGCTGCAGGGAGCGATCAGCTGATCACCCGGCGGCCGGCTGCAGGGAGCGATCAGCTGATCACCCGGCGGCCGGGAGCGATCAGCTGATCACCCGGCAGCCGGCTGCAGGGAGCGATCAGCTGATCACCCGGCAGCTGGGAGCGATCAGCTGATCACCCGGCGGGCGGGAGCGATCAGCTGATCACCCGGCGGCCGGCTACTGGGAGCAATCAGCTGATCACCCAGCGGCCGGCTGCAGGGAACGATCAGCTGATCGTTCACTATAGTCTGCCGCTGGTAAAACCGGGAAAAAAAAAAAAAAAAAAATCAAAACGAATTGCGTTGTTTTGCAGCATCCGTTGCATCCGTTGTGTCACTATATGCAACACATCCGTTGCATCCGTTACACAACGCAATGCAACGGATACCGTTCAACGCAAGTGTGAAAGTAGCCTTAGGCTTCGTTCACATTGAAGTTTGTTCCCTTTAGAAGAATTCATGTGTAAAATCTATCCAACGTGTAATGAGGCAGCTAATTACTGGTCCGTCTGGGTCCTGGGAAGTGTGGAAGAAAAGCGCATCACACAGGAATTGTTGTTCCATTCTAAAAACCGATAAACGTATATGAGATGTACCCATGAGTGACTCCCCCACTGCACCAGTCACCCCTGTAAGATATACGGGATGGCTAGGACGGTCAGGACCCCTCCCCACAGGCCACTATTGGAGCGGTCACCCATGTCAGATGGCCCCACCAAAGTGGGAGGAGCTGTGCCAGGACGTGGCCACATCCACCTGTTATATTCCCCAAAAGTAGCGATGTGTAAGGCAATGTCCGCACGTGTGCGTTCTGGTTGCCAAATAAAATGCAGCGTTTTGACAGCAGTAAACTGCGTGTGCCTAAAAGAACGCTGCCTTTTGATGCATTTTTGACAGTGCGCTCCCACAGAGAGAGTGGGTGGAAAACCCAACCAAAACGCCCAAAAGAAGTCACATGTTGCTTTTTTAAATGTATCGATTTTGTCAAATATTTGGCATCCAAAACGCAACGTGCGCATGGAATTTGCAGACTTCTCAGACTTAGCTGGGGAAGCACAACGCATGCATTTTGACAACACACTGCAGTTTAAAACGCAGAGAAAGCGCAGGAAAAATGCACACGTGCGGACATGGCCTTACACCAGAAATGTATCTCCAGTCCATGACTGGAATAAGGCGCACGCCACGGAGACCATACGGCAAATTCATTCATTGGCGCTGGGTTCTCTGTGAAATCGTCGCTTCTTACTCCTGCACACCGCTCATAATGAATTGGGGCCAGAGACCCTAAATGAAGGGGCAGCACATGCACCATGACCTCGCTGGCCAGCACACCACCAGTAACACTAACGTTATGGCGGAGGAATACGGGTTACAGCGCTGCCTAGAGGTCTATGGGCGGAGCGATATCCCCGCGGATTCGGCTCCGTTCTGAAGGCTTATGAGCGCTACACAGCCGCGCACTACGAGGACGCCAGCAATGGCCGCGCCTCCCTCCTCCCGGCCACTGGGAGCTGTGAAGAGCAGTCCGTTGGGGGGCACCAATTACCCAGAACCCCACGGGGCAACCAACTCGCCGCGCCTCCCTCCCCGGACACAGCGCACGTACAGCCGGGCCGGGGATGCGCAGTACGGCGCTGTGCTCGCGGCACCTCACACAATTAAGGCGATTAGTGAAATTAATGAATCCACCTCCAGACAGGGGGACCCGGCCTGAGCGCACCAGGCCCTCTGGTAATGGAGGAAGGATGGGAACTCGTAGAGGCAGCGGCGGCGGCACGGAGCCGGTACAATGAGCCGGTACTCACCCGGGCCAGCTGGGAGTGCGGGGGCTCTGTCCGGCCGGAGGACAGGGAGGACCAGAGGATGAGCAGAGCCAGGAAAGTGGCCAGCACCAGCAGGCTGCGCAGGAGGAAGCCGGGCTTCAGCCGCATGGTTGTGCTGCCAGCAGAGGAGCAGTCACTGGAGAAAGTGAGGAGAGCGCCGTGCACGGGCTGATTACATGGCGCTCAGCACACGGCGCCTGCAGCCTGGGACGAGGGCTCCTTCATGAGGCGGCACATCCCCACACACAGGTGTGAGCTCCTCCGCTCACTCTCCAGTGTGGCCTCGATTCTCCTCCTCCCTGACTGTCCCGCTGCTGCCCCCTGCTTCACCCCGCCTCTGCCAGACATCAAACTTTCCTGCCGTCCTGAGGTGAGGCTGCTGAGGGCATCCCCTCATTCTGCCGCCATTATATACATTACATGGCCTGAGAGCCCCTTACTGCTAGTTATGTGCATCCCTGTATGTGCTGGAGTAAGAGCGGTCATGTCAGTATTTATAGGGAGATTATTCCAATATGGTGCCTGGAATACACCTGTCGAGAAAAGGTAACAACATGGAGGGCCAGTATTTGTGCGGTGACCCTGATTCACACACATCAGTACCCAATTGTGTGCGTGACACCGACAGCCCCACGCTACACTAATATTGGACAATAATTAATGTGTATGGGGGTGCCGGACACGGCCGGTGTTAAATCAAGAGTGGCCCTGGGCAAAAGGTTAAAGGGGGCCCCAAATGCTCACATATTGCCCTGTCACACTCACACATTAGGTTACATTTCCATGCGCTGAGTCCAGACTGGTAAATGAGCGCGATCAACAATATTCAAGTCCTTCGGTGCTTGTTTCCGGCCTCTGCACAGAATGAGGAAGAATGATGTGCACAGAACGATCACCAATAGAGCAATCTAAAGGCCTCGTTACACGCAACGACATCGCTAACGAGATGTCGTTGGGGTCACAGAATTCGTGACGCACATCCGGCCTCAGCGACGTCTTTGCGTGTGACACGTACGAGCGACCGTCACAAGCAGCGATTTGCCCGTGACGCACAAACGACGGGGGCGGGTGGGAACGCTAGCGATGTCGCAGCGTGTAAAGCCCCTTAACCCCACACCATATCCTGATATCAGCAGCACATCTGCAGTCTGCACAGGGCGATGTGCTGCTGTGAACAATGATTTTTGTTCTGTCAAACAATTCAATCACCTGATGAATGATCAACAATTTGCTTCTTTGTTGGGAAACTGCAGATATTGATAAATGAAGGGGACAAGGGTGGGCCCATTACTACAGGATGGGCACATTACTACAGGATGGGACATTGCTAAAGGAAGGGGACAAGATGGGCAGATTACTACATGGGACAAGGATGGGCACATTATGACTGCTGAGGGGGAGAGGAGATGGTGACTGCTGGGGGGGAGAGGAAATAATTATCTCCTCTCCCACCAATGGTTGTCTTCTCTCCCCCTCCCCTCTGGCAGTCATCTGCTAACATTTTGTTATTAGAGCTGCAAAGATAACAAAATTATGGATTTTTTGAGAAGTGACACATCACGTGAGTTATGCTCTTTTTTTATTTGGCACACCAAGCTCAAAAGGTTTGCCTTCACTGATTTAGGAAAACCTGTACTCACAGGGGGTTGGACCCGATGGACCGTGAGGTCCCTTCCAACTCTACCATTCTATGATTTATAAATTGATACTACATACACAGTATGTTACACAAACACTGTATGTTACACACACACCCATGTATACACCGAGCACTTACACACATAGCACACACATAGGTATATGCCAAGTAGACACACAAATGTATACACACACATATGTATACACCGAGCACATACACATATGTATGCTTACACCGAGCACATATACAGCACACATGTATACACTGAGCACATACACACACACAAAGCACAAACGTATACACTGAGCACATACACACATAGCACATACATGTATACACACATGTACAGTCATATTAAAAAGTTTGGGCACCCCTATTAATGTTAATGTTTTTTTTTATAACAATTTGGGGTTTTGCAACAGCTTTTTCAGTTTCATATATCTAAAAACTGATGGACTCAGTAATATTTCTGAATTGAAATGAGGTATATTGTACTAACAGAAAATGTGCAATCTGCATTTAAACTAAATTTGATAGGCGCATAAGTATGGGCACCCTTATCAATTTCTTGTTTTGAACACTCCTAACTACTTTCTACTGACTTACTGAAGCACTAAATTGGTTTTGTAACCTCATTGAGCTTTGAACTTCATAGGCAGGTGTATCCAATCATGAGAAAAGGTATTTAAGGTGGCCACTTGCAAGTTGTTCTCCTATTTGAATCTCCTATGAAGAGTGGCATCATGGGCTTCTCACAACAACTCTCAAATGATCTGAAAACAAAGATTATTCAACATAGTTGTTCAGGGGAAGGATACAAAAAGTTGTCTCAGAGATTTAAACTGTCAGTTTCCACTGTGAGGAACATTGTAAGGAAATGGAAGAACACAGGTACAGTTCTTGTTAAGCCCAGAAGTGGCAGGCCAAGAAAAATATCAGAAAGGCAGAGAAGAAGAATGGTGAGAGCAGTCAAGGACAATCCACAGACCACCTCCAAAGACCTGCAGCATCATCTTGCTGCAGATGGTGTCAATGGGCATTGGTCAACAATACAGCACACTTTGCACAAGGAGAAGCTGTATGGGAAAGTGATGCGAAATAAGCCATTTCTGCAAGCATGCCACAAACAGAGTCGCCTGAGGTATGCAAAAGCACATTTGGACAAGCCAGTTACATTTTGGAAGAAGGTCCTGTGGACTGATGAAACAAAGATTGAGTTGTTTGGTCATACAAAAAGGCGTTATGCATGGAGGCAAAAAAACACGGCATTCCAAGAAAAGCACTTGCTACCCACAGTAAAATTTGGTGGAGGTTCCATCATGCTTTGGGGCTGTGTGGCCAATGCCGGCACCGGGAATCTTGTTAAAGTTGAGGGTCGCATGGATTCAACTCAGTATCAGCAGATTCTTGACAATAATGTGCAAGAACCAGTGACGAAGTTGAAGTTACACAGGGGATGGATATTTTAGCAAGCCAATGATCCAAAGCACCGCTCCAAATCTACTCAGGCATTCATGCAGAGGAACAATTACAATGTTCTGGAATGGCCATCCCAATCCCCAGACCTGAATATCATTGAACATCTCTGTGATGATTTGAAGTGTGCTGTCCATGCTCGGCGACCATCAAACTTAGCTGAACTGGAATTGTTTTGCAAACAGGAATGGTCAAATATTCCTTCATCCAGGATCCAGGAACTCACTAAAAGCTACAGGAAGCGACTAGAGGCTGTGATTTTTGCAAAAGGAGGATGTACAAAATATTAATGTCACTTTTATGTTGAGGTGCCCATACTTATGCACCTGTCAAATTTAGTTTAAATGCAGATTGCACATTTTCTGTTAGTACAATAAACCTCATTTCAATCCAGAAATAATACTCAGTCCATCAGTTATTAGATATATGAAACTGAAATAGCTGTTGCAAAAACCCAAATTGTTATAAAGAAAAAAGGTTAACATTAATAGGGGTGCCCAAACTTTCTCATATGACTGTATACAACGAGCTCATATGTATACACACATAGCACACACACATGTATACAGGAAGCACATACACACAGCACCATGGATGTATACACGGAGCACATAGCACACAGCACCATGGATGTATACACGGAGCACATAGCACACAGCACCATGGATGTATACACGGAGCACATAGCACACATATGTATACTCCGAGCACACATATGTATACACACACATAGCACACACACATGTATACCCATGAAATGGGGATTCTGAACACAGTACTCCTATTAATTAAGAATTACCTAAAATGTTTAATAAAAAAGGTTTTACAAACTGGAGAGTCAGTAAGAAAAATAATTTCATAGGATCATCTGCTTAGATGTAATTTTTAATAAAGCACTTCTATAGACTTCATACTAAAGTCTATTTTTACACACAAAAAAGGTTAAATTTGATATATTAGGCACCATCCTGGTGTTCCAAAATCCCAATGACAACACTTCCTGTCTTGTATTGTTATGAGTCACTAGAATTGTCACTAATGTTGAACTTAATGACTTGTAAGTTCTACCTGTCGGATAACTATACAAATTTAGGAATCAAGGAGGTACCCTAACCGTAATTCCATTTTATAGATCAGAATATTTTTTAAGTTTGTTAGTAAACCCATCTTGAACATCTGAAAAATGAAGCCTGCATGGAGCTCTTGTGCTTCTATTATATGGCGATTACAAGGATTTTAAGTAGTGATGAGCGAGTGTGCTCGCCACAGCTTGTTAATTGAGCCAGCCTCCAGCATCGGAGTTTGAAAATGCTTGCGTTTCCCTTTGACTTTCACTATACTCAGTACTATAATCGCTTCGGAGCACCTGGGTGCTCCATCGAGTAACAAGCAGTGGCGAGCATGATCACCTGTCACTATTTTTAACCCTGTCACTCCCAGACAATTTTTATGTTTTTTCATTTCAGTTTTTTCCTCTCCTCCTTCCAAGAGAGTGTAGCTCCTATTGTAGACCCTGGGGCCCCCAAAGGAGTGTGGGCTCTTGTCAATTGCTCATTTTGCCACCCACACCCACCCCCTTAAACGCCCATCCTTGGGACAGGCGAACTGATCATCCTGGGAAATGTCGATCATTTGGTTCTCCCAGAGGGAAGCCACCAGCATAAATGCCTGTCAGCAGCTTTCCCAGAGAGAACACAGGAGCGCTCCTGTGTATGAGATGGTCGGCTAAGATGCCTTATGACGGTACACAGACCATGCTTCACAAATGTCTGACTTTTTCTTTAAAGGGGATGTAAACTATTTTAAGATTAACAGTCTGTTCTTTGGATAGGTAATCAATGTCTGATCGGCCACGGGAAGACGATCAGCTGTTTTCGGTTCCGGTGGCCAGAAATGCTCAATTCCAAAGCTGCCTCGTTGCATGATTGCGGCCGCCGAAGGATACTGCACATTCACCTATTGATTTGAATTGGAGTTGGATGTGCAGTACTTGGCCACAGGCACTATTCGAAGACTTAGAATTTTGGGCCGCCTGCTGCCACCGTCAGCACTTAAAACAGCTGATCGGTGGGGGTGCCAGGTGTTGGACCTCGGCCAATCAGACATTGATGACCTTACCTAAGGATAGTCCATCAATGTGAAAGTAGTGGACAACAAATTTAATGCACCACTCCAGCGTTTTGTTTTTTTTCAGTGCTTGTGTGGTGCTTTAAATCTCAGTCTCATGTTCTCTGTCTTATGCTTACCCTCCAGCTTTTTCATCTTTCTTTGGCACTGCTTTTGTGCTTGTAACTTCTGATTGTCCGGAAGTCAGAATTTACATCACAAGTAGTGATGAGTGAATGCATTTGTTACTATTCGCACAATAGTACGGTATTTCGGCTATTTGTTATATAGCGAGTAATGGTGTATTCGTCTCACTACATTCGGATGTCTCACCCGGCATGTTTGACAGCTGATTTGCAGCCTCTAAACATGCAGGGCTTCTTAACCAATCACAGTAATGCTGCAGCGATCTTGGTTGTGGCGTTACTGTGATTGGCTGGCCGCTCTGCGTCATAGGGTCTATAAAAGACCTTCCGCCAACATTTTGCGCACATTGCATCTGGAGCCATCATTGTATCAGCGTAGGGATAGAGCGAGCAGCTGCTATGGAGACTGTAGGCCTCTTAACACAAAAATCCCTTTTCAGGGTTGCCTGCAGTGTAGGTCAGTGTAGCATTCGGAGAGACAGATTTCCAAGCAGGGACAGTGTTTAAAGCAGTGTGTCACTACCTCCATAGTACCATCCAGAAACCAGAATACAATAGTTCTTTTAAGAGCTGATAGCACTGAACAACATCAGGGATTGAGAGATTGTGGATTAGGTAGGGAACCAGGAGCTGTTTCCACAATATTTAGGGATTTACAGCCTGCCTTGTGGCATCCAGATCACCCACATTAATACGTTGCTAATGGTTTTTGCAAATAATTACAAAGCAGTACTCTAGCAATGATTGCTGCCTGATACAGTAAAGCAACTTTCCTGTTTCCACAATGTTTAGGGTTTCACAGCCTTACTTGTGCCGTCCGTCCACATCAGCCACATTCATACGTTGCTAGTTGTCTTTGCAAATGCAAAGCAGGACTACCATTTTCTGCTGCCTGATACACTAAATGCACCATTCCTGTTTCTACAATATTTAGGTGTTCACAGCCTGCCTTGTGGGGTTCAGATCAGCCACATTAATACATTGCTAGTGGCTTTTGCAAATACAAAGCAGGACTCTACTATTTGGTGCTGCCTGGTACAAAGTACTCACTTGTACTTTCTCCACAATATTTTTGGGGTCAAAGTTTGCTTGGCTTGGGCTATCAACATCTGCAAATATGTCAGCAAAACCCAAAATGACAACTAAAGCACTTGTTAAAGGATAAGGACATGGGTGCGGTGTGGTCAGTGGTGGGTGACAAGGCACTGAGTCTGCGTCAGGTCAGAAGAAGCTTGATGCATGCACTATGATCCTTGCCAAATTTCCCGGTCTGGAACGTAAACGTGTGTGTGTAAGCCAGAAGAGCGAGAGCAGATTCTGTCTTGTTGTCAAGCAGCAACCAATCTTCCAGGTCCACACAGTCTATTGTGGAAACATAGAAGGCTGGCCCATCCAATCCTCAACCTGGTCCACCTTCCTCCCCCTTTCATCAGTCACAGGAGACATATGACCCCAAGCTTGGCCACTCTGAGGATCTGTTTTGTACGTATCCTTTGGTTGGATCTGGCCTCTCACCGTGCAGCATTGAAGAGGGACAGGAAGAGGTTGTATGTGTTGATGCGCAAGTATTTGAGGACCTATGGCCAGAAGAAAGCCAGTTTGAAAAATCTGATTTATTGTCTCCAGAGGTGGCTGATGATGATGAGACACAGTTGTCATCAGGTCAGCCTACAATCTCAAGTGGGAAGGAGGATGATATGGAAGATGAGGTGGTCGATAAGTCAACTGATCCGACCTGGATCGTTGACATGCATAGCCAGCACAGCAGCACAGAGGAAGACAGATATGTAGCACCAACACAGGCACCAAAGGGTAGTGTTTTTTCCAGAGTGAGATCTAAGTCAACTGTTCCCAAAAGCACTTCTACTGTGGTCCAAGTTAGGGCTAGGGGGCGTTCAGCCACTGTCTGGAATTTTTTTCTTAAAGTCCTTCAGAGAAAAACATTGCAATCTGTAGCATCTGCCATACCAAGTTGAGCAGAGGCCAGGGCAAAGGCAAACTGAGTACCACCTGTATACGGAACCAAATGGCAGTCAAGTACCCCAGTAGGTGGGCAGAACACCAGGGAACCAAATTTGTGTCTGCGGGTCAAATTACTGCTATGTCGCCTGTGCTACGTCCTTTACAATCTGCTGTCCAGAAAGCAGGCATTCATACATCCTGCCCACAGGGTGTAATTGCACAGAAACAGCAAACATTAACCACATCCACTTAATTGTTCCAGGGAAGAAGCCAGTTGTCCGAGCCTGAGATCTTGGAAAGGAAGTGTAAATACCCAGCCACAAAACCTAAACTTGCACATTGCCAAATTGCTAGCCATGGAGATGTTGCCGTTTAGGCGTGTGGGAACACAGTGTTTCCGTGATCTCTTGGCTGTGGCTGCCCCACGATACAATGTTCCCAGCCGCCACAATTTTGGCCATTGTGCCGTCTCTGCATTACACAAGCACATGTTAAACAATCTCAACCGTTCTCAACCGTTCCCGTAACCGGGAAGGTCCGCCTAACAACAGACACATGGACAGGAACGATACATATCTGTCACCCCACACTGGGTGAACCTGGTGGAGGCTGGGACAAAGTCGCAAACTGTAACATCACACATCCTACCCACGCCAAGAATAGCGGGCCCAACTTCTACCAGCGTTAGTGCCCATTTCTGTCATTCCTCTTCAGCATTTTCTGACCTTACATTACTGCAAAAGCGCTTTAATTTGCCAAGTCACTGACTCATTTGCGATCTGCCCATGCAGTGGAACTCTACATTCTATATGTTGGTGAGGATTACTGAGCAGCAGAGGGCAGTAGCTGCATACCAACTTCAACATGCTCGTCAGACTAAGGCGGACTTTGCACACTACGACATCGCAGGTGCGATGTCGGTGGGGTCAAATCAAAAGTGACCAACATCCAGCGTCGCAGTCGATATCGTAGTCTGCAAATCCTTTTTGATACAATTAACGAGCGCAAAAGCGTCGTTATCGTATCATCGGTGTAGGGTCCGACATTTCCATAATGCCCATAATGCGGTGCAGCGTCAGGTACGATGTTGTTTCTCGTTCCTGCGGCCGCACACATCGCTGTGTATGAAGCTGCAGGAGCAAGGAACATCTACCTGCGTCCCGGCTGCAATGAGGAAGGAAGGAGGTGGGCGGGATGTTTCCATCCTGCTCATCTCCGCCCCTCCGCTGCTATTGGCCGCCTGCTGTGTGACGTTGCTGTGACGCCGCACGACCCGCCCCCTTAGAAAGGAGGAGGATTGCCGGCCAGAGCGACGTCGCAGGGCAGGTGAGTGCATGTGAAGCTGGCATAGCGATAATGTTCGCTACGCCAGCAATCACAAGATATCGCTGCTGCGACGGGGGTGGGGACTATCGTGCTCGACATTGCAGCATTGGCTTGCGATGTCGCAGCGTGCGAAGTACCCCTAAGAGTCAGCCACCACACACAACAACTGTTGAGTGGGTGTGGATCACTGACATTTGTGAGGTTCTTGAGAACTTTGAGTACTGCACCAAGCTTGTGAGCGGGGATCAGGCTATTATCAGCCTAACCATCCTGCTGCTTTGTCTGTTGAAACAATCAATGCATAATCTCAAAGAGGAAACTTTGAGTGCCCAGCATGGGGCTATGGAGCCAGATTTCCCAATGGGTGATACTACCCAGCCAATAGTCTAGGCAACATTGGGTGATAATGAGGAGGATGAGGAGGAAGACTTGTTTTTCTGTGCTACCCAGGGGACTCCCAATGTTACACAGGGGACTCTCAACCCCAGCTTCATGTCTGTGCAGCATGGATGGGCTGGAGAGAAGGAGGTGGAGGAGGAAAAGGTGAGCCAGTATGCGGAGAGGATAGGTATTGTTCCTCCTGGTGGGGATACAAAACCTTTGCCTGTTTGCAGCTTGGCCCATATGGCTCAGTTCATGTGTGTCTGTGGCAAGAATCTCGTGTGATACACATTTTATCCAACAACTGGTTGGCTACCTTTCTGGACCCACAGTCCAATGAGAAATTTCCTCTCCTTTTGGAGTCACAAAAGGGTTGCACAATGGAATCCTTCAAGAGAGTCATTGTAGATCAGTTGATGAAAACATCACCCTCAGACAACGCTGGCGGCAGAGTTACCAGCTCTATTCAACACCAAGGATTAATGGGGAGAGACACCAACACCAGCTCCAACAGAGGTGGGGGGAAAATGTGCGCAAACTGGGCCATTTTCAATAAACCAGGACATCAGCAAGGGCTATCTGTACCCATAACAATGCCAAGAAGGGATAATTTGCACAACATGGTCAAGGAGTACTTAAGTGACCATACCTGCGTCCTTTCTGACGCTTCAGTTCCCTTTAATTATTTGGTGTCCAAGCTGAACACTTGGCCCAACCTCTCCTTATACGCCTTGGAGGTACTGGCCTGCCTGCCTTCTATGTGATGTCAAAGTGTGTTTTCAGTTCTGCTGGGGCAATCATCACTGATAGGCGCTCACGCCTCTCCACAGAAAATGCAGACAGATGTCGTTAGGGTCACGGAATTCGTGACGCACATCCGGCCTCGTTAGCGACGTCGATTTGCCCGTGATGCACAACCGACAGGGGCGGGTGCTTACACCAGCCACATCGCTACCGATGTCGCTGCGTGTAAAGCAGCCTTTACTCTGATTAAATTCAACAAGGACTGCATTTGTCCACAGTTTTCAATCCCTCCAGGTAAGAGCAAGCCAAACTAAATTCCCTCAAAATGTTCATTTTGACTACAGCTGTTAACGTCCACCCCTTGCCATATAAAGCCGTTTCTTTCAACCATGACTCAGGCCAAAGGGCTAATTTTTGAAAAAACACTATGCACATTGTGCAGTGGCAGACAAACCAGGATAGTACCCCTCCTCCAGCCTAACTACAGTTTGTCATTTGAGGCCTTTGTGATGGGCACTTTCTGAATCAACTATGACTCAGCACATAGAGCTAATTTTTGTAAACACTATGTACATTGTGCAGTGGCGGACAAACTAAGACAGTATTCCTATTCCAGTCTAACTACTATTTGTTATTGGAGGACCTTGTGATGGTGACTCCGTGCGTCAACCATGACTTAGGCCATAGTGCTAATTTTTTTTAAACAATGTACATCCATGTGACAACCGCATAATTTCCGTTCTGTATACGGTCCGTTTTACATCCATGTGCCTTCCTTTTTTTTTTTTATGGATAGCAAAAAAAAATAGAGGCCGGGTTACATGCAGTCAGAAGCTAGAAAGATAGCTGGATAGATAGATAGCAGGATGCATAGATAGATAGACATATGTACTGTAATGTCTCAATCCCGTGCATTTTGTAATCTTGCACCCTTTAGTGCCTTTCATGTGGCACTAAAGATTGCTTAGCCTTGTATTTAGCCAAAAAATAAATAATTAAAAAACCAACGTGGAGTCCCCCCTATTTTTTGGAGCCAGCTAGGCTAATGCAGATGGCTGCAGCCTGCAAACCACAGCTGGCAGCTTCACCTTGGCTGGTAATCCAAAACAGAGGGCACCCCTTACTGTTATTTTAAATTAAATAAATTTAAAACAAAAACGTTGGGTCCCCCAAAATTGGATCAACAGCCAAGGTAAAGTGGACAGCTTTGGTCTGGTATTCTCAGACTAAGGAGGTCCATGGTTATTGGACCCTCCCCAGCCTAAAAATAGTAGGCCTCAGCCACCCCAGAAGTGGCACATCCATTAGATGCGCCAATCCTGGCACTTTGCCCCAGCTCATCCCGTTGCCCTGGTGCGGTGGCAAACTGGGTAATATATGGGGTTGATATCAGCTGTGTAACGTCACCTGGCATCAATCCCTGGCATTAGTGATGTCATGGCATCTATCAGATATCCGACATCACTAACCCAGTCAGTGATAAAAAACAGACAAAGAAAATTTGATTTGGGAAAAACACTCCCCAAAACATTCCCTCTTTCACCAATTTATTGAAAAGACAAAAAAAATCCTGGTTCCGGCATAATCCAATAAGGGGGTCCCACGACGACCCATACCATACTCACTGTCCCTGTCAGTGAAGAACAGAATGTTCCCCATTGGCTGGGAGAGCAGTGCAGTGACCTGAGGTAATATCATTAGGTCAGGCCAGGTTACTGCAGGGCATAACGAGCGCTGATGTCATGACGTTAGCTGAGTTCATTACCTGCAGTGAACTCATTGCGTCAGCGCTCGTCACTGAATTTCATGGCTGCCGTGTTCTCACGCGAAATATCCCGTGAGCCCAGGACGTCACCGCTAGTCACAGTCTCTGGCCGCCCGTGAGACTTGATGTGAGAACGCGGCGTCATGGAAGACAGTGACGACCGCTGACATCACGAGTTCACAGCAGGTAATGATCTGAGCTAACATCCTGATGTCGGCGCTCTTCCTCCCTCAGCTGCTTGCACGCTGCTGTGTGAGTCACTGCAGGGCTGGTCAGCGCAGTGCGACATACATTGCAGGGGCACCGATAAACTGAAGCCACACAGAAGTTCCTCCATGTGGCTTCAGGGGATCCCAGAAACCATATGTAAGTCGGAAATGCATGCAGTCAGATTCTCCAGGCTCTCTCCATTCAATTTCATCACTTTCCCATACATATCCGCCTTTTCCTCAGGACCCCAGACCTCTTTGTTGGGTCCAGCAGAAAATTAGTCGCATTTCTCATTGACATGCATTGTACTCGCTATTCGAAACGAATATGTGAGTATTACAAAGTACTCGTTACGAGTATAGCAATTATGAATATTACGGTACTCACTCATCTCCAGTCACAAGTGCTCAATGGAAGTGTATGAGAGCAAGAAGAAGGCTCTCATAGAGTTTTGTTGCGTTGTACCTCCAGCACGCTCCATGAAACACCGGAGCTACCGACGGGCCACAAATCGCCAGAAATCGGTTGAAGCGATGCCAGAAACAATTGATGATGGCAGCAGGTAAGTATAAGAGCTCACTCACATTCTCGAGAAAAAATTTTGTTCCATTCCGACCCTGAAAAGTTCTACAATTGGAATCCATATGGGTAACCTTTTGTCATGCGAGTGTGCGGTTTTTCTCACATCACATCCGAATAATATGCATATGCAGTCCATATGAGATGTTTTTTTCACCATCTTCTTAAATTAAACAGCCTATTACTGAATATGTTTTTGTGATTGCTAACCCTATAAAAAGAGGCTAGTGAAGATCGAACACTGAGCACATCCATATTCTTGGGCACATACCTGAACAACTTTCTTGCTGCATCTGTTGGTGACCACCCTACCTGGGAATATGGCACAAAATAATTTGTCCTTGAACACCACTGAACAGGTACTGTATGACTGAATGCTATCCTGTGAATTTGGGACAAGGTATCCATCGGTGGCAGTTTCAAATGGGCGTTCCCGCTTCTGGGTCCACTCTCTTGTACCAACATGGTACAAGAGGCCATTTTGCCTATTTATATAATGAGCTGGACACATTTTTTGCCTACTGTAGGATGTTGTTCTTAATCTTTGACTTCCTACTAGAAGAGCTTAATCCGGGCCACAATTTCCAAAATACCCGTGTGAGATATTGTATTTCAGCTGAAGAGCGCCTTTTGCTGACTCTGAGGTAATGAATAGTGATGGACGAACCCGCAGATACCCCAGATCGGCGGGTCCAATGGGGTGTAGAAAAAAACGGTTATGGCCATGATCCTGGATATCTGCCCAGATGCCGGTCCCCATATAAGGCTATGGGGACCCAATCTGGTGCTTTAAAATGGTTTTAGAAGGGATAGAGGGAGTAAAGCAAGCGTGTTATACTTAGAAGTCTCCTGTGCAGCTGCAATGCTACTTCTGGATCTGCTTATTAACTTCATGCATATGCACTGCATCCCCAACCCACCGACAGTCTCGGCGTCTGTGATTGGTTGCAGTCAGACCGCGACACCACCCTGAGTGACAGCATGTCTTTCTGACTGCAACCAATCACAGATGCTGTGTGTGTCCCTATCGTGGTGTAAAAATAAGTAAATAAACTAACATTGTGTCCCTCCATATTATGATACCTAGCACAGATAAAGCATACGGCTACAGGCTACAGCCCCCAGTCGTGTGCTTATCTTGGCTGTGTATCAAAATAAGAGGAAGCCTATACAGCTTTCTTTTTAACTTTTTAACCGGGGCGGCACGGTGGCTCAGTGGTTAGCACTGCAGTCTTGCAGCGCTGGGGTCCTGGGTTCAAATCCCACCAAGGACACCATCTGCAAGGAGTTTGTATGTTCTCCCCGTGTTTGCGTGGGTTTCCTCCGGGTACTCCGGTTTCTTCCCACACTCCAAAGACAGATAGGGACTCTAGATTGTGAGCCCCAATGGGGAAAGTGTTGCCAATGTATGTAAAGCGCTGTGGAATTAATAGCGCTATATAAATGAATAAAATTAATTAATTAATTAACTTCTTTAAAGATATAATTCTAAAAACCGGCATGCGGTCTGCCCTAATTTTGATATACAGCCATGGATTTATACACCATATTCCTGCACCAAATTTGCATCTCCTGGCAAAAAAATTGCATCACAACTGCATCGTGTTTTGATGCAATTTTTTTTTTTGCAGAAGATGCAGATTTGGTGCAGGAATACGGTGTAAAATGGCAGCGTCAAATCTGCATTTCTTGGTCCAAAAAAAAATATCACAAAAATGGTTTTCACGCTGTTTTGATGTGGTTTTCTACTAGGAGGTACAAATTTGGTGCTGAAATCTGGTACAGCTATTTCAGCACCAAATTTACACCTCTTAGCAGAAAACCCCACTGAAACGGCATCAAAACAGTTTTTTGTGCAATTTTTGGCCAAGAAATGCAAATTCTGTTCTGAAATTTTGACACCATATTCCTGCACCAAATCTGCATCTCCTGGCAAAAAAAATAGCATCACAACCGCATCGTGTTTTGATGTGATTTTTTTTGCCAGAAGATGCAGATTTGGTGCAGGAATATGATGTATAAATTTCAGCACCAAATCTGCATCTCTTGGCAAAAAAAACATGGTCTGAGTCTGTGAACTCAGTGACCTCACCTGAGGTGAAGTCACAGAGTTTAATGAGATCACCTGAGGTCAGGTTACCTGTGGTCACAGGTGGAGGACCATGAGAACCGCCAGCTGTGACCGAAAATGAGCTGAGTGAGCTCATCGCTGTGGCTCAGTCTCTCCACAGTGTACAGTCATGTTCTGTGCCCACACACTGTGCCTTCAATATGTTGCAGAGCTGGAATCATCATGGGACCTCGTGAGGATTACGTCGGACCTGGGTATTTTGGGGTTAATAAAAGGGAGAAAGGAGGGGGTTTTTTGCATTTTATTTCAAATAAAGGATTTTTTCTGTGTTTTCTGTTTTATTTCTTTTCACTTACAGATTAGTAATGTGGGGAGGTCTCATAGATGCCTCCCATTATTAATCTATGGTTTAGTTGCAGCTGTCATTAACCCCTATTACCCAGAATGCCAGCGCACCAGGGCAATCAAGATGCGCTGGAATTGTCACACTTGATTTTTAAATTATTTATTTCAATAATTTTTAAAAAGCCACATGTGGCCCCTACTATTTTGATACACAGCCAAGATAAGCACACGGCTGGAGGCTACAGCCTGTAGCCATCTGCTTTATCTGTGCTGGGTAACATAAGATCGGGGGACCCAACGCCATTTTTAATATTTATTTTTACACCAATATAGACACGCACGCAGCGTCTGTGATGAGTTGCAGTCATACACGCTGTCACACAGGGTGGGGGCACTGTCTGACTGCTACCAATCAGAGACGCAGGGACTGACAGTGGGCGGGGGAAGCAGTGAATATGTATGAAGGCTAGTGAGCGGCCCCAGAAGTAGTATGAAAGCCCCGGAAGTAGTGTTACAGCCACATGAGAGATCGATAAGTATATCGCACCTGCTTTTCCCTTTTCTTCTTTATTTTTCCTTAATTTTATTTTAGTTACCCAAGGTGCTGGATCCATATAGGTATCCAGAGTTTTCTAAGAACTCCGAGCCTGGGGTCCGTGCACGGGTACTTTTGAACCCGCGGGGATCCGGACTTGTACAGTCTGGGTCCACCCATCACTACGTAGTAATGAACCAATCCATGCTGTGTTTCTTTTATTCCACCTGAAAACAATTATGCTACATCCATGTGCTCTTGAAGGAACCTTGCTATGTGTGCTTTTAAGAACTTTTTTTATTTTTAAAAGGCTACTCAACTTAGATTAGGGTCATCATCACATTGTTCCAGGGGTTGTGCGTTATGCCCTAATCCAATCTGTCATGCTTTTTGAACAAAACTAGCATTGTGTGTTTCCTACTCTGCTTTTTAAACCCAAATGCAGGCTGCCACCTTTTGCCACAAAACATGTTTGGCTTGTTACTAATGTGTCAATATGGACTGGTATTTTTTTTAGCCCTGCTTCCAGATCCACTAATCTTGTTTGATCATTTTTGGGGGGCAATATATAATAGTGTTTATGGCCTAATGTGTCCTTCAATTTTGTTTGGCAGCTTATTTTGGTCTTTTGATTTGTGTTTGAATTTAGAGCTAATTTATACTTTTTCCTTGGCCCTTTTAGATTTCTGTCGATTGGCCTGTCTTATGCAGCACTGCATCAGAAATATCTCCTAGGCCTCTTTTACACGTCCGTGAAAAACCACGCACGTTTTTCACGGACGTGTCAAAGGTGTGTTTTGCCCTCCGTGAGCCGTGTTTATGGCACACATGTGTTCTCCATGTGTTATCCCTGATAACACACGGAGAAAGGGAACTTTCTACTCACCTGTCCCTGGCTTCACTGTCCGTGGTGCTGATCTTCGGTCTCCGGTCCTGCGGACTCCCCGCTGCTGCTGCTTCCGGCCGCAGTGAAGTGAATATGCAATAATAATAATAATAATAATAATAATCTTTATTTCTATAGCGCCAACATATTCCACAGCGCTTTACAATTCAGGAGGCTCATATACATATACATATCATATACATAAACATATACAAACAAGTAACAATTATAGAAGATACAATATTTAAAGGGAAAAATGGCAACCCTGCTCGTGAGAGCTTACAATCTACAATGAGATGGGGGGAGGGGCAAGGTACAAGTGCTTATTTACAATGACAATCCAGCCATCTCATGGGGGATAGATAATGGCTTCCTGGACCTGTTGGCCAGAGCCTTGAGATGCATTTGGGTGCCATGGAGTTTGACGTGGGGTTATGTTCTGAGAAGTTGTAGAGGGATTAGGTGAAATTAGTTTGGCTAGGGAGGTTGATAGGCCGCCCTAAAAAGATGCGTTTTTAGGGAGCGTCTGAAGCTGAGTAAGTTGTGATTTGTCCTAACTTCTTGTGTTAGAGCGTTCCAGAGGTTTGGTGCAGCTCGGAAGAAGTCTTGGATTCGGGAGTGGGAGGTTCGAATTAGTGTGGATGTTAGTCGAAAGTCATTTGCAGAGCGTAGAGAACGGGTGCGATGATAGACAGAGAGGAGGGTGGAGATGTAGTGGGGTGCTTCACTGTGGAGAGCTTTGTGGGTGAGAACAAGCAGTTTGAATTGGATCCTGTGATATATGGGCAGCCAGTACAATGACTGGCAAAGAGCAGAGGCATCCGAGTAGCGGTTAGCCAGATAGGTGACCCTGGCTGCTGCATTAAGGATGGACTGTAGAGGGGAGAGTCTAGTTAGCGGGAGACCAATTAATAGAGAGTTACAGTAGTCAAGGCGAGAGTGGATCAGGGCCACGGTGAGGGTTTTTGTCGTTTCCATTGTGAGAAAGGGGCGGATTCTAGAGATGTTCTTGAGGTGCAAGTGGCAGGTGCGGGCAAGAGATTGTATGTGGGAGGTCAAGGAGAGATCGGTGTCAAGTATAACACCCAGACAGCGGGCCTGCTGCCTAGGACTTATCGTTGTGCCACACACAGAGAAGGAGATGTCAGGTTTAGGAAGGTTGGGAGATGGAGGGAAAAGCAGAAGTTCAGTTTTGGAAAGGTTAAGTTTCAGATAGAGAGCAGACATGATGTTGCAAACTGCAGTCAGGCAGTCACTTGTGTTCTGTAGTACAGCGGGGGTGAGCTCAGGGGATGAGTTGTATAGCTGTGTGTCATCAGCATAAAGATGGTACTGGAAGCCAAATCTGCTGATGGTCATTCCAATTGGGGCAGTGTAGAGGGAGAAAAGAAGAGGGCCAAGGACTGAACCTGAGGGACCCCAACAGTGAGAGGAAAAGGAGAAGATGTGGAGCCAGCAAATGATACACTGAATGAGCGGCCAGAAAGATAGGAAGAGAACCAGGAAAGAACAGTGTCCTTTAGGCCGATAGAATGGAGCACAGAGAGAAGGAGATGGTGGTCAACAGTGTCGAAGGCTGCAGAAAGGTCAAGAAGAATAAGCAGAGAGTGGTCACCGTTACGTTTTGCTGTCAATAGGTCATTGGTCAATGCAATGAGCATAATGAGTGGCGGTCGGAAGCAAGTGACAGCAATGGCAGAGACAGCAGTGCTGGTGAAGGTGAGTAAAGTTTTTTTACTATTTTCTCAGACACGTGTGTTTTCTCCGGCGCGTGTCACACGGAACACCTCCGTGTGGTCCGTTTGTGTTCCGTGTGACACCCGTGATGCCGAAGAAAAACGGACTTGTCTACATGTGGCGCACACGGGCACACGTATGCTCCACACGTACACACGGTGCATGGCAGAATACGCACGTGAGCACAGACCCATTGATTTAAATGGGTCTACGTGTGCGCGTGTCTCCGGTACGTGAGGAAACGGACCAAACACTGCCGGGGACACGGACGTGTGAAAGAGGCCCTAGGGAAATTGATAATCTTAGTCATCGTGAGGGCTACCTGTGAACAAATCTGTATCAGACTTCAACCACAAGTCATGCCAGAGCCAACCACTGAAGACTGGGTCAGAATTGCCCAGGGAATTGCTTCCTAATGCGTTTTTCCAATACGACAACTACAAGCAATAGCTTGTTTCTAGACCTATGGAAGAACTAAAGATTCACGAATCTTCAATTCATCCTTAATGGGTCGGCAGCTTCAAAACACTGAACTGGGTTTGCTCCTCCGCCCATTAATTACTGGTTAAGTAGGGCACAGCTTCTGGTTGATTAAGCAAGCAAAATGTCAATGGTGTCATTAAGGTCTGTGTTATTCTTCATAATTTCACCCACATCCACAACTTACGGCAGATGAATTTGGCCAGAATATTCATCCAGAAACATAGCCTGCTTCCAGATGCCTTGACCCATCTGACCTGAGTGTGCAGGAAATTTTCATAGAGTATTTTGTAGTAGTAGATGGGTGTATACTCTGGTAGGATAATTCTGTTTTGTGAATTTGTGTATTTTCTGAATTCTGTAACCCAAAAATAAAAAAAAAATTGTTTTCTACTTCAGGTCACTACATAATAATAAAGACACATAAACAAATAGCATAATGAACTAAGATTATTTACAGAAACATAAACATCCTGAACACAGGGCAAAATGTGGTTTAGTAAACAAAGAGGAATTACAGTCATTCACATGAAAAAGGCTCATAAATGATAAAAGTAGGAAAGATAAGCGGAGGGGAGTTGGAGGCTGGCGGAAGGATTTGGACGGGTAGCACAATAGAGAGACTCTACATAGGACGAGGATGATAGACATGGGTTGGAAGGAGGGTGGTATGGCTGTGGAGGTGGTGGCATGTAGGTCCCATGCCTAGTTGGACCTGGTGCTGCCTCATGTTTGTGCTCCCTGGACTTTTATCTGGACGTGTATCCCAATTAGGATGTTGCTGTGCCGCACAGTGCCATCCTTCACCTGGGCTGCTGATGGTGTATTCTTGGTAAGGCCCAGTATAGGATCCAGGGGATGCTGAGGCAGGTGGTTGTGGAGGGTGAGCTGGTGCTTCCTTGGAGGACACTGTGCTTGATGCTGACGGTGGCCAATTTAGCTGCTTATGCTTCAGCACAAGGAAAGTATAATGGGGTTCACTCGAGGGAATTGCAGAATCCAGGAGGAGCAGCATGGCAGATTTTGGAGAAACTGCACCATACTTCGGCTACCTGCGCACCATCATTAGTCATGCGAGATAGATAGTCGATTGCTCGACTATTTACCTCGTGACAGTTGGTTTTGGGGGGTGCTTCTTTTAGTCTATTCCAACCTCTGAAGTAGAAGGGGCACGCAATGGGGAGGTGTCCAATGTTAATGTAGCACTGCTGCTCTTTGCTTGCTCCTCCTGGTCTGGTGCAACTGCCGTGCCAACTGATGGCCCAGGCTCCTAATCCTGGGTGTCCGCCGCCTCAGATTCAGATGGTGTGTACCGGTCATGTAAGTTGGATTCAGATCTTAAAATTTAAATATACATAAGTTAAAAGCCCTTTTTTAATTTTAGAAGCAAAAAACAGCAAATGTCACTTACGGCCTGAGCTTTATGATGGGCGTCAGGAAATTTAGCCTCTCTATATACTGTATAGATATTGTCTTTTTCTTGTGGCCCCATCTCTGCTCCTGCCTTGCCGTTGTTGCTCCATCTGATATTGATCCCTGCAGCTGCGCCAACGTCTTGTCACATCAGTCACTGGATTGAGTAAACAAATAAAAATAACATGGCTAAAACATAGTCAAACATGGAGGAATTTGGGTGTTCCACAAAGGTTTGGTGGTATGTTGCTGAATTATATTGTTAATTTGAATTAAGACCATAAATGAGGGGGTCAAGAAACATTACCAGCTCCTGCATGGCTCCAAAATCCAATCTGAACCTAGGTTTTTGGGGCAAATGGGATTATCTCAGTTTACAAAATGGAGTGCAGTCGCATTGCTGTGTGTTCCCCTGGTGCCCGCTCTGAACAATGGCCTGGCGCGCACCCCTCCGATGGGCTGGTTACACTGTTAGAGATTCACGTGCGAAATGGACTGTGTGCGGAATCCCACTACCTGCATCAGTAAACAGCTCTTCATGCAGATGGCAGATATGATGGTGTTTAATGGGTGGTTACAAGCTGGATACAAATACCTGTGCATTGATGACTTCTGGCTGGCGGCACAGAGGGATGTGAACTACAGACTGCAGGCAGATCCCGAAAGATTCCCTGGAGGGATCAAGAAACTGACCGACTATGTTCACGCTCATGGATTACTGCTTGGAATCTACCAGTATGTGGGAAAACAGACATGCGCTGGATATCCCAGAAGCCAGGGCTTCTATGATTTGGCCGCACAAACCTGTGCTGATTGGGATGTTGATCTGCTCAAATTTGACTGTTGTAATTATGGGACTCTGGAGCAGCTAGAATATGGTTACCACCATATGTCTATAGCATTGAACCGCACAGGGAGAAATATAGGCCGGTTTCACACATCCGGCTTTTCGCCGGTTTGCCGGATCCGGCGCTCTCCCGTACAGACAATACAGTACAGTGACAGCGCTGTAACTTCCGGGTCACATGCGCCGGTCACATGACAGCACGTGACCGGCGCTTGTTGTGCTGTCACTGTACTGTAGTCACTGTATGGGAGAGCGCCGGATCCGGCAAACCGGCAAAAAGCCGGATGTGTGAAACCGGCCATAGTGTATTCTTGTGAGTGGCCGTTTTATGCTTGTCGCTTAACAAAGGTGAATTATACTGAAGTTGCTGAGCACTGTAACTCGTGGAGAAATTTTGATGATATTCAAGACTCTTGGGCAACTGTGAAATATCTTTACAAGACGAACTGGTTGATGCCGCTGGGCCTGGATGATGGAACGATCGAGACATGCTGGTTATCGGTAACTTTGGCTCGAGTTGGGAACAAGAAGTCACCCAAATGGCTCTGTGGTCCATCATGGCTGCTCCATTACTAATGTCCAATGATTTACGATCCAAGATCTAAAGCCCTTTTGCAAAACCAAGAGCTTATTGCAATTAATCAAGACCCCCTTGGTGCTCAAGGATACAGATTGCTGAAGGTGGTTGATTTTGAAGTGTGGAAAAGCCCCTTACTGGAAGATCTCTTGCAGTTTCGCCAAGAGATAGGTGGTGCTTGAGAGTTCATTTTGTTATGCGGCATGCTCTGGAAAGGATTGGCTTGTAAAGACAATTGGCTTGTAAAGACAAGCTTCCCACTCAATACGACTATGGCAGCTTCAATGCAACTTTCTTCTTACAGCTTTCTTTGAACCCCTCGGGCACCGTATTGTTGAGAGTGAATTAAGCTGGAATTGTTTAAAGCCCAGTCAAAAATTCAGTTGAAGGAAACCTGTCATGTTCTCAAATGTTATTGACCTGCATATATGGTGTTAATCTTCAGACTAATAACGTTACAATGCCTCCAACCACCTTAATGAAAACACTGAGAAAACTAACTTTATTACTCCAAGAGCTGCGGGCTTTTAGTCATAGAGGCGTGTCAGTGTGGCTACAATCGCCTCTTACTACACAATGAGTGGTAGCTGTAAACACACCCTAGAAATGTAATGACAGCTATGTAAACTGACCTGCAGTGCGGGTTTCCTATCTGCAGCATGTCAATTTCTCCCGTGGACATGCTTGAGTCTCCAGCAAGGGAGAATACAGTGAAAATATGCTTCGTCCAGAACACCACATAACCTTGATCGTGGCTACGTACCCTTATAGCCAGGTATACTTTCCTCTGAAATGCTTTGAGGTTTCAGTGAAAATATACTTTAAAGGTCTGGCATGTGACGTTATGATGCAACCTGACAAATCCACCCCTGATCCTGGCCATCTTTTCCCAGCGCTGCTGCAATTGATTGACTTTGCATAGCGAAAAACCAGTCAATCACTTAAGGCAACTCTGGATAAAGCTGGACCTCTAGGCCATGTTCACACGTTCAGTATTTGAACAGTATTTTACATCAGTATTTATAAGCCAAAACTAAGAGTGGAACAATCAAAGGAAATGTATACTAGAAAACGGGCATCACGTCTGCATTTATCATCAACTCTGGGCTTTGTCTTACCAATACTGACCAAATACTGAACATGTGAAGGTGGCCTCATTGTGTAGAACCATAACGTTTCAGTAACAAATATTTTTAGGCCAGCGTGACACTGGTGTATAACTATCACGAGTGCAATGTGTGAGAAAATCTGTATTCAGAACTTACTGCTGCAAGTTTTTTTCAAAATTAATCACAAAGTGTCATCTGTGCTCTAGGAAGAAAAATCTCCTACGATGTATATGCCCCAGGCCCAGCCTCTACACTGATGTATATGTCCCAGTGTATCCTGTGATGTATATGCCCCAGCCTTTCCTGCGATATATATGCCCCAGGCTCTACTGCAATGTATATGCCCCAGGCCCAGCCTCTACACTGATGTATATGTCCCAGTGTATCCTGTGATGTATATGCCCCAGCCTCTCCTGCGATATATATGCCCCAGGCTTTACTGCAATGTATATGCCCCAGGCTCTCCTGCTATGTATATGCCCCAGCACTCCTGTGATGTATATGCCCCAGGCTCTCCTGCGATGTATATGCCCCAGCACTCCTGTGATGTATATGCCCCAGCCTCTCCTGCGATGTATATGCCCTAGCCTCTCCTGTGATGTATATGCCTCAGTGATTTCTGAGCTATACATGCCCTGTCATATTTATACCCCAGTCTCTTCTGTGATGTATATACAACCTGGCATGGACAAATTCCACATCTGCAGCACTTGTCAATTTATTTCATGAAATCTCATTTACAATTCTTTTACTGCATGAATTTCAGGAAGTAAATATGCAGCGGTAAATCCAGTGTGTCTATGTCCATGGGAATATTCCTCTATATCTAACATTCATATCATAGACTTCTGATTCCTAGCTAAACAAACTACATTTAGAAAATGAAGACAAAACTGCTCTGTGTGAACAAGGCTTTACAATGTATTTTGACTGCTGGAGAAACCTGATCTTTCTATAAGATAAATTCACATGCTGTAGACTTTGTTGCAGAAAGTGTTTCAACTGTACCATTTATCTTAAACAATCCCATTTAGATAAATGTAACAGATTTATAGCTTCAGTAATTTCTGCAAAATCTAGTGTTGAATTTGCCCTAACATCTTCTCATAAACTGGGGGACGGAACAAACGCTATGCTGATTTGCCTCTAACTACTGAGCAGTCATCTGTCTATGGCTTTATTGTACACTTGCTGTGGAGAAATCATTGCTTTTTTGTTTCCTAACTGTGTGTACGTGTCATTCACTTGTTATCACAAGTGAAGTGTCCAGGATATGTACCAGGAAGTCCACATATTGGATATCTACGTGGCTGCTAGAGCTCTAAAGAAAATTTCCACCTGCAACCACCCCACCCTGTCAGGTGACGTGCACGTGCTGGTATTGCCTTCCCATAAGTAGCCTTGTACAGCATTCCTCTGAACAAACAGCTGCATTGGTCACACATTTGCGCGTTTCTATTGTTTTACATCATATCTGTCTGTTCTTATAGTTAGGCACTTTTTAGGGTTATGACTTAACATATTTTCATTTTAGCACTTACAATCAGAGCTATTATTAAGTCTTTTTTGTTTGAAGTCTCATGGCACATAACATAAACAATCTCTAAAGGCCCATTTACACACAATGATATTGCTAACGAGATACCGTCGGGGTCACGGTGTTGGTGACGCACATCCGGCCTCGTTAGCGATGTTGTTGTGTGTGACACCTTATTGCGATCAGTAAAGATCGCAAAAAGGTGTCAAATTGTTCGTCATTTACACGTCATTCATTTTAAAAAATCGTTCCTCGTTTGGAACACAGGTTGTTTGTCGTTCCTGCGGCAGCACACATCGCTATGTGTGACACCACAGGAACGAGTAACAACATCGTACCTGCGGCCGCCGGCAATGAGGAATGAAGGAGGTGGGCTGGCTGTTCCGGCCGCTCATCTCCGCCTCTCCGCTTCTATTGGGCGGCCGCTTAGTGACGCCGCTGTGACGCTGAACGAACCTCCCCCTTAGGCCTCTTTCACACGTCAGTGATTCTGGTACGTTTGTGCTTTTTTTTTAAACGTACCAGAATCACTGACATACGCAGACCCATTATAATGAATGGGTCTGCTCAGACGTCAGTGATTTTTCACTGCACGTGTCTCCGTGCGGCGTACCCGCGTGTGCGTGATTGCCGCACGGAGACATGTCCATTTTTTTCTGGCATCACTGATATCCCACGGACCACGCAGTGGTGTGGTCCGTGAAACACGTGCCAGAAAAAAACGTGCTTTTAAAATAAAAAACATTTTAACTCATCCGGCGTTCAGCGATGTCCTCTGCAGCCCGTGCAGCTTGCTGCTTCTGAGCCGCCTCATTATTGTCGCGCTTATTCATGATGCGCGACACAGCCGACCCGGAAGCAGCTGCTGCGGGGGTCAGCGCCGGCCGGATGCTGCACCGCGGGAGCGATCAGCACCATGGAGAGCAGGAGCGCGCACAGGTGAGTTAATCTCTAAGTGCAATCACGGGCCACGGAGAACGGAGCCCGGATTGCACTTAGACAACCCACGTGTGCCGTGATTCACGGCACACGCAGGGACATGTGAGTGTTTTACACGCCAGTGAAAAATGTCAGTGTTTTTCACTGACGTGTGAAACGGGCCTTAAAGGAAAGATTGTTCGGCGGCCACAGAGACGTCGGTGAACAGGTAATTGCATGTGACGCTGCCGTAGCGATATTGTTCGCTACGGCAGCGATCACCCCGTGACGCGCCACCAATGTGGGCGGGTGCTATCGCTCGCGACATCGCTAGCGATGTCGTAGCATGTAAAGCCCGCTTAAGAGTTCACTCACATTAGCGTTTAAATCGGACGAGTTTAATGCAAGTAAATCTTGTTAGTCATTGATTCAGGTCAGATCTTCAATTTTTTTTCACATGTGGGGTTAACATGAGAAAACAATTGCAGCATGGAGGGATTGGCATTGAGTCTCGGATGCCGCACACCCATACAAGTCTATGGGTGCATCTGAGACATAACACTTCAGTGATATCATCCAAATGCAGTCCGATATAGGCAGACACCGACAATGAAGAAGATGGAGAAATTCATTTCTTCATCTTCTCTGCACCTGTCCTCCGATTCTCATATGTGAGAGAATTGGATCACAGTAAAATGACTCTTGGGTCATGCTCGCAGCAGAGATTGAACTGAGTGTCATTAGCATTTCTCATCCAATTCTCTCCCATGCGATAATGATCAAATGCTTTATGCAAGTCTGACCCCTGCCTTAAAGGAGTTGTCTAGTCTGCTACTAAAAATATTCACCCACTCTTTGTGACTGCAGACTACTAAGTCCTCACAAGGCACTTGTGTTGAGCAAGACAGAGCACGTCTAGTGGGATTGTACCAAAAGTATGCAAGGCATATACTTGCAGAAACTTGACCCCCCCCCCTGCTTTTGGCATCAATACAAGTGCCCTGTAAGGATATAGAAGTCTGTAATCATGACGTCCCCTTTTAGCATTAACACCTGAGAATCCTGAAAGCGTGCAATGCACTGGAAGGATTCTGAGGTCTGCAATCACACAGAGTGACTGCAGACTTTTTTGAAGAACACCAGACAACCCCTTAATATGCATGGTGTAATTGCTTAATAAAGCTGCTTCTAGTCAAATTATTTTAATACCTATTTACTCCTGTTTGTGTAGAGAAATGATGACTGTGTGGAATGCACAAAGAGTCTTTGTAAAGAAGAAATCCACAAAGCTTTCAGTTAAGATGTTCTTGGAGGATAAGGCTGCAGTCTTCTGTTGCTCTGTTTGTGCAATGTTTAATATGCTAAAAATGGCACTTCTTGAACTTTGCGGATATGAAAGGTGACAGCTGTCCTACATGACTAAGAAAGACTCCAGACCACTACTTAGTCCCTACTGAAAATGTATTATACTGTGTTCTATGTTATTGAGAAGAATTAGAACCTACTGTCCATTTACTTTTTATTGACCTTTTCTGAGCTTGGAAAGGTTGAGAGCCATGCTGCAGAGCAGACAGGAATACTAACATCTTTTACAGCCAAACTGTTCTATGACTGCAATAAACAATACTTCCCCCTCATAGATTCTTGTGTAAGATTGTTTTTCAAGTCTGTGTATTGGTAACATCTTCCGTGCAAGAGGGACCTACAATCTGAAGAATAAACATAAGTTGCTGACTTTTCTGGCTTTAACTGAATGTTGGTTTTTAATATTTCCAGGAAGAGAAAGGGAATTCTCTATTGTGTATTTAGATGTGCTTGGACTCCTGCCAGAGTTGCATCTGAAAGATTGTGTAAGGCAAACAATAATGAAAATCATTTTTCACACATGGAAGAGGGTAAATAATTTTTAAAGTGGAAATCCTGAATTCTCCCTTGAGTTTTATTCACCTTAATATATATTTGAAATTTGCATAATAACTTTCATTATTCACACTGGCTGTTCATATGACCACTGGTTAATAATTCCATCCTTGCTGATGTATAATCTTCTCTCCATTGATTTTGCCTCTTTCTTCTTCGTGCATACATAGCAGGAAATATGAGCAAAAAGGGAGGCAGTGTAAAGTATGGAGGAAGAACTGAGCAGCAGCCCGATTGTTGAGAAAAGAGATGGGCTCAGACTGCCTTAAACTCACTCTGACAATGGAGTTTAGGTGCAGTTACTGATAAAAGTAGCGCCACAATCAAGAGCAGCTAAAAAGTAACTAGTCTTAGTATATTCCTGAATAAGTTTATATAAAATCCATGGCAGTGTAGCCATTACCATACCAAATCATTTCATCATTTAATTCAGTGAGATACTATGTTTGCCCGAAAATAAGGCATTGTCATATAATTTTTTTGCCCCGAAAAATGTGCTAGGGCTTATTTTTGGGGTAGGGCTTATTCTGGGAGAAACACAGTTGGGGGTAAGATTACTCCCCTAACAAAGCAGACACCTCCTCCCCAGGAGGCTCATACTTACCAGACCCCGGACGTTTGTATCGCTCCCAAGTCCTCCTGCGATCTTTGTGGGGGAGCTCCCAGCAGGTATGCCCCATGCGGTCTTCCCCTCCTTCTGGCTGACACATACATCAGATCACTTACACACACACGCACACACACACATCAGATCGTACACAAAATCGCACACACACCACATCCGGTAATACCAATTGATTCCACCGGAAGGGGAACCTGGGCACAGTGCAGTGGAGCACGAGGACCTGCGGTAGAACGCATAATGGACCTGTGGTGGAACGCACCGATGCGTCCCACCGCAGGTCCTTACGCTCCACTGCACTGTACCGCAGGTTCCCCTGCTAGCCAGAAGTAATCGGTACTGCCGGATGAGTGTGTGTGATCTGTTGTGTGATTGTGTGTGTGATCTGATGTGTTTGTGTGTGTGTGTGTGTGTGTGATCTAATGTGAGCGATCTGATGTATATAGGTGTGTGTTCTGATTTCTGTGCGATCTGATGTGTGTGGGTGTGTGATCTGATGTGTGTGTGTGATCTGATGTGTGTGGGTGTGCGTTCCACCGCAGGTCCTTGATGTGTTCCACTGCAGGTCCTCCCATTCGGGGTCTGGTGAGTATGATTGCGAGGTTTTCTGTCTTCTTTCTTTTCTCTTTTGGGTGTGTCTGCTTCCTACAATGACGTGTCCTGCAGTATTCTTTAACTTTTTTAGCTGAATGGACACTTCATTATTGAACTGCGACTAGGGCTTTCATTCGGGGTAGGGCTTATATTTAAGTTTTACGCCGAAAATGAGGAAAATTCCTGGTAGGTCTTATTTTCAGGGTAGGGCTTATTTTCGGGGAAGGGCTTATTTTCGGGGAAATGCAGTTCAATCTGCACAGTTTTAACACTTTGTTGGGCCCATTACAAGGCTCTCTTAAAGGGAACCTGTCTTGTCATTTTTTAATTAAAAAAAAAACACCCCCAATGTGTTTTAAATGATGCAATGTGGATCACTAACATGTTTTAAAAAAATTCCTTCTATTCATCTTAAAAATATACTTTATATGCTAATTTGGATGCAGTAAATACCTTAGGTTTCAGTCATAGGGGCGGAGCTTTTGCTGGGATCAGTAACTGTCACTCAAGTTCAGCCATGATTCTTTTTTGCATGTAGTCACGCCCCCAGCATTATAATTGATTACACCATAGATCCTTCAACTTCACTTCTATGCTGAGCACTGCCCATTATGGTCACATGATCGTGACATCAGCACAGGTCCTTCTCAGAAAAGAGAAGTCTTAGGGGAGACCTAATAAATATGTACACGTATATCAGAGGGCAATGCAGAGATCCTCTCACATGATCTGTTTGTACCAAGGACTGTGACAAGAACAAGGGGGCATTCTCTTCGTTTGGAGGAAAAAAAAATTCTGCACCAGCATAGAAGAGGGTTCTTCACAGCAAGAGCAGTGAGGCTCTGGAACTCTCTTACTGAGAAAGTGGTGATGACCAACTCACTGAATGAATTTTAGAGAGGAATGGATGCTTTTCTTGATAGCAACAGTATAGAAGGTTATGAATAGCATAATATTACAGGTAGATAGTTGACCCAGCTTAGGAGTCGGGAAATAATTTTTTTCCCTATGATGAAAATTGGCTTCTACAGGTTCAAAACTGTAGAACAGCGGCACTAAAAATAGGCTGAACTAGTTGGACATAAGGTTTTCCTTCAGCCTTAGAAACTATGTTACTATATTTACTATGTTACCACCATTTGTCCAATGTTGAGCTCTGGAGCTTACCTAAGCATATGAAGTCTTTGTTTAACCCCTTCAGCCCCCGGGCACTTTCCGTTTTTGCGTTTTTGTTTTTTGCTCCTTTTCTTCCAAGAGCCGTAACTTTTTTATTATTCCGTCAATCTTGCCATATGAGGGCTTGTTTTTTGCGGGACGAGTTGTACGTTTAAATGAAATCATAAGTTTTACCATATAGTGTACTGGAAAATGGCAAAAAAATTCCAAGTGCGGAAAAATTGCAAAAAAAGTGGGATCGTACAATAGTTTTTGGGATATTTTATTCACGGTGTTCACTATATGGTAAAACTGATGTGTGGGTGTGATGCCTCAGGTCGGTGCGAGTTTGTAGACACCAAACATGTATAGGTTTACTTGTATCTAAGGGGTTAAAAAAAATTCACAAGTTTGTCCAATAAAAGTGGCGCACGTTTTGCGCCATTTTCCGAAACACGTAGCGTTCTTATTTTTTGGGATCTATGGCTCAGTGATGGCTTATTTTTTGCGTCTCGAGCTGACGTTTATAATGGTACCATTTTTGCGCAGATGCTACGTTTTGATCGCCTGTTATTGCATTTTGCGCAAAACTTGCAGCGACCAAAAAACGTAATTTTGGCGTTTGGAATTTTTTTGCCACTACGCCGTTTACCAATCAGAATAATTGATTTTATATTTTGATAGATCGGGCATTTCTGAACGCGGCGATACCAAATATGTGTATATTTATTTATTTTTTAACCCTTTAATTTTCAATGGGGGGAAAGGGGGGTGATTTGAACTTTTAGGTTTTTTGTTTTTTTTTTTATTTTTTAAAACTTTTTTTTTTACTTTTTTTTTTTATTTTACTAGTCCCCCTAGGGGGCTATAGCAATCAGCAATCCGATCGCTGATCGCTATCTGCTGATCACAGCAATACCGCTGTAATCAGCAGATTCACTCACTTTGGTTTTCCCTCTGCTCTCGGCCGAGGGAAAATGAAAGTGAAAGATCATAGCAGCAGGCGTCATCACATGACCCTGTGCTACGATGGCAACCACCGATAGTCACGTGATAACACACGTGACTTCCGGTGGGGGCGGCGGTAAGTAACAAACATGGCCGCGCGCATTTAAATCTTGCTGCCAGACTTTGGCAGCAAGATTTAAGGGGTTAATGGCCGCGGGTGGAAGCGATTCCACCCGCGGCTAGCAGGCACACATGTCAGCTGTTGAAAACAGCTGATATGTGTGCCGATCCACGCCGCCTGCCCGCGGCAGGGGGCGGGGCTTAACGAGACACGATCCTGGACGGATAGATCCATCCAAGGTCGTGAAGGGGTTAAGATAAATACATGGTATTTTTGTTTTTTTAAAACCATGTTAGTGATGCATATTGCATCATTTAAAACATATTTAATATAAAAAAAAACTACATGACAGGTTCCCTTTAAATATTTAGCAGTAGTTGAAGTTGTTTCCTTTCCTTTTCCCTCATTATTCACCCTAGACCAACATAAAAACACATAAAAACGTTGTCCAGTAAAAACTTGTCTGTTTAGAGTTTTGCTAAGATATCTTTGGCTCTTAACTTGCAAAGACACTACTCTCCTCCTATGCAAACTTTCCTTCTTGCTGCTACCATGTACGTTCAGAAGTATCTACCCCAGCCCCTCCTGTGATGTATCCTGTATCCAGCCTCGGGCTGCACAGACGCCGCTCTTCATGCCGGTGTAAGGCCGGTTTCACACATCCGGCTTTTTGCCGTTTTGCCAGATCCGGTGCTCTCCCGTACAGACAATACAGTACAGTGACAGCTGTCAGAGTTCCAGGATTTCCAGTTTTCTTTTGAAGGATCTTGCCCTTTGTTAACATGGAGTTTTCTGTTCTGTTGCCCTACTTCCTGTTCATCTGTTTAAAAGCCCGCCCCTAAGCTTAGTCTAGTTGCCTGAGTATACTGCTTCCTGTGTACTCCTGCCCTGCTGCTCTTGGTTCCTGATTGATATTTGGATCTTGTTGAAATCACCCGACACTGGCTCTGGACTTCACCTGGTCTCATCAAGCTGTGCCCGGACTCCGTCTGCCGTCTCTGGTCGGCACTTCTCCCGGTTCCTTCCGTTTCATATCCACCCTAGGACTCACATCACGTACGGACATTTTTGGACTATACCTGTTGCCCTTTCGTGTCCCGGCTGCTGCGCATTTAGGCCTTCTGGGGTGATCGCCAGACAGTCCCTGTATAGGGGTTCGCTCCTGGTGGTCTCCCTGGGGGAGTCCGGTGCGTGGCCCCAGGAATTCCCCTTTGCTCCGACCCTGGCAGGTATTTACTGTGTTTATGTTCTACTGTGTTTATGTTCTGTTTTGTGTACATATTGTTGGTTGCATATTATAAACGTCTTTGCACCAAGAACCCGTCTCTGGTTATCATTGCCCTAAGGGCTAAGCCACACGGCGAGAAAATCGGTGCGAGTGGAGTGCGATAAAACATCGCATTCCCCTCGGACCAATTCTAGCCTGTGTGTCAGCACACATGGGCGATTATTTTCTCAGCCCTAATCGGACTGAGAAAACAATCGTAGCATGCTGCGATTGTAAGCTGAGTCTCTTTCTCTCGCACCCATTCAAGTGAATGGGGCGAGAGAAAAATCGCACTGCACTCGCGGTACATCGGTGTACTGCTAGTGCAGTGCGAGAATGGCAATACCCGGCTACACAGGAGAGAGGGAGAGAAATCCCTCCCTCCTCTCCTGAGTGCCGGCCCGCCCCCCGCAGCTGAGGTCTGCTCGCACGAACGGACCTCAGTTGCAAGGACACAGGCATGACACTCGGCTCTGCTGTACTGCCAGCACGAGCCGAGTCTCATGCAAGTGGATCGCAGTAGTGCCCGTGTGGCCCCAGCCTAACGCAATCGAAATCCTCAGTTCATACAGTAGTATTACAACAGCGCTGTAACTTCCGGGTCACATGCGCCGGTCACATGACAGCATGTGACCGGCGCTTGTTGCGCTGTCACTGTACTATAGTCACTGTATGGGAGAGCGCCGGATCCGGCAAACCGGCGAAAAGCCGGATGTGTGAAACCGGCCTTAGACTTCACTTAGCCAAACTTGCTTTTATTCTTCACACCATTATAACAGACATAGACTTCCTTCCTTTCTCTGTGAGATAGTACTCTTCATGCTGTCTCTTGCTATCTTGGAACACATCCTCAATACTAAGAGGTCTGTGCCTTCTTCCCCCTAATGCCACACACACCTTTGTCCTGTTCTGGGCCCCGACAGCTCTTTAGCCAGGCAACTTTCTAAGCCCGCTGGGGTTGCCTCAGAGTTCCCGGACTGGCCCTAGCACTGAGGCCATGTTGTCTCACTTTGAACCTACTTCTTGACTGACTCCTTCTGGAGCTCCGCTTCCCAACCACTTACCCTGCCCTTCGTCATTCCTTCCTTAACTACTTTAATACTATCTTATTTAGCACCTCTTATATACTCGCTCTACCAATAGCTAACCTGCCAGCTGGAACAACCTTTGATAGTCTGTCGAACAATCCTAGCTCTGCTACATCCTACTGTATTCGTTTCTTAAAGCACTTAAATATCCACACATGCATTTATAACATACGACAGTAAATACATAAAGCATAGCATATTTACATCATGGGGCACTGCCCACCTATTATATATCTGCCCCAGCCTCTCCTGTGGTGTATGTGCCCCTTCCCCTCCTGTGATTTATCTGCACCAGCCCCTTCTGTGATATATATGTCACCAGAGAACTCTCCTATGATGTATATGCACCAGCCTCACCCTTTTAGGTGAATTTGGATTACTACAATTATTTATATTGCCAAATGCCAGAATAATGAGAGAGTGAGAGAATGTTTTAAGACATTTTTATTACTTTCTACAAAGTCAAAAGTTTACATACATGTCATTAGTATTTGGTATCATTGCCCTTAAACTGTATTACTTGGGTCAAATGTTTTGGATATCCTTCCACAAGCTTCTCACAATAGTTGGTAGGAATTTGGGCCCATTCCTCCTGACAGAACTGGTGTAACTGAGCAATGTTTGTAGGTCGTCTTGCCCGCACCAGCCTTTTCAGCTTTGCCCATAAATTTTCAATAGGATTGAGATCAAGGCTTTGTGACAGGCACTCCAAAACATTGACTTTATTATCCTTAAAGGGAACCAATCATCAGGATTTTTGTATATAACCTAAAGCCAGTGCTATACTGGCACTATCAGGCTGCTTATCTACATACCATTAGTGGTCAGCTTGCATGTTTAGGCTTTCAAATCCAAGAAAGTGAAGTTTAAAAATTCGTCAGCTTTTTGAGTGGCACCACAGCAGATAATAGCAGGGTGGGTTATGCACATGGATTCCCGCCCCCTGCCTGTTGTTCCTTCCTCTCTCTGTGCCTCTATGTTCATTTTTCTATTCACTAAAATGGCGTCGGAGTTGACGCCTGCACATAACGCTTATCTCCGGCGCCATCTTTGTGAAACCCGTGTTACCCCGTTATTATATTCTTGTGGTTGAGAGGGCGCCACATGTGCCCTCGCTTCTTCAGCTCTCGTTGTGGCCGCGGGAGTGCGCGCGGTCACAACAGGAGTGGAGATCATCTGATCTTAGCGATTAGCTGCAGAATAGGACATCAGACATCATGCCACTCCTGGACATCGTGCTGCGCCAGGACACCATGCCACCCCCAGACACCTGGTAACAGAAGGTAACACGGGCTTCACAAAGATGGTGCCAGGGATAAGCACTATGCACAGGTGCCAACTCCAATGCCATCTTAGTGAATAGAAAAATTAGCATAGAGCCAGACAGAGGGAGGAACAACAGGCAGGGGGGCAGTAATCCATATGCATAACCCACCCTGCTATTATCTGCTGCAGTGCAACGGTCACTCATCAAAAAGCTGATTAATTTTTAAACTTCACTTTCTTGGATTTGAAAGCCTAAACATCCGTACTGATCACTAATGGTAAGTTAATGGTAAGTAGAGAATCAGCCTGATAGTGCCAGTATAGCACTGGCTTTAGGTTATATACGAAAATCCTGATGATTGGTTCCCTTTAAGCCATTTTGTAACCAGTTTGGCAGTATGCTTCGGGTCATTGTCCATTTGGAAGACCCATTTTTTGCCCAGCTGTAAAACACAGTGGTGGCAGCATCATTTTGTGGGATTGTATTGCTGCTGGACAGACTGGTGCACTTCAGAAAATACATAGCATTATGAGGAAAGAAGATTATGTGGCAATACTGAAGCAACATCCCAAGACATCAGCCATGAACTTATAGTTTGGGTGGAAATGGATATTTTCCTATGGAAACGTTATGGGCAAAGTTAAAAAGGCAGGTGCGAGCAAGGTGACCTACAAACATGGCTCAGTTACACCAGTTCAGTTAGGAGGAATGATGTAAGGGGGCCCAGTTCTACCTCCAAACCAGTTGCAATTTTTAATTTCTATAAGATCTTGGGCTGCAAAGGGCCCATATAGTGTTCTTGCACAGAGGTCCTTTTCTGTCTTTGTCTGCCAATGCCGAGCACTTCCACCAGCGTCCTGGTGTCTTGACTCAGCATTTCATGTAATGTATATCCCCCAGCATCTCCTATATGATGTATATGACCCAGCATCTCCTTTGTTATGTATATGCCCTAGTGTCTCCTGTGATGTATTTACCCCAGCGTCTCCTGTAATGTGTATTCCCTAGCATCTCCTATGTGATATATATATATATATGTATATATATATATATATATATATGCCCCAGCATCTCCTATATCATGTATATGCCCTAGTGTCTCCTATGGGATGTATATGCCTGAGCTCCTGTGATGTGTGTGCCCCAGCCTCTAGTGTGATGTATAGATATGCCCGCATCTCCTTTGATGTACATATGCCCCTGCCTCTCCTGTGATTTGTATGCCCCAGTGTCTCCTATGTGATGAATATGTCTGAGCCTCTCCTGTGATGTATGTACCCCAGCCTCGCTTGTGATGCCGTTGTATCTCTTGTGATGTATATGCCCTGGAATTTACTGTAATGTGTATTTCCTAGCATCTCCTATGTGATATATATGCCCCAGCATCTCCTATATCATGTATATGCCCCAGTGTCTCCTATGGGATGTATATGCCTTAGCCTCTCCTGTGATGTATATATACCCCCACATCTCCTGTGATGTACATATGCCCCAACCTCTCCTGCGATGTGTATGCCTCCAGTGTCTGCTATGTGATATATACTTCATACTTCCCAGTGCTTGAGTTTGATAAAAGACACATGTTCAGTGATGAATTTCCCACTGCGAGGAGGCATGTAGTGTAATGTACATCTGTGTTCAGAACTTACTGCTGCGAGATCTTTTCAAAATACATCGTAGAGTGTCAACTGCACTCCAGACCAACGCAAATCTGTAAAAGCAGTTGAGATCCGCAACATCATCACTACCACCTGCATGACAGCCTAACCAAAGAGCAGCAGCTCCAGCCATCACTTTAGTGGTGAGTTAATTAAACGTATGACCAAATATAGCATGATAAATTTCAAGTTGATAATTTTGTATGGCCCCCGAATGATGGTATAAATATCCAAATGGCCCCTGATAGGAAAAAGGTCTCCATTCTGTTGATGCTGACTGCTCATATATGTGACCAATGAGAGAGACTGGCAGAGGCTAAGGGGCTTCAATGCTAAAATGATCCTGCACACATTGCATCTTACATGTCATTCTTTTAGTTTGTATTAATTGAAAAGACAAAATGTCAAATTTGAAAATTAAAGAAGCTATCTAGTTCAAGTGTGCAAAGTTGATGCTGTTTTTGCGAAAGGTCCACAGTATATAAGACTTGTTAAACAGGCAGTGTGCCGGGTATTTAAGTATATATTATCCCGCCTAACACTGTGGCATCTATTTCACTGAAGCACAGACATTAAAACAGACATATTTATGGTTCTATAACAATGTTTTATACTCCAGATAAGTGTCCTGAAGCCTGGTGATATTTATTTTACTGAATATCTGATGTTTGTACTGCAATTTACCTCCTCCACAAACATATCCCAGCAATCTGTAATCATATCAGCCATTTTTTAAAGATCATTGAATATTCCTGTGCAAAATGCTGTTTACAATTTTTACGGATCTATAAGCATAAGAAATGTATTAATCTGTGGCCATCATTTATTTATTTAACTGAAAGTCTGGCATTTATGGAACAGGTATTATGTTCTGGTTTTTAAGGTATAATGTATAATCTGTAAGAAATACTGCTGTTTCCTTCCACACTCCAAAGATAGACTATGTCAATTGGTGACTTATGAAATTGCCCTTAGCTTGGGTGTGTTTGAAATAGGGAAATTAGATTACGAGCTGTGCTTTATTCAGAAACTGATGGGAGCTGCACAATATGTCAGCACTAAATAAATATCAAGAATAAGAGAACAAAGTACTGTAGAAGGTAATGTCATATCTATGTGAAAATGACTGCACAACTTCTGTAATGTTAAGTTCATGTTATATCAGCTGTGCTCTGGTCAATTACTGCCAATCTTTTATTTGAGAAGAGTAGAGACTGCATGTGAAATGCTCAAGTACAGTGATACATTCTGAGGATTCACAAAATATTAACATTCCTGATTCGTTCCCTGCAGCTCCTGAACAACGTCACAAATGTGCTGTACATTGTTTTTTTTCTTAGTACTTAATTTACTAAAGATAACATTTTTCACACAGCAGCTTGATTTTGAAAAGCAATTGATAACATGTAAGTTTTTATAATTTCTATACTGTATGCCCTTCAGTAATGCAGATTTTTCCATGCATTCTCCCCGAAACCCACTTCGTCATGGCAGCCTAAACCGAAACAGTCCAGGACTAGGGAGACTCGGCCACGACGTTTTCCCCCCTCATGACTCCTTCGGCGTCCCGGAAGACACACTCATTGTAGGAGGTCGACTGCGGCTCTTTCAACACATCTGTGCTGCCGCCTCAGATGACAAATGGGAGCGAGACCTTGTGTCTTCCGGTTACCATATAGAATTTCGGACCCGACCCCCGAGTTGGTTCTTTTTCTCAAACCCCCCAAAGACTCGAAAACGACGCAAAGCTTTTTTCTCAGCAATCCACTCGCTCAAAACAGCAGGAGTGTTAATTCCTGTCCCAGACGACGAGAAGTTCGGGGGTTTTTATTCCAACCTCTTTGTGGTCCCCAAAAAGGATGGGTCAGTTCGACCCATCCTGGACCTCAAACACCTAAACAAACATGTGCACGTACGGAGATTCAGAATGGAGTCCCTAAGGTCCATTATTGCATCCATGGTCGAAGGGGAATTCCTCGCCTTCGTAGACATCAAAGACGCATACCTGCACATACCCAGGTTTCAACTGAGGCAAATCTGGGTAGGAAAATTCTGCAAACGGCAGTAGAGCACCTCTCTCAGTAGGCGCTCCAGGCTGTCTGGGACTGGTTCCTAGTCCTTGGGTTGTGTTGTCTTCTTTTATGTTTCCCACCCATGGACTGCTTTAGGACGTCCCATGGTCCTGTGTCCCCCAATGAGGCGTCAGAGAAAAACGGATTTTTGTGTACTCACCGTAAAATCGTTTTCTCTTAGCCATCATTGGGGGACACAGCACCCACCCTGTTGCCCTGTTGGGCCTTGGTTCTCTCAGTACCTTATTTGGTTATGACTCTTTTTTTCTCATGTTCCTCTGTTGAGGTAAGTTTTTACTGGGTTTTTCTCCTACTGCTTGTGTACTAAAACTGAGCTTGCCTGGCCCGGCCAGGGGGTGTATACTGCAGAGGAGGAGCTATGCTTTTGCATCTACTTAGTGTCCTCCTATGGATAGGCAGCATAACACCCATGGTCCTGTGTCCCCCAAAGATGGCTAAGAGAAAACGATATTACGGTGAGTACACAAAAATCCGTTTATTTATTGTTTTCAAAATGTATAATAAATAAAATCACTAATGTATTTAATTTTTCAATAATGCATGCATCTTCTCATTTTCTGTATGTATACTAGCTGAGGTCCTGGAAATTTTATTTTTCAGCTCTTCTGACACAGAACTCTACCTCCTCCTCTGTGTGTCAGCGACATGTTAAAAAGGAACTATGCATCTGACCCCAGTTCATTAACTAAACCAGACCCCTTCCCCTTCACATTTTATACAAATAGGGGCGACCGCTCTATATGTCCTGTTCAGTTCTTGTTTTTTTGCGGACCTACTGACAGGACCACCTTTTCAATGTCTTTTGTGTAGGATCAGATGGCACACGGAGGAACTTCCGTGTGCATCAGTTCCTACAAAGAAACACATCGGATGCCGTATGTCCGTTCCGTTATTATTATTATTATTATTATTAATCCGTTATTAATACCTGCGGTGAAGTCCCGCACTTCTGAAGTCAGCGCTCGTCACTGATTTCCATGCCCGCCGATTCTCAGATTCCCGCGTTCTCACAAGTCTCATGGGCGGCCTGAGACTGTGACTAGTGGTGACGTCACTGGCACCTCACGATACTTCACTTGTGAACGAGGCGGACAATGAAAGTCAGTGACGTGCGCTGACGTCAGGAGTGCAGCGGCATTCATCATCCAGGTAATGTACCTAGATAACCTCATGAATTCAGCGCTCATCATCCCCTGCAGTGACCTGGCCTGACCTATTGATGTTAGCTCAGGTCACTGCACTGCTCTCCCAGTCAATGGGGAACATTCTGTTCTTCATTGGCTAGGACAGAGAGTATGGATCGTTGTGGGACCCCCTTATTTGATTATGCCGGACCCGAATTTGTTTTTTCTTTCCAATAAATTGGTGAAAAAGGGAATGTTTTGGGGAGTGTTTTTCCAAATAAAAATGTGTTTGTCATGTATTTTTTTTTATTACTGACTGGGTTAGTGATGTCGGGTATCTAATAGATGCTGTGACATCATAACCCCAGGGCTTGGTGCAAGATGATATTACACAGCTGGTATTAACCCCATATATTACCCCATTTGCCACCGCACCAGGGCATTCGGGATGAGCCGAGTAAAGCCCCGGAAATGTTGCATTTAATATATGCAGCAATTCCAGCAGCATGCTGGTTGATATTTTTAGGCTGGGGGCTCCCAATAATGTGGATCTCCCCAGCCTGAGAATACCAGCCAGGAGCTGTGAGGCTTTATCTTGGCTGGTATCAAAATTTGCGGGGACCGCACGCTGTTTTCTTTTTTTAAATTATTCATTTATTTATTGTACTGTACGATATAGACGGCGGCTGTGATTGGTTGCATAAAAAAAAATAATCTGGCACTCAAGTGAACTGAAAGCAAAAGATCCCTTTAATTGGGTAATTCAAGTAGCAGTGTTTAGTTTCTGACATTTCAGTCAATCAATGACCTTCCCCACATAAACACTGTCATAAGTGTTAGGTGGATAAATTACGGACTGTTGTGAGACGCTGCTGAATACTGCAGCTGAGGAATCAGGTCAGGTGGAGCCGGTCGGTGTGGGGTACAGCGAAATCGCTATGGTGCTTGTCGTCGCCAAGCTTATGACAGTGTTTATATGAGGAAGGTCATTGATTGACCGAAACGTCAGAAACTAAACACTGCTACTTGAATTACCCAATTAAAGGGATCTTTTGCTTTCACTTTACTTGAGTGCCAGATTATTTTTCTATATGAAGACAGAGTTGGACCTTATCTGAGCAGCAATCATAACCTCCAGGAGTTTCATAAATCCATAATTTAGTGATTGGTTGCAGTCAGACAGCTGTCACTCACTGGGGGCGTGTCTTACTGCAACCAATCACAGACGCCGGTGAGCAGGGAAGCAGTGAATATGAAATGAGCTGAATGAGTGGCCAGCTTCAGAAGAACAAAGCTGCCGCGGGAGCAGTGTGACAGCCGCCTGGTGATCAGTGAGTATGTAGTGCTTGCTCCTACCCCTTTACACCGGATTCTGAAGCCCATAGACCTTATATGGTGACCAGCATCTGGCCAGATACCCTGGACTGTATGTAACTCTCCCGTTTTTTTTGCAGTCCGCAAAAAAAACAGAAGTCACACGGATGACACATGGACCGTATACAGGACCGAACAGGACGAATGTGATTGTCACATGGATGCCACACGGATGCATCCGTGGAAAAACAGGAGCGATTTTTTTGCTGACCACAAAAAAGGAACGGTCTTGTAAATGTAGCCTAAAGAAAGAAACTAATCAACTGAGCAAGTCAGTCTGCTTCTTAAAGCATGATGGCAATGCAAGGAGGGGAGGGAAGATCTCTGCCTTTGTTGGAATGTCAGTACAGCTTCTAAGACAGAGAAGTATGAGACATGATGTTTGACAGTTTATATTAAAAAGTATATTAGTATATTTATTTTACATTTCTAACCTAATATCTTTTTTTTTTTGCTGTTGGGCAACTGGAAGGTTGCTGGGATAGCTAACCACCAAAATGCTACCATATTCTTTATGCAATAATTACAATATCTTATTCCAAAGAGACTAACGACAGTGTATTGGAATTATAAATTATAGTTCCCTGTTTTGTTCATTAATAGCTCAGTGAGTTTGATATGTTCTTATATCGAGTCTGCAAAGCAGAAGCAAAAGTAAAAAGCAAGAAAAGAAGCTAAGACTCAACATGAAAGCAGGAAATGATTAAATGTATGATTCCAATTATTTCATTTTACCAGTAGCTTGAGTTTAGTACATTTGCGCAATAAGTAGTAGCTTACTCTGAGCTGTGAGATGCATAACAAAACTATCTGTTCATTTCCCCACAGAATACCAGTCGTTGACATTAACATTTGAGTTGGGACTAATTATAATCCCAAAGTCTAGATGAAATTTCAAGGCTGCACATCTCAGGTCTAGGTGCATATTGTGAGTATAAAGTAAAAGAAATGATGCCCTTTCACGGACCTTTATATTTTACATCACAAGTTGTTATTTACCAGGGAATGTTATAAGTAGCGGTATGAGAGCAAAGCATTTATAAATCTTGTACTAACACGAGAGCTTTCACTGCATTATTTTGCAGGCTCATCTATCATGAATAGGATTATGTGTAACACTACCAGAGACAGCAAGCAACAGCCAAGGGAGAATGAAATATAATACTTTTTTTTTTTTTAACACATTTTCCATGTATGTGGTTTACGGCGCTTGTAATTTTTTTAGCATTACACAGTTCATAAAGTTTAGAAAATTTGAAATGAATACAAATTACTAATTTTGTACCCTAGGAAATACAAATAGGGCAATATTACTTTTTAGATGAGCATTGTTGAAGCATGAGAAAGCAAATGTTAGAAATCTGTAATATGGCTGCCAGATATGTAGTGGATGGTAAATCTGTATCACAGAGGTGGTTATCCTCTGTGATATAAACCCGGCAGCAAGCTGCAGTACGTACAGTACTGAGTGTTAATAGGGCATGGCAGGGCCGAGTTTACGAGCAGTCAGAGAAAAGGGTCGGATTGGCTCCTCACATATTCCCACCCAGGGGTGTGGTCTGATGGACATGAGAAAGTCCAGGTTGAATCATTGTCTGTCTGTGTGTGGAGTTTTGTAGATCTCCAGTGTTGTTTATTTTTGATAAAGACTAAGATCTGCACATTACCCTGAGTGGGCAAACCCGCACTGTTGTATGGGCTGTTTGCTTTGTGTTTTCACTGTGTGCCGGAAAAGGCTTTTATGATTTCTTATCCTGAGAGGGTTTGTCACGATGTGACTGTATTATAGCAATCAAATTACAGTTTGCCATTGGCAACTAGAACCCTAAACTAAAGACTGATCTATTTAAAATTAACTTTTAATTCATTATTTAAGATATAAGGACATACAAATTAAAACCACTAAACATTGTGGTCTATCTCTGATTGATATAGTTATAGATAATCGTTCCTTATGGAGTAGTTTCTTGTCCAGACCGAAGTCTGTGAGTAATCTCTATATCACTCCTATCATGAATGACCACTAATGTTCGCTATTTAAAAGGCATAAAGCAGTAGCCTCCCCAACATGTTTCACCACACTGGCGTCATCAGAGGGCTGAGGCTAATACTGACTTACTCTGTGTTTGAGGACCTTTTATAGTCTGAACTAAATACTGACAGCAATATTAGCCAATAGTAATCAGTGTCATTCAATGTGAGGAGAAAGAGAAGCCTGTCATATTGAGAGGAGTGTGTCTCCCTTTAAATGCCACAAGATGATTCGTTAGTTCAGCTGTCTGTTACAACGCTGCTTGTATATTGGCCAAATCTATCTGACACTATATTCCCAATAGATTGCCGAGTATTATAAACTAATCGCCATATTAGGACTTTGTCCAGTGAATAAATTCTTATCATAGCGTCATAAAGCATAAAACAATCACGGTCTTCCACTGCTAGTGTGATCACATTTGCGTGGAATCAGCTCAATCGCACATGCGTCCGCACTTAGAGTCTAGAGAGAGAGGTATTACTGACCGCGCATGCGTCCCCTCTTAGACTCGGAGGAGAAAATTTTACTTTATGCGCGTGCGCCCGCACTTGAAAGCAGGGAAGACAGTTTCTCTTAACTGCGCCTGCATCTATACTTAGAACCCAGGAAAGTAATTGTACTTAGTACGCGTGCGTCTACACTTAGAGGCACGGGACATAATTTCCTCGATCGCGCCTGCAGCTATACTTAGAGTATGAAGCATATGTAACCACACTTAGACTCTAAAGGGGTTATCTCATGCTACGTATGTGTCCCTATTTAGAACAGCAGGAAGGTATATTATATACTATATAAACATCATATTCAAAGCTGTTTTGCCGTATATTTCCATGCTTGAACTGAGACAGGATTATATATCAGAAAACAAGCTTTTCAATGATATATTCAGATTTCAATCCTCAGAGACACTGATAATTGTAATAAAGTCAGCAATAAAAGTTATATATATCTTTATTATCTGTCTGATAAGGTCCTATATAATAGATGTCCACAAACTTTCTATATCTATATAGTACAAGATAATTATTTATTTTATATGGAGGTAAAAACTGTCACACAGAATAATCTTTCAGATCATTAAATAAAGGCTGTATATGTGAAGCCTTCATTCAAGCCATTTGGGCTCATACAATTTAATCTAAAAATCCACCTCGCCTCCTCTTTTAACAAAAGTCTGTCCAGATTTCCTTTCCTTACTCCCAATTTAACTTGTCTAATGCCCCAAAACTTCAAATCTAAGGGATTTTCACTGTGATAGTGTCTCATGTGTCTAGAGAGAGGTGTATCCACTTTGGTGTTGATTGTGCTAATATGCTTCGAAATCCTCCTCCGAAACTCTTGAATCGTTTTAGCCACATATAGCTTTTTACATGAGCATATTGCTCCATAGACCACTCCCTTCGATTTACAGTTGATTTTATCTTTTATGACATATGTCCGGTTGTCTAACGGGTTGGTAAACTCTCTCTGTTTAAATAGATAGCTGCAGAAAGAGCAGCTTCCACATGGATGAGAACCCTCCTGTAATCTTGTTAACCAATCTCTTTCCGGATTCACCTTAGACTGAGTGAAATGGCTATGAGTCAGAGATTCTCTCAAATTCTTCCCCCTGCGATATGTAATATTGGGGGTAACTCCAATTACCGATTTTAGGTCTGGATCGGCTCTAAGAATGGGCCAATATTTTTTTAAGATGTTATAGACCTCTCTAGAACGTTCGTCATATGTGCCTATGACCTTTACCGGTGAGCTTTCGTTTTTCTTCTTGATAACACACGGAGAACGGGAACTTTCTGCTCACCTATCCCAGGCGTTGCTGTCCATGGTGGTGATCGGTCTCCAGTCCTGCCGACCCCCGCTGCTACTGCTTCCGGCCCGCAGTGAATTGAATATGCAATGAGCATAATGACCGGCGGTCGGAAGCAAGTGACAGCAATGGCAGAGACAGCAGTGCTGGAGAAGGTGAATAAAGTTTTTTGTTATTTTTTTCTCAGACAAATGTGTTTTCTCCGGTGTGTGTCACACGGAACACCTCCGTGTGGTCCATTTGCGTTCCGTGTGACTCCCATGATGCCGGAGAAAACAGGACATGTCTACGTGTGGAGCACACGGACACGCGTATGCTCCACATGGACACACGGTCCATGGCAGAACACGCACGTGAGCGCAGACCCATTGATTTTAATGGGTCTATGTGTGCCCGTGTCTCCGGTACGTGAGGAAACGGACCAAACACATATTGGAAACACAGACGTGTGAAAGAGGTCAAATAAAGCTAATGTGTTTCTCCCCAAGGGAAGGAAGGGACTGAATTGTAAGGCCGGAGTCACACTAGCGTATGACTTACACAAGTGCAATGGAAGAAAATATTATGTAATGAGGCAGCACAGATCTGTGATGTTTGACTCAGCCCTAATAGAACTGAGGAAAAAAAACAGCAATATGCTGTGATCGTCAGCGAGTGTCGCACCACAAGCACTCATACAAGTACATAAGAGTTCAGTGTGATATACACAGTGACTGACAATAGAGGATATGGAGAGATTAATCTCTCCCTCTTCTCTGCACCAGTGATATCCGATCACAGAATCAGATCACAGTTGCATGACACTCAGCTCACACTCGCAGCAGAATCTGAGCCAAGTGCCATTAGCATCTCGCATCAGATGCATACGCTAATGTGATCCCAGCCTAAGTGAAATAATAGATAGAAAGACAGGAATAACAGAAGCTGAATTACACTGCACACTCTCAGGTGGCAACACTAAGAAACTAAAGTGAAAACAAGTGAAGCAAGGCATCAACAAAGACACAAAAGGTTAACACCTAAACCTCTCTCAGCAAAATAAAACACAACCACCAGTTAAGCCTGGGGAAATCCACTTCTCTAGACCAGGATAGACAAGCTATAGCTGGCACTACAAGGAAAGTCCAGACAGGATATATATGAAGAGAGTGAATATGACTGGTTCTCCCATGTGAATAAAGGAGATTCACAACTAGACCAGCAGAAATTAAGTCTTGCTAATCTTCCTAGGAACCACAAGTTTGTGAGTCGATGCCTGAGTTTCCCTGTGCTGATCACAGACGTCAGTGAAGTTAGAAGGCAGAGTGCAACAATCTGGAGCTTCCACAGAACCTGGCGCTGCCATGACAGTCAGTGATGCTTGCAAAAACCTTATTGTGACAGGTGTATGGAGTCTAAATAAACCATCCCGAACATTTTACCTACCTCAACGTGCAACCGTCTGAGCTATATCCCTTACAAAGCATAAATGAAAAAGTGTTTATATCTCTCCTATAGACTATAATGGAGACTTACTATTTGTGTATGGCTATTACTTGCTAGTAATGATGACTGGGAATATTATTCTAGGAATCTGTGAAAGACCCAGCATTTCAACCTCCACAATCAAACTTTAGCTTATCTAGTTGAATTAATAATTTAACTTTTTTATTTGTAACATTTAAAAGCAAGTTGTTGAGAAAAAATCTTGTTATAAATATAATACCACACTAGAGGATTAAAGCAGGTCATTTATACTTACTGAGTGTTCGCGTGGCTGTTACACTGTTTCCGGGTCCGCTCATTAAATCTCATGAATATTCACTGCTTTCCCCGCCCACCCTCTGGGATAGATTAGTTGCAATCCGATTGCCGGCATCTGTGATTGGTTACCCTCACACTATCTTTCTGGATCCCTGAAGTAGAGTGTGAGAATATATAAATAATTGCAAAAAAGGCCATAGGGTCCCTCATATTTTGATATCCAGCGCAGATAAAGCAGACAGCTGGAGACTGCAACCCCCACCTGTGTGCGTTACCTTGACTGTGTATGCGGCTTTTTAAAAATTATTTAAATAAATATTTAAAAAAAATTAGCATGCAGTCCTCTCAATTTTGATACCCAGCCAAGATAAAGAAAACAGCTGGGGGCTGGTATTCTCAGGCTTGAGAGGCCCATGGTTATTTGGCCTTCCCCAGCCTAAAAATAGCAGCCTGCAGCCACCCCAGGTTTGGCGCATCCATTAGATGCGCCAATCCTGGCGCTTTACTCTGCTCATTTTTTCAGTATGGGCGCTGTAGGGCACCAAGTCTTTTGCCCTGCTGGTGCATTGTTACTGCGGCAGTGGTTGGCGCACAGCGCCACACCTTTTAAGGCACAGATTAGGGACCCACTCAGAGGATCGCCGTGACTTGGTAGTGGGCTTCATACAGTCTGATCAGAATGTTAAACCAAGAACCTCATTTTCAGGTTAATTATTGCCTAGCGGCTTTAGATCAACTTAATATTTTTGGATGTGCGGCCATGTCTTTTTTTCTACTACTATGTTGCTGTGAGTAATGGGTAATGCAGTTCGGGCTCATCAATGCCTTGGCAGTCTTTCAGGAATTTGCCAATAATATATTCCAGGATTTTCTTTATTCACGTGCGTACCTGTGTGACATTCTTGTGTTTTCTCCTGATCTGCAAACCCACAGCAGAATTATTTGCCAGGTATTTCAGAGATTGAGGGAGAATCGGTTATACATTAAATTCGAGAAGGTGTTAGCAGTTCAGAAGCAGCCTCGTCCTAATGGACTGAAAGCCATTCAGTGGTTCCTGGGTTTTGCCAATTAATTCTACAGTTTTCTTCTCAGATTCTTCCTATCTTGACTCTGACCCACAATGGGGCTAATCCCAAGATGTGGATTCCTGAATCTGAGAGTGTGGTTGTTTCCCTCAAACAGACTTTCTAATCAGCTCTGGCTCTGCATAGACTGGAGATAAACAGGAAATTCCTGAAAGTGGACGTATATTCCTCTGGAACTGGAGCTATCCTCACGCAGAAATCAGTATCGGTAAGATTGTAGCCTGTGGTTTCTTTTCCAGAGACTTGTACTACGCTAAGCGCAATTCCTCAATTACCACCCAAGAATTTTTGGCAATAAAAATGACCCTAGAATAGGGACGATACCTGCTAAGGGGGCGGTGCATCCTATAGTCATCGACACCAACCACAAAAACTTGGCATACTTACAGTCAGCTCAGAGACTGACTCTGCGTCAAGCCCAGTGGTCGTTGTACTTCGCCCGCTTTGACTTTGTTCTCCATTTTCGGATGGCTGAAAAGAACATCAGTGCAGATGCTCCCTCGAGGTCCTTTATGCTAGCCGACCAGGAGGAGTTCCCTTAACACATTATTGAGCCCTCCTTGGTGGCTCCAATAGACATACCTCGAGTTCCTCCCTGAAAAACGTTAGTCGCAGAACCCGACAGGAAGTGTGTTCTACAGTGGAACCATTCCTCCAAGTTGGCTGGTCATGTAGGACAGAAAAAGTCTACTCAGCTAATCTCTCCACATTACCGGTGACCAATACTGCATCAAGACATCATTGAGTTTGTTTCAGCCTGTCCCTCATATGCTCATAATAAGACCACCGAGAAGCTTCCGGCTGGGTGACTACTTCCGGTAACACAATAACAAAATACCTATATATAAAAAAGATTTTATTGATATACATTAAAAACCGTACAAATTGGTACATCAAATTCATGAAAATACATTACCAAGATATCAATAATATCCATAGGCCTCCAAACACACATATAAATTGATAGAGGCAAATGGTCCTCTCAGATTTAATAATGACCCTAATCGGACCTACCTAACAACCGAGGTATTCGCCGCAAGGTATATTGGCACCCCCGATCCACGTCAACTTTCCCTATGTAGCCTTAGGATATATACTACACAAAGAAAAGGAAATTAACCTATTGGCCACATGTTTGTAGGTGTCCTACAAAGCCACTACAAGATAAACACTCAGAAGTGACGCATAGCATCAAATCATTATCATATATTCATAGAGATGGAGTACATATCATTGTATTTTAATTAATGCTCAGATGGATCACATATCATTGTATTTTACACTCACACTTGATGTGTTTCCCCCTAAACATGTGTTCATCAGGAGTGACGATAATAAACTTATATTTTGAGATGATATGTCAACAGTAGACACATTATGGAGCAGAGATACACAGTTATCGTTTCAGTGTTCCAAATCTAGAACCTTCATATTGTCAGAGATTGTAGCCCAAATCTTCTATTAAGGAAGTATTCTTTGAGACGTAGGGTACAAGACACCCCTTCAGATCACTTTAATTTTATGCCGTGACAATTAAGCACATAACTAGTGGATTTGTTTGTTGGCTAAAAAACACACAATGTGATCTTCCTCCTTTTCATCACACATATGAAACTCTTTTACGAGGTTTGTCATCGCACCATTATATCCATATTTACAAACCCTATAGGTGTATATTATAATTGATAACATCAACAGGTGCCATATAAAAGTTGAATCAGTCCAAAAATAAGACATAGTATGTGTGAATCTATCACACAATTAGAAAATACAACTTTTAAAAACTTAGAGTCAATGTCATACCTACAAGTTTCGTATACGAGTGCTTCTTCATGCAGACCAAGAAATGGACTGATAATATGTGTCTAAAAAAAATTGGCAAGCCCGTAAGTATGCACACAAAAACTCTACCCTGGGATATAATGTCACCAGTGATAAAATAAAAGTACATCTAATCACCCAAAGTGAGTTTCAATCATATAATAACACAGTAGCATGATTCCAGGCAGATCTTTATTCTGGTGGGGCAAATACCCCCATTTCCAGTACAAGACAGTGATCCATCAAGAAATGGCTGCACAGCATAATGCCACCAGATATTATGCAATAGAGACATATCACATACGCTAATGATATACAGGTAAAAGGGTAATCACCATCAACCACATCGATGGCAGATAAACCAGAGATGACCCCAGATGTAAACATAGAATCATACCTTAGAATTCCCTTGCTTGAAAAAGCATGTAGATGATGCCTCTCATAGTGCAGATAGAGCCGCAAAATACACCAAACCAAAGCCGCTACCCAGAAGTGGTAATTGAAAGAAAATGTCCGTAGACCTCAAGAGCTAAGAAAACGTTATAGATAATGCGTTCCAAGCAAAGACTGAAGTTTATTCCAAGATAGCAACAGAGAAGATAAGATAGGTTAAGCGGCATGGAGACACACGTAGGTGTCCTGTAGAACAGCAGAATTAGCAACGGATAAAGAAGAAGTAGCCCCCGAAAGACGTGTGGGGACTTTTATACATGTTAGACAAAAAAAGCTCATACTGCAGAGAAAGGCATGTACATTAAAGAACAAAGAATATAATGATACATCATGACATTATTTACGAGCATTGGGGTAAAAACGTATTAGAATCTTATAGGCCTCCATTACACTTTTAACTAATTCAGTAATGTCGTCATTGCTGACATCTCTGATCCCTGAAGGCGCCTCTACTCCACATAACTCTTCAAACACTGAGAACTCTAATGATAACTTAGTTTCTTTATCAATTCAATATACCTTCTATTCCTGACTACACAACACCATCTAACAACTGACACAATTGTATTCTTCTATTCAATTTAACCTTTTTGGACTTTTTCTTATACTTGCTACTAACACTGATGTCATCTCTATCTCCTCTCTGGGGGAGAACTCTAGCCAATGCATCTCATTAACTGCAAAGTTAGTTTGCTCAAGTCTACCTAAAATGGCTGTTAGATACAACATGGCTGCTCAGCATTTTATGGCCCATATATGCCCCATAGAGAGGTTTCAACACATTGGCTACAATTCAACAGCAATTGCTTGGTATCCAATAAAGCATTCATATAAATACAGTACAGACCAAAAGTTTGGACACACCTCATTCATAGAGTTTTCTTTATTTTCATAACTCTGAAAATTGTACATTCACATTGAAGGCATCAAAACTATGAATTAACACATGTGAAATGAAATACTTAACAAAAAAGTGTGAAACAACTGAAAATATGTTTTATATTATAGGTTCTTCAAAGTAGCCACCTTTTGCTGCTTTACACATTCTTGGCATTCTGTTGATGAGCTTCAAGAGGTAGTCAGTGGTCTTCCAAGAGTCTTGAAGGAGTTCCCAGAGATGCTTAGCACTTGTTGGCCCTTTTGCCTTCACTCTGCGGTCCAGCTCACCCCAAACCATCTCGATTGGGTCCAGGTCTAGTGATTGTGGAGGCCAGGTCATCTAGCGTAGCACCCCATCACTCTCCTTGTTAGTCACATAGCCCTTACACAGCCTGGAGGTGTGTTTGGGGTCATTGTCCTGTTGAAAAATAAATGATGGTCCAACTAAACGCAAACCGGATGGAATAGCATGCCGCTGCAAGATGCTGTGGTAGGCATGCTGGTTCAGTATGCCTTCAATTTTGAATAAATCCCCAACAGTGTCACCAGAAAAGCACCCCCACACCATCATATCTCCTCCTCCATGCTTCACGGTGGGAACCAGGCATGTAGAGTCCATCCGTTCACCTTTTCTGCGTCGCACAAAGACACAGTGGTTGGATCCAAAGATCTCAAATTTGGACTCCTCCGACCAAAGCACAGATTTCCTCTGGTCTAATGTCCATTCCTTGTGTTCTTTAGCCCAAACAAGTCTCTTCTGCTTGTTGCCTGTCCTTAGCAGTGGTTTCCTAGCAGATATTTTACCATGAAGGTCTGCTGCACAAAGTCTCCTCTTAACAGTTGTTCTAGAGATGTGTCTGCTGATAGAACTCTGTGTGGCATTGACCTGGTCTCTAATCTGAGCTGCTGTTAACTTGCGATTTCTGAGGCTGGTGACTCGGATAAACTTATCCTCCGCAGCAGAGGTGACTCTTGGTCTTCCTTTCCTGGGGCAGTCCTCATGTGAGCCAGTTTCTTTATAGCGTTTGATGGTTTTTGCCACTGCACTTGGGGACACTTTCAAAGTTTTCCCAATTTTTCAGACTGACTGACTGACATTTTTTAAAGTAATGATGGCCACTTCTTTTTCTTTAGTTAGCTGTTTTTTTCTTGCCATAATACAAATTCTAACAGTCTATTCAGTAGGACTATCAGCTGTGTATGCACCAAACTTCTGCACAACACAACTGATGGTCCCAACTCCATTTATAAGTCAAGAAATCCCACTTATTAAACCTGACAGGGCACACCTGTGAAGTGAAACCATTTCCAATAATTTATTCTCTCTCCAACACTTCACAACGGTGGGGGTATTGTCCTACAAGATAGAGGCAGCTACATTAATGAAGCTCTGAGAATGCTCTCCAACACTTCACACTACAAAATTGTTGACATTACGGAATACCATAACTCCATTCTAAAATATCACGCGTTGATCAAAGGGGCTGTAGAGGCTGGGATTCTTAACAAGGACGAGAATAAATTCCTAGAGAGAAAAAACCCAAAAATGGCATTTTACTACCATCTTCCAAAGATCCACAAATGTTTATCCAACCCTCCTGGCAGACCCATTATTTCGGGAAGTGGGTCCCTTACGAAAAACTTAGCAGCCTACATTGATTATACTATGAGGATACATGTTACCAACCTTAAAAGTTACCTTAGAGATTCCCCCCACCTGATAGAGATTCTTAAGGGGATTGTATGGAAAGATTCCTTCCTTTTTATAACCTTGGACATTGCATCCTTGTACACCAATATTTCTCATGCTCTAGGGCTGGAATGTTTCAGACAATTTCTAGAGATGGATGAACGTTTACCAAGAATACAGAAGGATTTTTTGTTAAATAGTATGTTTATTCTAGAAAATAATTTCTTCACTTTCCAAGACTGTATATACCGTCAATGCTGCGGAGTGGCTATGGGCTCTAAAGCTACACCTACCTTTGCTAATTTGGTGATGGGACTTTTTGAAATGCGATATATATATTCATCCGAATTGTTTAAACATGTGGTCATCTACAAAAGGTACATAGATGACCTATTTATCATCTGGGATAACGCTGATAATAATTATCTATTGTTCCTAGAGAGCATAGAAAACAACACCTGGGGCTTGAATTTTTCACCTACAATAGACAAAGTCTCTATTGACTTTCTTGATCTGTCTATAACTCATACCAATGACTCCATTCTTACCAAATCCTTCTTCAAAAGGGTGGACAGCAATGGATATATAGATTTCACCAGTAATCATTACGATAAGTGGCTATTGAACATACCTAAAAATCAGTATCAAAGAATTAGGAGAAACTGCACATTGGATGAGGACTTTAGGGATCAAGCTTTTATTCTGAAAGAAAGATTTCTTGATAAAAAATATCTCCTGGCTACTATTAAGAGAGCCTATCAGGTCAATAAGGGTCTTAAACAAATGGATCTCATTGAAAAAGTTGGGACCCTTCAAGAAAAAGATAGTCGAGATAATAAGTTTGCCTCTAATTTTCTCACTACTTTTAGCTGTGATGGGGAATTAATTAGAAAGATTTTAAAGAAACATTGGTCCGTACTTCATAATGACCCCTATCTGAAAGAAGTGTTACCTATTCACCCAGGTATTACTTTCCGTAGAGCCTCCAACCTAAGAAACCAACTAGCTCCAAGCAGACTTAGAAATAAGGTCAGTCCTACCACTAACAATAGTTCTATAGGGTCCTACAGATGTTATACCAGGAATTGTGCTTGCTGCAAAAACATTCAACATGGAAGGGTCAATTTTGGTCTGAACCCGGGAGATACGGATTTTACGATGCAAGGACACCTTACCTGTCAATCCGATTTTGTAATTTATTTGATAGAATGCGACTGTGATAAACGATATATAGGGAGGACCACACAAGCATTACACAATCGCATGAACTCCCACAGACATAACATTAAAGTGGGTTTCATGCTCCATGGATTATCACGACATGCCACTTTAGTTCATGGAAAGAAAATTAAAAGTCACCCCTATCGAACAGATACCTCCGCATATTCCTGACAGAATAGATGTCCTAAACAAGAAAGAGACATTTTGGATATACAAACTTAACACCCTAAAACCCCGGGGCCTCAATGAAGTCACCGATTTATTTCATTGAGTATGTTCTATGATGTTTTTTTTATATATATTTATATTTGTCTTTTTAGAGGGTACCGTTCCTGGTTGATTTTTATATATTCTTGTATTTTTATTGCTTGTCTTATATATAATATGGTTTTTATATTTTTATAATTTGGCATAGTATAGGCTACGTTTCGTTTTTATTATAATTTTATCTTATTTTTAGCTAAGTTTCTATTATCATGATTAGATCAGAATAGATTCTTATAGTAATTATTTTTTTAATATCCCTCTTAGAAGGAATGCCTCCCCGTCAGCATGTTTAGTTGTTTTTTTACTAAACAGACATCGCGATCTATTATTGTGTCATACCTGATGTATCAATATATTCTCTTATATTTTATTTGCTCTTTCTATTCAGGTTTTACATTTATTTCTTATTCTATTTTCAGTTGATCCCAATCTATATCTTTCCGCTTGGATTAGCGGTTCCACTCGTTGTAACTTCTGGCGGGTCTTTTTCACATATATGTTTGTGTTCTCGTCTCTTCTCCTCACCTACCCTTTATGGGCACTTTTCTTGTTAATGGATTGGTTTTAGGTAGTCTTTTATGCACTATTTTAAAATGCGGTAGGGCCTATGGGGGGTAGCTTTTAACCCTTGTCTTTATCCTCAGCACATCCCGCATTTGTCTATGAGATATTGTATGTTCACACAGACACTTGTTCTATCGTTCTGGGTTAACGCATGCGCTATGCCTTTTTATCCCACGACTTTGAACTCATTTAACCTGCCTGCCCCTGATACATATCCTTGGCGCAGGCGCGGTTTATTTTTTCCCCACGCCTCTGAACTCCGATGAACCGCTGTCAATACATGAGGATCTGTAGCGGTTTCACACATTTTTCACTTTTATAATTCCTGGTCCTTTGTAGTCGTGAATGGAATCACTCTGTTTCACACTTCTTCTGTAGGGTTACTTTTCTTCGTACTTATATGTGTCCCCCTTCATTAGTGTGGTTTTTTTCGGTCCAAAATATCACATGCTTTGGTGGTTACTATGGTTCTTACCTCCACTTGACTAATCCTGAAGTTCTGTACTGATACAAATAAATATGAGTTCTGGTCTCCACATACACTTCTGGTGAAACATACATTTGTATAAAATACACATGCTTGTGGTTTGAATATACATGTGCATATATATGTTTGGTCATATATATATATTTTTCTCGCACACACCTCATTGGACACACTGGTTTTAAACAGTATTTAATATTTATTTTTCACACAATTTACTGTATGTATAATCATTGTATTTTTCATGACTTAGGATGGTTTTTTAATTTATCACTGTGGAAATGTATTTATTACATCATGTCTCTATTTCATTACACCCTTTCCCGCCCGTTTTTTCTAAAAAGGGATGGTCCTTGTGACGTCATCGTGGCTATTTAATGTATGTCTGTTTCCACCGCTGCAGATTTGATGTTTCTTTGGTGCTTGACGGTCCTGAGGAAGGGAGCTGAGCTCCTGAAACGCGTAGACCTATGCCAACAATAAAGACTCGTTAATCTGACATTTGAACAGTGATCATTTGGTGCGGCATCAAACACCCCTCTCTAACCCTCTCTGTTATCTGCCGTTTCGGGTGGCTGCAGCCTTGATCAAGTTACACACGCGAGTAAAGTAGTTGTGACTGTCACAACTGCATCTGGTGAGTATTATTACTCCCCCCTCCTCACCCCGCATATATTGGGGTAATACCCTATCTGCGCTTTTATCTCCACAGCCCTTTTTTTGTCAGATGTCGATACTTAGAGATTACAGGCTCTACCACACACACTATAGGTGTTTTGGGGATAAAGAATCATATAGTAAAGTAAACCCCAGCACTCAAATTTGAATTCTACCCAGATGTCGAGAATGTCTTAACGAAGGAATTGGCCGCAGGATTGCTGGAGGTGAGTGCCACTGCTAATGGGATTCTGGGTCATTGTCCATACACTACGTGAAAAGGAAACTTGGTGGAGGATCACTCACTTGAATGTTATACAAGAATTCCGCCCAAGAAAGGAATTTGACCCAGTTGCTGTGAGGCTTGTTGATGGAGTACCACAGAAAGTTCCTCAGGATCTGATTCACCCATTCTAATTGGCTGTTGGACTACGGATGGTAACCTAATAAGCCCAAGTAGACATACAGCAGCTTGCAGGTGGCCCTCCAGAATCGAGATGTAAATTGAACATCTCTGTCGGACACGATGTGAAGTGGTAGGCTGTGCAGCCAGAAGATGTGCTGGATGAAGTGCTCAGCAAGCACTAGTGAAAAGGGCAATCCAGTCAGCTGCGTGAAGTGGGCCATTTTTGATACTCTGTCTACCATCACCCACATGACTGTGCAAGGCTTCGGCAGGTCGGTGATAAAGTCCATCCCGATATGCTGGCAAGGGGCAGATGGCAAATGGTAAAGGAAGCAGTGGCCCAGCAGGAAACGTCTTCTGGGTCTTGTTGCAGGCACATGAGGGACAGGCCAAAATAAACTCAAGAACATCTTGCCACAGCGTAGGCCACCAATAATGCTGAGAAATTAGCTACAAGGACTTCTGTCCAGTGTGGCCAGCCAGCCTGAAGGAATGACCCTTACTAAAGAACTCACTTCCTGTCTGCTTCAATAACAAATGACTTACTGTGAGGAACCTGGGACACACCTATAGGAGCCACTGTCACCATCCTGAAAGGCTCGATAATGTTCTGAAGCTCCTCCTCCTGATAGGTTGACAAAACCAACCGCAACAGCGCATTGGATTTGATGGTTTTTCTCAGCTGGGTGGAAATGCAGAGCGAAGACGAAGCAGGTGAAGAACAGCAACCATTGGGCTTGGTGCAGGTTCAACCTCTGAGCCAACTGGAGATAGGTCAGGTTCTTGTGGTCAGTGAAGATGATAACTGAATGCACCACTACCTCCAGAAGGTATTACCATTCCTCCAAGGCCAATTTGATTGCAGCAATTATTGATTGCCAATTGAGTAGTGTCATTTAGCCTGAGAGGAGACCCTGGAAAAGAATCCGCAAGTTACAGTCTTACCGGTAGCCAACTTCTGCATGAGAGTGAAACGGCACCAGAGCACAGAGCATCTACCTCCAGGATAAACTGCTTGCTAGTCTCTGGTCTATGAAGCGTCAAGGCCAAAAGAAGGCCTGCTTGAGGGAGATAAAGATGTCCTCTACTTGTGGGGTTCACGCTTCGGATTTACCCCTTTGCAGGTCAAAGCTGAGATGGAAAGGACCAGGGATGAGAACCGTGGGATGAATTGCCTACAATAATTGGCGAAGCCAAGGAAGCACTGGATCACCTTCAGACTGTTGGGACGAGGCCACTTCAGTACCGCAGACAGGTTGTCTAGATCCATCCTCAAGCCATTATCTGAGATAATGTAGAATAAGAAAGGCAGAGAGGACTGCTCAAAGAGACACCTCTCTTATTTTACAGGTAGTTGGTTCTCCCTTAACCTCTGCAGCACCTGACAAATATTCCTCCTGTGTTTAGGCAGGACCAGATTGTTTGCACCATGAAGGTCCAGCTTGGAGAAAATCATGGAACTTGGAAGTCGATCGAATAATTCTGGTATGAACGGCAGCGGATATTTGCTTTTCGTGATTTGATTAAGACATCTATAGTCGATAGAAGACCAAAGTGACCCTTCCTTTTTCTTGACAAACAAGAATCCGGCTCCTGCTGGTGAGGAAGACTTTTAGATAAAGCCTCTTGCCAGATTCTCATTTATGTTCTCGTACATAGCTTGGGTCGCAGCCTGAGATTGAGGGTATATACAACTGCAGAAAGTAGACCTAGGGAGAAGGTCAATAGGGCATCCGTACTGTCTGTGTGGTGGCAGTCTCAGCATCTTTCTTGTCGAAGACATCCGCCTAGGTCCAATAGGTGGACGGTAGACCCAGGAGGTTTGAGGGTCTCCCTCACAGGCAGCCAAGCACGTTGCATAGAAACAAGACAGTTGTTGTGGCAGGAGTGAACCCACCTGAGCACGTCCCTAGATCTCGTGTGCAGAACTGGTTCATGCTTCCGAAGTCATGGCAGGCCCAGCAACAGCGGATGTGACATTCCTGGTAACACAAGAAAGGTGATTCACTCCGTATGCAGCTTTCCCACACTAAGGTCAACTTCCTCGTTGATGAACTGGATGGCCTCAGGCAGAGGTTTTCTGTCCACCAACAGCACAGTAATGGGAGCTTGAAGCTAAGAAAAGGGAATCTGATACGATCCACTATGGAATGCTGTATTAAATTCTCATCGCAACCAGAGTTCATCAAGGCCGTCTCAGAGAACCAGAAGTCACCACAGGTTACAGTTACAGTCATGTATAGGGGTGAAGAGGACTTGCTTTTACCCAGGTGGCCTCTGGTAATGCACTGAAACAGATATGAATCATCAGTAGAATATAGCACAATGACAGCACCAGCACAATAGGATGTGAGACCCAGCAACATTAGAAACTCATTGCGCAAGCACTTCTCTTAAGGGCCTTAAGTGCCTTAAATACCTGCAGCCTCCAGCCGAGCTGAGAGGTCACTTTCGGCTCAGGGCGTACTGGCCCTGTCCTTTTAAGAAAAGGGGCATGTCTGCGTGTGCACCTTAGAAGATGTGTGCAGCATCTGTAGGCCCTGGGAGACAGCAGGTTGGACCAGGGATGGGCAGCCACTGCAAGACGGCCGGGCAAGTGAGAGAACCAATGTCCCTGCTAGGGGAGAGGGGCAGGACAGCACAGGGACGCTGGTATGGGCATTAAGCTGGGGTCACACTAAACGACAGCGACAACGACGTCGCTGTTACATCACCATTTTCTGTGACGTAGCAGCGACCTTGTAAGTCGCTGTTATGATCGCTGCTTAGCTGTTAAACACAGCAGCTGAAGCAGCGATCATAACGACATGCGTCGCTGTGCTGCAACATGTGCAGAGAGCAGGGAGCCGCGCACACTGAGCGCTGGCTCCCTGCTCTCCTAGCTACAGTACACATCGGGTTAATGACACGATGTGTACTGCAGCTACATGTGCAGAGAGCAGGGAGCCGCGCACACTGCTTAGCGCTGGCTCCTTGCTCTCCTAGCTACAGTACACATCGGGTTAATTAGCCCGATGTGTACTGCAGCTACATGTCACAGTGCAGAGAGCAGGGAGCCGCGCACACTGCTTAGCGCTGGCTCCCTACTCTCCTAGCTACAGTACACATCGGGTTAATTACACGATGTGTACTGCAGCTACATGTGCAGAGAGCAGGAGCCAGCGCTGGCAGCAGGAGCGGCGGAGGCTGGTAACGAAGGTAAATATCGGGTAACCACCTTGGTTACCCGATGTTTACCTTGGTTACAGCTTACCGCAGCTGCCAGACGCCGGCTCCTGCTCCCTGCTCGCTTCATTTCGTCGCTCTCTCGCTGTCACACACAGCGATCTGTGCGTCACAGCGGGAGAGCGATGACCAAAAAATGAAGCTGGACATTCAGCAATGAGCGGCGACCTCACAGCAGGGACCAGCTCGTTGCTGGATGTCACACACAGCGACAGCGACGGGACGTCGCTGCAACGTCACAGAAAATGGTGACGTAACAGCGACATCGTTGTCGCTGTATGTGACACCACCTTTACAATGGGAATGAAGAATGCTAATACAGCAGTAAAGATAGGACGGAGGCAGTGGGGTATCCTGAAGAGAATGACTGTGCACCCAGGCGTTTGGCCCAACTCATCCACTAGGATTAATGGCAACACAGCCAGCAACAGACACAGAAGACACTCTGATGCCAGTATGGGATCAACTTTGAAAACACTCTTAATTTCTGACTCAAAAACTGGGCAAGCATATGAATTCATCATATACAGTCATATGAAAAAGTTTGGGCACCCCTGTTAATGTTAACCTTTTTTCTCTATAACAATTTGGGTTTTTGCAACAGCTCTTTCAGTTTCATGTATCTAATAACTGATGGACTGAGTGATATTTCTGGATTGAAATGAGGTTTATTGCACTAACAGAAAATGTACAATCCGCATTTAAACAAAATTTGACCGGTGCAAAAGTATGGGCACCCTTATCAATTTCTTGATTTGAACACTCCTAACTACTTTTTACTGACTTACTAAAGCACTAAATTGGTTTTGTAACCTTATTGAGCTTTTAACTTCATAGGCAGGTGTATCCAATCATGAGAAAAGGTATTTAAGGTGGCCACTTGCAAGTTGTTCTCCTATTTGAAGCTCCTATGAAGAATGGCATCATGTGCTCCTCAAAACAACTCTCAAATGATCTGAAAACAAAGAATATTCAACATAGTTGTTCAGGGGAAGGATACAAAAAATTGTCTCCGAGATTTAAATTGTCAGTTTCCACTGTGAGGAACATAGTAAGGAAATGGAAGAACACAGGTACAGTTCTTGTTAAGCCCAGAAATGGCAGGCCAAGAAAAATATCAGAAAGGCAGAGAAGAAGAATGGTGAGAACAGTCAAGGACAAGCCTCAGACCACCTCCAAAGACCTGCAGCATCATCTTGCTGCAGATGGTGTCAATGTGCATCGGTCAACAATACAGAGCACGTTGCACAAGGAGAAACTGTATGGGAGAGTGATGCAAAAGACTAAATTACTTACCGGTAATGGGATTTTCCTGAGTCCACGACAGCACCCACGAGAGAGGGATCCGCCCCCTTCAGGACAGGAAACCTACAGATAAAAAGGGGCGGTCCACCTCCCTCATCAGTTGGTTGCAGAGAACGGGAGAGGAACCGCCAAAGAATTAGTAAACAAAACAGACAAATCCCAGGACACCGAAGCGTGAAAAAACAAAGGAAGGGCAGGGGTGTAAAGGGTGCTGTCGTGGACTCAGGAAAATCCCATTACCGGTAAGTAATTTAGTATTTTCCTTTCGTCACGACAGCACCCACGAGAGACTTAGAGAGAATACACACTGAGGACGGGATAACCATGTGAAGGGCCAAGCTGCCAAACGGAAGGTCAGTGGAAGAACAAAGGGCCAGCCGGCAGAGCCCGGAAAAGGTGGAAGGAGAAGACCAGGTCGCAGCCTTACAAATACCGTCGAGGAGACATCCGCCACAGCCACCAAGGCGGAGGCCACCGCCCAGGAGAACGATCCGTCACCGAGGAGGACAGAGGAACCCGCTGCACCACAGATGCGAGGGAAACAGCAGCCCACAGCCATCGGGGCAAGGGACGTCATGTCACCGGAGGACCACATCCGGAACCCTGAAAGACAAAAAACAAAGACCTACCCTGCCGCCAAGGGGCCGACCGAGCGACCTAGGGGAGAACAGTGCCCCCCCAATCTAGGTTGCGAAACGAAGGAAGGGAGAAAGAGCACTCGACTGCGGGGAAACAGGGACGCCACCCGGGGCAAGAAGCCGGGTCCGCCACAAGAACAATCCGATCCGGAACACCCCAAGGAAGGACCAACGGACAGGGCCGGACGGTCGCGAACACGCCCGGCAGAAGCAAGGGCGACAAGAGGCGGGGGTCAGGGACAGCAACGTACCGGACGAGGAGGAGAGGGGCTCGAAGAGTGCAAGGGTCAGGGCGCCCAACCCTAGAGCAAGATCCCAGGGAGGAGTGCCGGTTACATGGACCGGCTGGCTGCGGCCACCAGCCGGAAGGAAGCGCACAACCCCCCAGAACCCGCAATAAGGGATTCGAACAGGGCGCCCAGGGCAGAACAGGCACCCGGAGGGGACCGACCGAGAGACCCATAACCCTTCCCGACTGGAGAACGCCAGAACAGAGGACATCGGGAACACAGCAGACGAGGAGTCAGGAAGGGAGGCAAGGAAGAGCATCCACAGCCGACCACACGGTCGGGTGCGGACTGGCGGCCTACTGCGCAGCAAGGACGGGAAGGCAGCAACGCCCCTACAAAAAACACGCTGGCAAGGGGAGTCCCGTGACGCGGGGAGAAGGGAAGGGACTCCGTGACAGGAGGGCTGGCCGGGACGGAAGAACCCAGGGGCCCGGGACAGGCACGCTACTCAGGAGGGAGAACCAGGGACGGCTGGGCCAGAAGGGAGCAGTAAGGAACACCAGAGCCAGGTCCTCCCGCTGCCCCGAGAGAGGGATCCGCCCAGCGAGGACAGGAAACCAGTCCGAAGAGAAGGGCGGCACAACTCCCCGCCCCCCCCAGGTCTGATGCAAGACTAGAGACTCAGAGGTGAGGCATGAAGTCCGAGGCGCCAGGCCCGGCGCAAGGCCAGGGAGGCGCAAGGCGTCAGAGGCGGAAGGCGTAAGACCAGAACACAGGCCCCTGCGGCCAAAAGGCCACCAAGGCCCAGAGGCCCCGAGGCCAAGAGGCCCAGAGGCCAAGAGGCCCAGAGGCATAGAGGCCAAGAGGCCCAGAGGCCAAGAGGCACAGAGGCGCAGAGGCCAAGAGGCCCAGAAGCCAAGAGGCACAGAGGCCAAGAGGCACAGAGGCCCAGAGGCCAAGAGGCCCAGAGGCCAAGAGGCACAGAGGCCAAGAGGCACAGAGGCCCATAGGCCAAGAGGCCCAGAAGCCAAGAGGCCCAGAGGCCAAGAGGCACAGAGGCCAAGAGGCACAGAGGGCAAGTGGCCAGGAGGCACAGAGGGCAGGAGGCACAGAGGGCAGGAGGCCAGGAGACACAGAGGGCAGGAGGCACAGAGGCCCGAGGCCAGGAGGCACAGAGGCGCGGGGCCAGGAGGCCCAAGTCCGGGAGGCCCAGAGGCCAGGAAGCCACAGAGGCCAGGAAGCCACAGAGGCCACCGAGGCCAGGAGGCCCAGAGACCAGGAAGGCCGGAGGCCAGGAGGCAATGAAGCACAGAGGCCAGGAGGCCAGGAGGCACAAGATCCGGAAGCACAGAGGCAGGAGGCACGAGGCCAGGAGGCAACAGAGGCACGCGGCCAGGAAGCACAAGGCACAGAGGCAGGAGACACAGAGGTCCGAGGCCAGGAGGCACCGAGGCCAGGAGGCACCAAGGCCAGGAGGCACCGAGGCCAGGAGGCACAGAGGCCCGAGGCCAGGAGGCACAGAGGCCCGAGGCCAGGAGGCACAGAGGCCAGGAGGCACAGAGGCCCGAGGCCAGGAGGCACCGAGGCCAGGAGGCACCAAGGCCAGGAGACACCAAGGCCCGAGGCCAGGGGGCACAGAGGCCCGAGGCCAGGAGGTACAGAGGCCCAAGGCCAGAAGGCACAGAGGTACAGAGGCACGAGGCCAGGAAGCACGAGGCCAGGAAGCACGAGGCCCGGAAGCACGAGGCCAGGAAGCACAAGGCCAGGAAGCACGAGGCCAGGGGGCACAGAGGACAAAGGCCCGGAGGCACAGAGGCCCGGAGGCACAGAGGCCAAGAGGCACAGAGGCCAAGAGGCCACAGAAGCCAGGAGGCCCCGAGGCCACAGAAGCCAGGAGGCCCAGAGGCCACAGAAGCCAGGAGGCCCGGAGGCCACAGAAGGCAGGAGGCCCGGAGGCCACAGAAGCCACGAGGCCCGGAGGCCACAGAAGCCAGGAGGCCCGGAGGCCACAGAAGCCAGGAGGCCTGGAGGCCACAGAAGCTAGGAGGCCCGGAGGCCACAGAAGCCAAGAGGCCACAGAAGCCAAGAGGCCCAGAGGCCACAGAAGCCAAGAAGCCCGGAGGCCACAGAAGCCAAGAGGCCCAGAGGCCACAGAAGCCAAGAGGCCCGGAGGCCACATAAGCCAGGAGGCCCAGAGGCCACATAAGCCAAGAGGCCCGGAGGCCACAGAAGCCAAGAGGCCCGGAGGCCACAGAGGCCAGGAGGCCACAGAGGCCACAGAAGCCAAGAGGCCCAGAGGCCACAGAAGCCAAGAGGCCCGGAGGCCACATAAGCCAGGAGGCCCAGAGGCCACATAAGCCAAGAGGCCCAGAGGCCACAGAAGCCAAGAGGCCCAGAGGCCACAGAAGCCAAGAGGCCCGTAGGCCACAGAAGCCAAGAGGCCCGGAGGCCACAGAAGCCAAGAGGCCCGGAGGCCACAGAAGCCAAGAGGCCCGGAGGCCACAGAGGCCAGGAGGCCACAGAGGCCACAGAAGCCAAGAGGCCCGGAGGCCACAGAAGCCAAGAGGCCTGGAGGCCACAGAAGCCAAGAGGCCCGGAGGCCACAGAAGCCTGGAGGCCACAGAGGCCAGGAGGACACAGAGGCCAGGAGGACACAGAGGCCAGGAGGACACAGAGGCCACAGGGGCGAGGAGGTCACAGAGCCACAGGGGCCAGGAGGACACAGAGGCCAGGAGTCCACCGAGGCCAGGAGGTCACAGAGGCCAGGAGTCCACAGAGGCCAGGAGTCCACAGCTTGTGAGATGGGACGCAGATGGCAGAGGGACCGCTACCCAGAGAGGCACCGACCCCGGACAGGAGGTCAGGGGGAAGGGCTGGCAGAGATCCTCATCCGAGCCCCCCGAGCCACAGGAGCAGTAGCACTGCCGGGCTACCGCCGTGGAGACAGAGCGCGGACGCGGCAGGCTCCGGACACACCCCCTCCCGCGTGCACACGCCGTGCAGCCGGAAGTCGCAGGCACGCGACACAGGGAGAGGCTCCAGCCCAACCGACAGACAGCAACTCACCGTCACTCGCAGCGTCCGGCTCAGGATGGAGGGGTCTGCGGGCTTCACCAGGAACCTCCCTGGCCGCTCCCCCGGAAGCGCTCCTGTGCACTTCCGGGTCACTGCAGCAGAGAGCGCGCGCCGACGCGGCAGGGCCCCCCCGCCGCGCACACGTGACGAGAAAGCCGGAAGAAGCACGCTCTGCTGCAGGTGTCATTTCCCTGGAGGCAAAGCCGGACCAAGAGAAAGAGGACGAGGTGCACCGGAGGACGGAGTCCACGAGGGGAGCTCCACCGACCGTGCTTCCGGATCCTGAGCTCCGCCGTTCCCCTGGAGACCGCACGGACTCAACCGGACCCAGGTACTGTAGGTTCCGATCCCTGCAGGACAGGAAACCAACTGATGATGAGGGAGGGGGACCACCCCTTTTTATCTGTAGGTTTCCTGTCCTGAAGGGGGCGGATCCCTCTCTCGTGGGTGCTGTCATGACGAAAGGAAAAGAAGCCGTTTCTGCAAGCACGCCACAAACAGAGTCGCCTGAGGTATGCAAAAGCACATTTGGACAAGCCAGTTACATTTTGGAAGAAGGTCCTGTGGACTGATGAAACAAAGATTGAGTTGTTTGGTCATACAAAAAGGTGTTATGCATGGAGGCAAAAAAACATGGCATTGCTACCGACAGTAAAATTTGGTGGAGGTTCCATCATGCTTTGGGGCTGTGTGGCCAATGCCGGCACCGGGAATCTTGTTAAAGTATAGGGTCGCATTGATTCAACTCAGTATCAGCAGATTCTTGACAATAATGTGCAAGAATCAGTGACGAAGTTGAAGTTACGCAGGGGATGGATATTTCAGCAAGACAATGATCCAAAACACCACTCCAAATCGACTCAGGCATTCATGCAGAGGAACAATTACAATGTTCTGGAATGGCCATCCCAGTCCCCAGACCTGAATATCATTGAGCATCTGTGGGATGATTTGAAGCGGGCTGTCCATGCTCGCCGACCATCAAACTTAACTGCTATATACGGATAAGGCTGCACATCAAACTTAGATAATAGTATAATGCCTCAAGCATATGGACAAATATTGGAATATACAATGAAAAATGCTACTTGCTAATTTGAACATGTGAATAATGAATTGCATACCTGCCATGAATATTAGGAAAAAGGAGATATTTAGCAATCGCATTGATCAATGTAACTGAGCCCCAAGGCCTCGTCAAGGCATATCTCTATATTGGGGTCCCTAGCTCTGTGACCCTAACTGTGTGTCATCTCATTGCAATTAAAAACTGCTATGGGTGGAGAGGGGTAACTAAGGACTTTCTTATATAGGAGATGGAAAAAACATGGCCGAAAGGGGCGGAGCTGTGTTCACATTCAGAAAAAAACTACATATAACTGAATAGGATAACTGAAGTGAGCACTAATATATATATTATGAGTGCAAGCCAAAAATTACATACTATATACGGATAAGGCTGCACATCAAACTTAGATAATAGTATAATGCCTCAAGCATATGAACAAATATTGGAATATACAATGAAAAATGCTACTTGCTAATTTGAAAATGTGAATAATGAATTGCATACCTGCCATGAATATTAGGAAAAAGGAGATATTTAGCAATCGCATTGATCAATGTAACTGAGCCCCAAGGCCTCGTCAAGGCATATCTCTATATTGGGGTCCCTAGCTCTGTGACCCTAACTGTGTGTCATCTCATTGCAATTAAAAACTGCTATGGGTGGAGAGGGGTAACTAAGGACTTTCTTATATAGGAGATGGAAAAAACATGGCCGAAAGGGGCGGAGCTGTGTTCACATTCAGAAAAAAACTACATATAACTGAATAGGATAACTGAAGTGAGCACTAATATATATATTATGAGTGCAAGCCAAAAATTACATACTATATACGGATAAGGCTGCACATCAAACTTAGATAATAGTATAATGCCTCAAGCATATGGACAAATATTGGAATATACAATGAAAAATGCTACTTGCTAATTTGAACATGTGAATAATGAATTGCATACCTGCCATGAATATTAGGAAAAAGGAGATATTTAGCAATCGCATTGATCAATGTAACTGAGCCCCAAGGCCTCGTCAAGGCATATCTCTATATTGGGGTCCCTAGCTCTGTGACCCTAACTGTGTGTCATCTCATTGCAATTAAAAACTGCTATGGGTGGAGAGGGGTAACTAAGGACTTTCTTATTTAGGAGATGGAAAAAACATGGCCGAAAGGGGCGGAGCTGTGTTCACATTCAGAAAAAAACTACATATAACTGAATAGGATAACTGAAGTGAGCACTAATATATATATTATGAGTGCAAGCCAAAAATTACATACTATATACGGATAAGGCTGCACATCAAACTTAGATAATAGTATAATGCCTCAAGCATATGGACAAATATTGGAATATACAATGAAAAATGCTACTTGCTAATTTGAACATGTGAATAATGAATTGCATACCTGCCATGAATATTAGGAAAAAGGAGATATTTAGCAATCGCATTGATGGCTTGCACTCATAATATATATATTAGTGCTCACTTCAGTTATCCTATTCAGTTATATGTAGTTTTTTTCTGAATGTGAACACAGCTCCGCCCCTTTTGGCCATGTTTTTTCCATCTCCTATATAAGAAAGTCCTTAGTTACCCCTCTCCACCCATAGCAGTTTTTAATTGCAATGAGATGACACACAGTTAGGGTCACAGAGCTAGGGACCCCAATATAGAGATATGCCTTGACGAGGCCTTGGGGCTCAGTTACATTGATCAATGCGATTGCTAAATATCTCCTTTTTCCTAATATTCATGGCAGGTATGCAATTCATTATTCACATGTTCAAATTAGCAAGTAGCATTTTTCATTGTATATTCCAATATTTGTCCATATGCTTGAGGCATTATACTATTATCTAAGTTTGATGTGCAGCCTTATCCGTATATAGTATGTAATTTTTGGCTTGCACTCATAATATATATATTAGTGCTCACTTCAGTTATCCTATTCAGTTATATGTAGTTTTTTTCTGAATGTGAACACAGCTCCGCCCCTTTCGGCCATGTTTTTTCCATCTCCTATATAAGAAAGTCCTTAGTTACCCCTCTCCACCCATAGCAGTTTTTAATTGCAATGAGATGACACACAGTTAGGGTCACAGAGCTAGGGACCCCAATATAGAGATATGCCTTGACGAGGCCTTGGGGCTCAGTTACATTGATCAATGCGATTGCTAAATATCTCCTTTTTCCTAATATTCATGGCAGGTATGCAATTCATTATTCACATGTTCAAATTAGCAAGTAGCATTTTTCATTGTATATTCCAATATTTGTCCATATGCTTGAGGCATTATACTATTATCTAAGTTTGATGTGCAGCCTTATCCGTATATAGTATGTAATTTTTGGCTTGCACTCATAATATATATATTAGTGCTCACTTCAGTTATCCTATTCAGTTATATGTAGTTTTTTTCTGAATGTGAACACAGCTCCGCCCCTTTCGGCCATGTTTTTTCCATCTCCTATATAAGAAAGTCCTTAGTTACCCCTCTCCACCCATAGCAGTTTTTAATTGCAATGAGATGACACACAGTTAGGGTCACAGAGCTAGGGACCCCAATATAGAGATATGCCTTGACGAGGCCTTGGGGCTCAGTTACATTGATCAATGCGATTGCTAAATATCTCCTTTTTCCTAATATTCATGGCAGGTATGCAATTCATTATTCACATGTTCAAATTAGCAAGTAGCATTTTTCATTGTATATTCCAATATTTGTCCATATGCTTGAGGCATTATACTATTATCTAAGTTTGATGTGCAGCCTTATCCGTATATAGTATGTAATTTTTGGCTTGCACTCATAATATATATATTAGTGCTCACTTCAGTTATCCTATTCAGTTATATGTAGTTTTTTTCTGAATGTGAACACAGCTCCGCCCCTTTCGGCCATGTTTTTTCCATCTCCTATATAAGAAAGTCCTTAGTTACCCCTCTCCACCCATAGCAGTTTTTAATTGCAATGAGATGACACACAGTTAGGGTCACAGAGCTAGGGACCCCAATATAGAGATATGCCTTGACGAGGCCTTGGGGCTCAGTTACATTGATCAATGCGATTGCTAAATATCTCCTTTTTCCTAATATTCATGGCAGGTATGCAATTCATTATTCACATGTTCAAATTAGCAAGTAGCATTTTTCATTGTATATTCCAATATTTGTCCATATGCTTGAGGCATTATACTATTATCTAAGTTTGATGTGCAGCCTTATCCGTATATAGTATGTAATTTTTGGCTTGCACTCATAATATATATATTAGTGCTCACTTCAGTTATCCTATTCAGTTATATGTAGTTTTTTTCTGAATGTGAACACAGCTCCGCCCCTTTTGGCCATGTTTTTTCCATCTCCTATATAAGAAAGTCCTTAGTTACCCCTCTCCACCCATAGCAGTTTTTAATTGCAATGAGATGACACACAGTTAGGGTCACAGAGCTAGGGACCCCAATATAGAGATATGCCTTGACGAGGCTTTGGGGCTCAGTTACATTGATCAATGCGATTGCTAAATATCTCCTTTTTCCTAATATTCATGGCAGGTATGCAATTCATTATTCACATGTTCAAATTAGCAAGTAGCATTTTTCATTGTATATTCCAATATTTGTCCATATGCTTGAGGCATTATACTATTATCTAAGTTTGATGTGCAGCCTTATCCGTATATAGTATGTAATTTTTGGCTTGCACTCATAATATATATATTAGTGCTCACTTCAGTTATCCTATTCAGTTATATGTAGTTTTTTTCTGAATGTGAACACAGCTCCGCCCCTTTCAGCCATGTTTTTTCCATCTCCTATATAAGAAAGTCCTTAGTTACCCCTCTCCACCCATAGCAGTTTTTAATTGCAATGAGATGACACACAGTTAGGGTCACAGAGCTAGGGACCCCAATATAGAGATATGCCTTGACGAGGCCTTGGGGCTCAGTTACATTGATCAATGCGATTGCTAAATATCTCCTTTTTCCTAATATTCATGGCAGGTATGCAATTCATTATTCACATGTTCAAATTAGCAAGTAGCATTTTTCATTGTATATTCCAATATTTGTCCATATGCTTGAGGCATTATACTATTATCTAAGTTTGATGTGCAGCCTTATCCGTATATAGTATGTAATTTTTGGCTTGCACTCATAATATATATATTAGTGCTCACTTCAGTTATCCTATTCAGTTATATGTAGTTTTTTTCTGAATGTGAACACAGCTCCGCCCCTTTCGGCCATGTTTTTTCCATCTCCTATATAAGAAAGTCCTTAGTTACCCCTCTCCACCCATAGCAGTTTTTAATTGCAATGAGATGACACACAGTTAGGGTCACAGAGCTAGGGACCCCAATATAGAGATATGCCTTGACGAGGCCTTGGGGCTCAGTTACATTGATCAATGCGATTGCTAAATATCTCCTTTTTCCTAATATTCATGGCAGGTATGCAATTCATTATTCACATGTTCAAATTAGCAAGTAGCATTTTTCATTGTATATTCCAATATTTGTCCATATGCTTGAGGCATTATACTATTATCTAAGTTTGATGTGCAGCCTTATCCGTATATAGTATGTAATTTTTGGCTTGCACTCATAATATATATATTAGTGCTCACTTCAGTTATCCTATTCAGTTATATGTAGTTTTTTTCTGAATGTGAACACAGCTCCGCCCCTTTCGGCCATGTTTTTTCCATCTCCTATATAAGAAAGTCCTTAGTTACCCCTCTCCACCCATAGCAGTTTTTAATTGCAATGAGATGACACACAGTTAGGGTCACAGAGCTAGGGACCCCAATATAGAGATATGCCTTGACGAGGCCTTGGGGCTCAGTTACATTGATCAATGCGATTGCTAAATATCTCCTTTTTCCTAATATTCATGGCAGGTATGCAATTCATTATTCACATGTTCAAATTAGCAAGTAGCATTTTTCATTGTATATTCCAATATTTGTCCATATGCTTGAGGCATTATACTATTATCTAAGTTTGATGTGCAGCCTTATCCGTATATAGTATGTAATTTTTGGCTTGCACTCATAATATATATATTAGTGCTCACTTCAGTTATCCTATTCATCAAACTTAACTGACCTGGAATTGTTTTGTAAACAGAAATGGTCAAATATACCTTCTTCCAGATCCAGGAACTCATTAAAAGCTACAGGAAGCGACTAGAGGCTGTTATTTTTGCGAAAGGAGGATCTACAAAATATTAATCTCACTTTTATGTTGAGGTGCCCATACTTTTGCACCGGTCACATTTTGTTTAAATGCGGATTGCACATTTTCTGTTAGTACAATCAACCTCATTTCAATCCAGAAACATTACTGAGTCCATCAGTTATTAGATATATGAAACTGAAATAGCTGTTGGAAAAACCCAAATTGTTATAGAGAAAAAAGGTTAACATTAACAGGGGTGCCCAAACTTTTTCATATGACTGTATATGATGAATTCATATGCTTGCCCAGTTTTTGAGTCAGAAATTAAGAGTGTTTTCAAAGTTGATCCCATACTGGCATCAGAGTTGCATTAATAGGGGTGCCCAAACTTTTTCATATGACTGCATGTATATACTGTATATACAGTTAGGTCCAGAAATATTTGGACAGTGACACAAGTTTTGTTATTTTAGCTGTTTACAAAAACATGTTCAGAAATACAATTATATATATAATATGGGCTGAAAGTGCACACTCCCAGCTGCAATATGAGAGTTTTCACATCCAAATCGGAGAAAGGGTTTAGGAATCATAGCTCTGTAATGCATAGCCTCCTCTTTTTAAAGGGACCAAAAGTAATTGGACAAGGGATTCTAAGGCCTGCAATTAACTCTGAAGGCATCTCCCTCGTTAACCTGTAATCAATGAAGTAGTTAAAAGGTCTGGGGTTGATTACAGGTGTGTGGTTTTGCATTTGGAAGCTGTTGCTGTGACCAGACAACATGCGGTCTAAGGAACTCTCAATTGAGGTGAAGCAGAACATCCTGAGGCTGAAAAAAAAGAAAAAATCCATCAGAGAGATAGCAGACATGCTTGGAGTAGCAAAATCAACAGTCGGGTACATTCTGAGAAAAAAGGAATTGACTGGTGAGCTTGGGAACTCAAAAAGGCCTGGGCGTCCACGGATGACAACAGTGGTGGATGATCGCCGCATACTTTCTTTGGTGAAGAAGAACCCGCTCACAACATCAACTGAAGTCCAGAACACTCTCAGTGAAGTAGGTGTATCTGTCTCTAAGTCAACAGTAAAGAGAAGACCATGAAAGTAAATACAAAGGGTTCACATCTAGATGCAAACCATTCATCAATTCCAAAAATAGACAGGCCAGAGTTAAATTTGCTGAAAAACACCTCATGAAGCCAGCTCAGTTCTGGAAAAGTATTCTATGGACAGATGAGACAAAGATCAACCTGTACCAGAATGATGGGAAGAAAAAAGTTTGGAGAAGAAAGGGAACGGCACATGATCCAAGGCACACCACATCCTCTGTAAAACATGGTGGAGGCAACGTGATGGCATGGGCATGCATGGCTTTCAATGGCACTGGGTCACTTGTGTTTATTGATGACATAACAGCAGACAAGAGTAGCCGGATGAATTCTGAAGTGTACTGGGATATACTTTCAGCCCAGATTCAGCCAAATGCTGCAAAGTTGATCGGACGGCGCTTCATAGTACAGATGGACAATGACCCCAAGCATACAGCCAAAGCTACCCAGGAGTTCATGAGTGCAAAAAAGTGGAACATTCTGCAATGGCCAAGTCAATCACCAGATCTTAACCCAATTGAGCATGCATTTCACTTGCTCAAATCCAGACTTAAGACGGAAAGACCCACAAACAAGCAAGACCTGAAGGCTGCGGCTGTAAAGGCCTGGCAAAGCATTAAGAAGGAGGAAACCCAGCGTTTGGTGATGTCCATGGGTTCCAGACTTAAGGCAGTGATTGCCTCCAAAGAATTCGCAACAAAATATTGAAAATAAAAATATTTTGTTTGGGTTTGGTTTATTTGTCCAATTACTTTTGACCTCCTAAAATGTGGAGTGTTTGTAAAGAAATGTGTACAATTCCTACAATTTCTATCAGATATTTTTGTTCAAACCTTCAAATTAAATGTTACAATCTGCACTTGAATTCTGTTGTAGAGGTTTCATTTCAAATCCAATGTGGTGGCATGCAGAGCCCAACTCGCGAAAATTGTGTCACTGTCCAAATATTTCTGGACCTAACTGTATATATATATATATATATATATATATATATATATAGTGCAGACCAAAAATTTGGACATACCTCATTTAAAGAGTTTTCTTTATTTTCATGACTCTCATTGTAGATTCACATTGAAGGCATCAAAACTATGAATTAACACATGTGGAATGAAATACTTAACAAAAAATTGTGAAACAACTGAAAATATGTCTTCGATTCTAGGTTCTTCAAAGTAGCCACCTTTTGCTTTAATTACTGGTTTGCACACTCTTTGCATTCTCTTGATGAGCTTCAAGAGGTTGTCACCGGAAATGGTTTTCACTTCATAGGTGTGCCCTGTCAGGTTTAATAAGTGGGATTTCTTGCCTTATAAATGGGGTTGGAACCATCAGTTGTGTTGTGAAGAAGTCTGGTGGATACACAGCTGATACTGAATAGACTGTTAGAATTCGTATTATGGCAAGAAAAAAGCAGCTAAATAATGAAAAACAAGTGGCCATCATTACTTTAAGAAATGAAGGTCAGTCAGTTCGAAAAATTGGAAAAACTTTGAAAGTGTCCCCAAGTGCAGTGGCAAAACCCATCAAACTCTACAAAGAAACTGGCTCACATGAGGACAGCCCCAGGAAAGGAAGACCAAGAGTCACCTCTGCTGTGGAGGATAAGTTTATCCAAGTCACCAGCCTCAGAAATCGCAGGTTAACAGCAGCTCAGATTAGAGACCAGGTCAATGCCACACAGAATTCTAGCTTCAGACACATCTCTAGAACAACTGTTAAGAGGAGACTTTGTGCAGTAGGCCTTCATGGTAAAAAACCTGCTAGGAAACCACTGCTAAGGACAGGCAACAAGCAGAAGAGACTTGTTTGGGCTAAAGAACACAAGGAATGGACATTAGACCAGTGGAAATCTGTGCTTTGGTCTGATGAGTCGAAATTTGAGATCTTTGGATCCAACCACCGTGTCTTCGTGCGACGCAGAATAGGTGAACGGATGGACTCTACATGCCTGCTTCCCACCGTGAAGCGTGGAGGAGGAGGTGTGATGGTGTGGGGATGCTTTGCTGGTGACACTGTTGGGCATTTATTCAAAATTGAAGGCATACTGAACCAGCATGGTACCACAGCATCTTGCAGCGGCTTGCTATTCCATCCGGTTTGTGTTTAGTTGGACCATCATTTATTTTTCAACAGGACAATGACCCCAAAACACACCTCTAGGCTGTGTAAGGGGTATTAGACTAAGAAGAAGAGTGATGGGGTGCTTCGCCAGATGACCTGGCCTCCACAGTCACCAGACCTGAACCCAATCAAGATGGTTTGGGGTGAGCTGGACCGCACAGTGAAGGCAAAAGGGCCAACAAGTGCTAAACATCTCTGGGAACTCCTTCAAGACTGTTGGAAGACCATTTCCAGTGACTACCTCTTGAGGCTCATCAAGAAAATGCCAAGAGTGTTCAAATCAGTAATTAAAGCAAAAGGTGGCTACTTTGAAGAATCTATAATATAAGACATATTTTCAGTTGTTTCACACTTTTTTGTTAAGTATTTCATTCCACATGTGTTAATTCATAGTTTTGATGCCTACAACATGAATCTACAATTTTCAGAGTCATGAAAGTAAAGTCTTTGAATGAGAAGGTGTGTCCAAACGTTTGGTCTCTACAGAGTGTATATATACATATATATATATATATATATATATATATATATATATATATATATATATAAGATTCTCTGAGGTAGGCTTCAGAAAATTATCTATTACGCCAAAATACTCAACTTTAGCGAGGGTGGCATCATGACCATGTTGTTATGGTGAACACGAAGGAGGAGGGCACAAAAAAGGAACAAAACAAGGGCTGTTTACCGTTGTTTGGGTGGGAAGCTGTGCATGAGAATATACTGCAATCAGTAGTCCATCTTCAGAGTTTAAAAAAAACCTCCTCCGCTGGCTGGGTCACCCTGATGGAGCTTGAGGAGGTTGATCCTGGAGGTAACCCTCTTTGTGCTTACAGAGCAAGAGATATATTTCTTTACATATGAAAGCTGTAATGTTTGCTGACTGAAATGTATAGAAACATGATAGCAGATTCCTATTATTTCTCCACCATAGTTTTTAGAGATACTTTAACTCAAATAATTAGATAAGGACAAAGAGACAGAAATCAGAGTATATTGTATCAAAAAAAATTTTTTTTTAATATTCTTCAAAATATTTTTATAAAAACACTTTTTTTTTCAAATTGCTAAAATCATCACAAGGTCAAGAAAAAACATCACCAGAAAAAAACACACAAACACATAAACAGAGGGGATCTCTGATCCAAAGGATTATTGGTGAAAAAGGCAGAGGATCATTTCATATCAAAAAATCTATATCATAAAAATATCACCCCTGCCCCTTCACCAACATCCATAGTACAGCACTAATACATATATTAATTGATAAATAAATATACAGATATATAAATATTATATCGATATATCAATAAATATACATATAATAGCTCCAGTGTAAATAGCCAATGTTCAAAAGGAAGGTTTTTACTCCTATAGACAAGAGCGGAATAAACGAGGAATCTCCTCTATATAAATATAACTTCTCCTTTAAGAATGATATTTCCTATGTCCATAGGTTTAATAAGGGGCAATGAGTTATAGTTTATTTAATAGCTTGCCCACTCAAGCTGTTTATAAATGGGCCTCCTGATGAAAAGGTTTCCCTTGAAACGTACGTCGAGCTTTTGAGGGTGTCTCTGACCTTATATTAGGCAAGTATGGCAAATTGATGTCTGTTACACTTATCATTGGCCCCTGTTGTTAAGGGAGTAATTCATTCTATTTGGGAGGAGTGGGCATTTATAAACAGCTTGAGTGGGCAAGCTATTAAATAAACTATAACTCATTGCCCCTTATTAAACCTATGGACATAGGAAATATCATTCTTAAAGGAGAAGTTATATTTATATAGAGGAGATTCCTCATTTATTCCGCTCTTGTCTATAGGAGTAAAAACCTTCCTTTTGAACATTGGCTATTTACACTGGAGCTATTATATGTATATTTATTGATATATCGATATAATATTTATATATCTGTATATTTATTTATCAATTAATATATGTATTAGTGCTGTACTATGGATGTTGGTGAAGGGGCAGGGGTGATATTTTTCTGATATAGATTTTTTGATATGAAATGATCCTCTGCCTTTTTCACCAATAATCCTTTGGATCAGAGATCCCCTCTGTTTATGTGTTTGTGTGTTTTTTCTGGTGATGTTTTTTCTTGACCTTGTGTTGATTTTATCAATTTGAAATAAAAAAGTGTTTTTATAAAAATATTTTGAAGAATATTAATTTTTTTTTTTTTTATACAATATACTCTGATTTCTGTCTCTTTGTCCTTGACTGAAATGTATGTCATAGCTTTTGTCAGTTGACACAAATGTCTCAAGAGCTGTATGCCCTCACTCTGCAGCCCATTCTGAAAGTGGCTGGGACAGGCTGGACTTTGAATTATTATAGGTACTCCATTTTATCTCATTTTCTGAGAAATTCTTTAATTTGCATTGTGCACTGTTCAGATCAGACATTGAGGAAGTAGAGGAAAGTAGCTAGTTTTTTTATGGTCAGTACTTGTGTAGACAATGCCCTGTGGTTCTTCATGCTATGTGTGTGCATGGGAGGGCTATAGGGCTAAGGGTTATCAAATTGTGTGTGAAGGTCCTCCTACTGTGTTGGAGCCCTTGTTGGCTCTCATACTGAGTTCAGGCCCTCCTCTGTGGAGGACTGTAGAGCCATCATATTGTGTGTGGGAGCATTCATACTGCCTGTTGGTTCTATGTGTTCTATTTAACTTTTCGAGTGCAATTTTGGTTGTAATAGATTGCTGACGCAATGTCTCAATAGCTGGGCCCCTGATGTGGTAGAGAGACGGAAAAAAAAAAACCATAGGTGACCCCATACTGGAAATTTACCAATCAAGGAGTTCATCTAGCTATGTACTGGGTATTTTGAATCCACAAAGTCTTGCACAGAATTTTATAACATTAGGCCATGGAAATAAAAATTACATTTTTACAACTAAAATGTTATATGAGCTGCAAATGTTACATTTCTACTATGGGTAATGGGTAAAAATGGACCTGACAATTTGTTATGCATTTTGATGGATGCAGCAACACCCCATATATGGTTGGAAACTACAGTTTGCCACACAGCAGGGCTCGGCAGGGAAGGAGCACTATCTGACTTCTGGATAGCAGATTTTGCTGGAAATGATTGCGGGTGCCAATTGCAGAGCCCCCATCATGCTAGAATACCAGAAAAACCCTAAACGTGATTTAATTTCTGTAATGACACTTCTTAATGAATTCATCTAAAGATGCAATAACTATGAGGGGCTGCTGATAAATCTTTGGCTTTACCCAGAAAGAAATGAAATAGGATGATGAAACTTTACATTTATTCCACATATTCTCCACTGATGTCTACACACTTCTTACATCGGTATTCCAAGTTCTGTAAGCCAAGCAAAAAGAAGGATTTCGGTTGTGCCTCAAACCAGGCATCCATAGCAGCCATAGCATCAGAAATGGTGTGAAATTTGGTACCCTTCAGGTGTTTCTTCAGGTTTAGAAATATGATAGTCGGCGGTAGCTAGATCTGGTGAGTAAGGTGGGTGGTCAACCAGCTGGAAGCCCAGCTCTGCCAGTTTTGCTGTGGTCGCTTGTGCAGTGTGAGTGGAGACGTTGTCTTAAAGAAATAAGATTCATTTGAGCAACTTGCCGCACCTTTTGGCCTTCAGAGCTCCCTTCAATTGGTTCAAAAGTTCAATGTAATGCCTTGCATTGATGGTGGAACCCCTTTGAAGGTAGTCCACTAACAGTACACCCTCCTTATCTCAGAACACAGATGCCATCACCTTAGTGGCTTATTTTTGCACCCTGAACTTCTTTGGATGAGGAGAACCACTGTGTTTCCACTCTTTTGACTGCTCCTTGTTTTCAAGGTCATTCAAATAAATCCAGGTCTCAACCATAGTGACCAGTCGATTCAGGAAGTTCTTATCAGTCCGGAAACACTGACATATGGTCCAGGAAGTTTTCATTTGCATGCTTCTCTGATCTATTGTCAAACCTTTTGGGACACACTTTGCTGATAGCTTCGTCATGTCCAAATGTTCATGGATAATGACACAAACACGTTCACGGGAAATCCCCATGATATCTGCTATTGCTTTAGTTGAAATTCGTCGATTCTCCAGTATGAGGTTGTGCACAGCGTCGACGATCTCCGGAAAAACAACCACTTTCGGTTGTCCACGTCGTTCCTCATCATTGGTGCTGAAGTTGCCCATTTTAAATTTGGCAGCCCAGTTCTTAACTGTGGAATACATAGTGCATTAATCCCACAATGTCTGCGACATATCACCATGAATATCCTTCGCAGACTTTCCTTGCAGAAACAAGAATTTTATCACTCCTGTGCTCCATAGGCCATAGGCAACAAACACAAAATTTTGAAAACATATTGTATATTAGACACATAAGGCTTTCATATGATGTAGCATTCATTACCATAGAAACAAAAAAATCTCAAAGTTAAACACTTATCAGTAGCCCCTCGTATTTTGGCCTCACAGATATTATCCAGAAAAAAGCTTGTATTGGATGTTGCAAAGTGAAAATTGCAAATATACCAGTTTAGTGCCCACACATTGTGCCCTGCTTATGCTTCTGGAGACACACATTCTGTAAACTGGCTTTTTCTCACTACAGTAATTCCATACATATAGACACAGCAGGAAGGGAGGCATTCGGATTTGAGAGCTCAAGTTCTGTTGCATTGTATTTTTTTGTTTTGTTTTTTTTTTTTAAGAGCGGGAGCCATGTTTCTTTTGTGAGAGTCTGAAATGTGATTGTGTCAGCAGTGCAGTAGGACCCTGTGAGTTCTGCCTGCCGGCACTGATCAGCAGGGTTTTGGGTCAGAGACCCTGTAGATGCAAGTTACCTGAGAGGCAGAGTGCTGAGCCCGGGCTGAATGAGACAGCTGTGTGACGCAGCAGAGTTTACACAACTCCTGATCGGTGACCGCACAAGAACCAGGAGTGGTGCTAAAGGAATTGGACCGCGTTATGTGAGAGGAAGGAGCTCCAATTTCCTGAGGGGAGGGCTGTTCTCTGGACTGAGGAAGCTGTGTTCTCTTTGAGGATTACTACAGAGCTGTGGGCCTGAGACCATGTTCTGTGTGGCGTAATTGGATAATATCGACTAAGTCCGGGGTCCTTGCGTGGCAGGATTGGGGTGAAGAAAATTTTTGTGTTTCCTTTTTCTTCCTTCTTTGGAATTATATACAGCGAACTCAGACCACAGGCCTGTGTGAAACTTCCGTGGAGGTTAACGGTACCATAGCTTTAAGATACCCGGGTATCCCTTTGTTCAGTGTAAAACAGACGGTAAAATTTAAGGCTTTGTTATTAGTGGTCATAAGTTATACTCAGTGCGCCATCTCAGAGGTTCCCTCAGAGTGCCCCCATTGGATTTACACCTCTTGCCTTTATAGTTAATTGTTTTTCTTTGTTTAACCTGGTGAGTAGGTAAATTTATTCCCTTTTCCTGTGGTAATATACATAACCCGGGAACTCTAAGATCGGCGCATTGATTCCGGCTAAAAGCTGAGTGTGTTAATTTCACTTTTCTGGTTCTTTGAGGGGTTTATAATTCAATCATAATTTATTCTGGATCGTACTCTTAAGGGTACTTTACACGCTGCGATATCGGTGCCGATATCACTAGCGAGCGTACCCGCCCCCATCGATTGTGCGTCACGGGCAAATCGCTGCCCGTGGCGCACAACATCGCTAACACCCATCACACGGACTTACCTTCCCTGCGATGTCGCTCTGGCTGGCGATCCGCCTCCTTTGTAAGGGGGCGGTTCGTGCGGCGTCACAGCGATGTCACACGGCAGCCGTCCAATAGAAGAGGAGGGATATAGATGAGCGGCCGGAACATACCGCCTACCTCCTTCCTTCCTCATTGCCGGTGGACGCAGGTAAGGAGATGTTCGTCATTCCTGCGGTGTCACACATAGCGATGTGTGATGCCGCAGAAACGACGAACAGCATCGTACCTGCAGCAGCAACGATATTTGTAAAAGGAGCGACGTGTCAGCGAGCAACGATTTTTCACATTTTTGCGCTCGTTGATCGTCACTCCTTGGTGTCACACGCTGCGATGTTGCTAACGGCGCCAATTGTGCGTCACTAACGATGTGACCCCCGACGATATATTGTTAGCGATGTTGCAGCGTGAAAAGCACCCTTTTTTCTCAACCTAGTAAAGAAACCCCTGTTTATTTCTGCCTTTGTCTCGGTTTGTGACCCACTGGATTCTCTTCGGATCTACGGTCATTACACTTTTACAGAGTTTTTGTAGCTACCAATAATCTGGAAGCCCCTCTTTCTTTGTTGACAGATAATAGGAACTTGTTTTTTGTGATATATGTTAAGTTTTTATTAGTAACAATTTGTGATACAGATCAATTTTTGATCGCTTTGAGTATAAAGCTTAGTTCACATTTATCCAGTGCTCCACACTGAGCACATTGAGGTGTACATCGAAATCCACAAAACACATGATTGAAACATAATCCCCTATGGAACAATTCACAGTTAGGAAGTAGATGGGGACACTTTCGATTCCATCTAGCCTCTTTTCCAGTGAGGTTCCAGCATTTTAGGTGTGCACTAAAACGCAGTCACTCACAGTTTGTTGTGCTAAAAGATGCCTAAAATGATGGAACTGCACGAAAACAGGGCCAGATGAAGTGATACCATCTGCCTCATTACACTGAGTTATTTCATCTAGGTTTTCATATGAATCACGTGTTTTAGAGGAGTTAGCTGAATGTAAGTAGAGCTTAGAATGAAAGTATGTACACAAAATGAGTTTTTCAAGCCGATGTTGTGGCGCCCCTGTGGCCTCAGGCACCACAGGGTACTGCGCCTCACCCGAGGTGCAGAATTCATCGCAGATACAGAGGAGGTCGTTACCGGTAAGAACCACAACCACACCAGCCAAAACATTACATGGGCATTCCGTCACTGGGACCAGGCTAAGGTTGGAGCTGGTGTGGCCACCACGAGGTTTGGGGCCTCATGCCCTCTAGTTCAGGGACCCGGGAGGCGGGGCACCCACACAGGGGAAGTTAGGAGCCACCTCACACATAACACGCAGTTAGCACTGGATGGCGTTTGAGTCAGGTCGGACTCCGGAACAGACAAGCAAGCAAAGACACAGATAGTTCGGGGCCCATTGTCTGGAGCTGGAAGCTCGATCCGAGTGCTTAGGAATGAAGGGGATCCCAGGGTTCGCAGGAAGTGCAGAAGGCACCCATGACCCGTTCCATGGCCCAGGAGCTGGGGTGGAAGGAAACCATCGAAAGGTGATGCACAGAAGGAAAAACCGGCCACGACCTCCGAAGTATCCGGGATCGGCTGAGGTCCATCACAGCGTAGCCTGGTTCTCCAACGGCAGTGTGTGACGAGTGAGTAAAAGACCTTGAACTGTTCCACCTGTGTCGTCCTGTTACTGCCGGCGCCCTCCCTATCATGCCTAAAGGCCGCTTTACACGCTGCGACATCGCTCAAGCGATCTCGTTGGGGTCACGGAATTTGAGACGCACATCCGGTCGCTTTAGCGATGTCTTTGCGTGTGACACCTATGAGCGATTTTGAATCGTCGCAAAAACGGTCAAAATCTCTCATCGGTGACATGTCCCCCTATTCTCGAATATCGCTGGTGCTCGGTGTACAAAGTAGTTCATCGCTACTGCGGCAGCACACATCGCAATGTGTGACACCGCAGGAACGAGGAACCTCACCTTACCTGCGGCCGGCCGCAATGAGGAAGGAAGAGGGTGGGCGGGATGTTACATCCCGCTCATCTCCGCCCCTCCGCTTCTATTGGGCGGCGGTTCGGTGACGCTGCTGTGACGTCGCTGTCACGCTGAACAAACCTCCCTCTTAGAAAGGAGGCGGTTCGCCGGTCACAGCGACATCGCAGAGCAGGTATGTGCATGTGACGCTGCCGTAGCGATCATGTTCACTATGGCAGCGATCACACGATATCGCATGTACGATGAGGGCGGGTGCTTGCGTGCTCGATATCACTAGCAATTGCTAGCGATGTTGTAGCGTGTAAAGCGGCCTTAAGCGACTACTACCATCACCATCCTCTCTGGGGCCACAGCTCTGCCTGTGGAGAGCTGAACCATCTGAGCTGCATTGTCATCCGCCCCAGCAGAGAAGTCCTGCAGCGGCGGCTAATACTGGTCGCACACCACAGGCAGCGTCACGAACAACTACCCCAATCATCCCCATCCCCAGCCTTTTATTGACACCCGGAGTCACTGAACCGGGCAAGGCTACCGCGGCGTCTCAGGAGAAGCACCGCGTCCTGGCGACGAGTTACCCCCGACCCCGTGGGCACGTTACTTCCCTTGGAACTCACCTGAAAAAGCACCACAAAACCACCGTAAAAAGTGAACTTAATGCACAGAAATGTTAAAAGGACATTCCTGTGCATAGGTTCCCTCTATCGTACCTTCATTTAACCCTTTCAGGGTTGGAAAACTGTGAAGTGTTTAAAAGAAGTAACATGTTCATTTTCCAGGTGGCTTCTGCTAGGAAGCCGCTCACCAACTATGAGGCCAACGTGTAAAGAGAAGGGTGGGTCAGCTCACCAATCTGCTCAAATAGGCTTATCAATCCAGGGAATCTCGCATGAACCTGCCAGAGAAACTCCACTAGCAATGAACAACAGGTACAAAAGTCCAACGTGGAATCTTAAAGCCTTGGCTTATAAAATTTCACCTATATTAGGAATGTATTAAAAACTCCATCTTATGAGCATTAAAATAGCGGACCTATGTGTTTTGGCGAGTTGCCTTAAATCTGACTATGGATGCTTTTGTTTAAATGCCGTTTGGCACTTGCTAAGCAATCTAAGCAACCAATAAGGGTTTAGCGATCAGGAATAAGTAAATAGCGCCCCTGCGGCCAAAAATCCTGTCGGTGACAATTGTACATAACAGTTGACACTCATGGGCATCGGCTCTGACTGGTTTTGGAACTGAACAGGGCAGATTAACCCCTTAAATATTGATGTCAATCGTGAAAACGGTATCTAGAAGGTTAAAGGAGGGGTTATAAGACCTCCTTTGGCAGGATCGGCCTCCCGGAATCATAATTTCGTGTGCCGATCGTTGCCATGGTACCCTGAGGTTGTCTCATGACCCCAGAGTACAGTGGCTCGTTATATCCTGCTATGATCAGGGTTTAAAAGGCACAGTCAGTGAATCACTGACAGGTCTCCTGCTTTGCAGTACTTGAGCACAGCAGTGCTTGAGACCAGTAATCAGAGTAAAAAATATTCATGTCCCACAGTGGGACTAAGTGAAAAAGTAAAAAATAGTTAAACAAGATATGTAAAAAAGTGAAAAACACAAAAATTGTGCAAAACAAAATCACAAAAACCCATTTTTCCTCTTAAAACGTAGCGTTTGTGTTAAAAAAAATAAAACAAAAAAGTACACATTTTTGGTATTACTGCCTCCAGGTTGATGCGAAATATAAAACTGTCATGTATGTTATTTATTCAAAACAGCCAACACCATAAAAAAACATGTAGCGTTCAAAAAGGCATATGTTATCAAAATAGTAAAAGTAAAAACAGCAAACCGTCCCACAAAACAGAAATCATAATATGGCTCATTTGAGAAAAAAATAAAGAAGTTACAGCTCTCAAAATTAGAGCTGAGCGATCCTCCCAAGGATCGGATTGGTTCAGGATCACTGAGACCACCTGGGATCGCTGATCGGATCAGCGATCCTAGCTGATCCCATTGTCGATCCTAACCGAAGACATTAAATTCAATTAGAAGCAAAAGTGATGTGTTGTAAAATGATGTAGGGGCAGTAAAAGAAAGAAAATAAAAAAGGGTTAAAGCAGTATATATTTATCTATATATTTACCGAGTCACCGTGGCTGCAGCGCTACTTCCCGGGTCACAATTGTCCCTCATCCATATTCATTGCTTTCCCCTTCCACTGGCGTCTCTGGCTGTCATTGCACTTTGTGTGCTGTCATGCCCCCACTCTCTGAGCCAGCGTCTGTGATTGGTTGGAATTACAAACGCTGTCTGTGTCCTTATACTGGTGAAACAGTGGGGAAAAAAATTTATTTAGTCAGCCACCAATTGCGCAAGTTCTCGCACTTAAAAAGATAAGAGAGGCCTGTAATTGACATCTTAGGTAAACCACAACTATGGCCAGTTTCACATTTGCGTCAGTTTGACGGAAACGGAATCCAGCACAGATGCAGTACAGTTCATTTATTTGCAGTGGAAGCGCGACACCATCTGGACACATGCGGTTGTGTATGAAGCACACAACCGCATGGTGTCGCGTTTCCACTGTAAATAAATGAACTGTACTGCATCTGTGCTGGATTCCGTTTCTGTCAAAACGATGCAAATGTGAAAGGGGCCTTAGAGAGACAAAATGAGAAAACAAATCCAGAAAATCACCTTGTCTGATTTGGCAAGATTTTTTTTTAAATTACTGTAGAAAATAAGTATTTGGCCAATAACAAAAATTCATCTCATAAATTTGTTATATATCCTTTGTTGGCAATGACAGGGGTCAAACGTTTTCTGTAAGTCTTCACAAGGTTGGCACACACTGTTGGAGGTATGTTAGCCAATTCCTCCATGCAGATCTCCTCTAGAGCAGTGATGTTTTGGGCCAGTTACTGGGCAACACGGACTTTCAACTCCCTCCAAAGATTTTCAATGAGGTTGAGTTCTGGAGACTGGTTAGGCCTCTCCAGGACCTTCATATGCTTCTTACGAAGCCACTCCTTTGTTGCCCTGGCGGTGTGCTTGGTATCATTATCATGCTGAAAGACCCAGCCACATTTCATCTTCAGTGCCCTTGTCGATGGAAGGAGGTTTGCACTCAAAGTCTCACTATACATGGCCCTATTCATTCTTTCATGTACACGGATCAGTCATCCTGGTCCCTTTGCAGAGAAACAGCCCCAAAGCAGGATGTTGCCACCCCCAGGCTTCACAGTAGGTATGGTGATTTTTTGATGCCACTCAGCATTCTGTCTCCTTCAAACATGACGAGTTGTGTTTCTATCAAACAGATCTACTTTGGTTTCATCAGACCATATGACTCCCAATACTCTTCTGGATAATCCAAATGCTCTCTAGCAAACTTCAGACGGGCCCGGACACGTACTGGCTTAAGCAGGGGAACACGTCTTGCACTGCAGGATCTGAGTCCCTGGCACCATAGTGTGTTACTGATGGTAGCCTTTGTTACGGTGGTCCCAACTCTATGCAGGTCATTCACTAGGTCCCACCGTGTGGTTCTGGGATTGTTGCTCACCGTTCTTGTAATTATTTTGACCCCACGGGGTGAGATCTTTCCAGATTGAGGGAGATTATCAGTGGTCTTGAATGTCTTCCATTTTCTTATTATTGCTCCCACAGTTGATTTCATCACACCAAGTTGCTTGCCTATTGCAGATTCAGTGTTTCCAACCAGGAGCAGGGTTACCATTTTGTTTCAGGTGTCCTTCCACAGCTCTTTGGTCTTCACCATAGTGGAGTTTGGAGTGTGACCGAGGTTGTGGAGAGGTGTCTTTTAAACTGATAACAAGTTCAAACAGGTGCCATTACTACAGCTAATGACTGGAGGACAGATGAGCCTCTTAAAGAAGAAGTTACATGTCTGTGAGAGCCAGGAATCTTGCATATTTTTAGATGACTAAATATTTATTTTCCACCATAATTTGCAAAAAAAATCTTGCCAAATCAGACAAGGTGATTTTCTTGTTTTCTCATTTTGTCTCTTGTAGCTGTGGTCTACCTATGATGTCAATTACAGGCCTCTCATCTTTTTAAGTGGGAGAACGTGCACAGTTGGTGGCTGACTAAATACTTTTTCCCCCCATTTTAAATAAATAAATAAAACAATTGGCGTAGGGGTCTCTCCCCCAGTATTGATGCCAGCACAGATAAAGCCACAGTTGCAGCCCCCAGCCAAGCACTTATCTAAGCTGTATATCAATATAAAATGAACCACATGCAGTTTTTTTTTTTTTTAATTATTTAACCCCTTCACCCCCGGCCACTAAAACACCCTAATGACCGGGCCATTTTTTGCAATTCTGACCAGTGTCACTTTGACAGGTTATAACTCTGGAACGCTTCAACGGATCCTGGCGATTCTGAGATTGTTTTTTCGTGACATATTGTACTTCATGTCAGTGGTAAATTTAGGCCGATACTTTTTGCGTTTATTTGTGAAAATTTAGGAAATTGTGTGAAAATTTGGAAAATTTCGCAATTTTCAAACTTTGAAAATTTATGCCCATAAATCTGAGAGATATGTCACACAAAATAGTTACTAAATAACATTTCCCACTTGTCAACTTTACATCAGCGCAATTTTCGAAAGAAATTTTTTTTTCGTTAGGAAGTTAGAAGGGGTCAAAGTTCATCAGCAATTTCTAATTTTTCCAACAAAATTTACAAAATATTTTTTTTAGGGACCACATCACATTTGAAGTAACTTTGAGAGGCCGAGGTGACAGAAAATACCCAAAAGTGACCCCATTCTAAAAACTGCACCCCTCACACTGCTCAAAACCACATCCAAGAAGTTTATTAACCCTTTAGGTGCATCACAGGAACCAAAGCAATGTGGAAGGAAAAAATGAAAATTTTACTTTTTAACACAAAAATGTTACTTTAGCCATAAAATTTTCATTTTTACAAGGGAGAAAAGAGAAAGTGCACCCTACAATTTATTGTGCATTTTCTCCTGAGTACGCTGATACCCCATATGGGGTAAAAATCAATTGTTTGGGCGCACGGCAGAGCTCGGAAGGGAAGGAGCGCCATTTGAATTTTTGAACACAAAATTAGCTGCACTCATTAGTGTTACATCTCGTGGCTCTCCTGAGGCAAGGACTGAGGCAGTCTCCCATTCCTTGCCTGCCACGAGCACTCCTGCTCAGCAGCGCCGAAGGTCTGCCAGACTGCGCAGTGTGCAGGAGATGCCTTCTCAGAGAGGCAGCAGAAGGGTGACACCTAGTGGTTCTCCGGTTACAAGGAGTGAAGCGGTCTCCCATTCCTGGCCTGCCGCAGACTCTCCTGCTCAGCGGCCCCGAAGGTCTGCGAGGCTGCGCAATGTGCAGAGGTTTACTGCTCAGGGAAGCAGTGAGATTCCCGTTATCTCTGCACATTGTGAGACCGAGGATCCCACCTCTATTTCCCAGAGGCAGGAGGGTGAGCATGTGCAATGCGTGGTGGGTCCTGATTCGCTCACTGACGTCACACGGCTTGATGACAAGGCTGGTGACGTGGTGAATCCTGACTGGCCAGGCTGGGACGTCGTGGACCCTGATTGGGTCAAGTCCGTCATCTCCGCCTCGCGCCCGCCCTCGGGTGGAGCTGCACCTCCTTAAAAGCTCCCCCTGCCATCATGGCGGCGCGCGACCGTCCTTCTATGTTTGGATGTCTGGCAGCGTGCTGCCACGCCACTGCTCAGGCATTACTGTCTCTTGTGGGCTTGGCCCTTGCTGCTCCGGCAGTACCTCGTTTGCAGGCCGTGTTCCTGCCTTGCTGCTCCGGCAGTACCCCCGTCAACAGGCCGTGTTCCTGTCCCAGGTGAGCTCCTCAAGTCTCCATTGGACTCACCTGGTTATTGAAAGCACACGTGCGTGGGCACCTCTGTGCTACCCTCGTGCCATATTCTCGTGACTTCCACTGGCACACGTGCGTGGGCACCTCTGTGCTTCCCCGTGCAACAGGTACACCGAGCCGTGAGATCTGTGCCATACAACCCTCAGGGGTTAGGGCAGATCGGTGTACATAGATCGTCTGTGACATTCCAGACGATCGCTAGCAGCAACCCGCTCACTCTTCACCCACCATAGCGGCGGTCCCTTACACCGCACAGTGGACCTTGACCGGCGGAAGCAGTCCATTTCCCATCTTGGCACGCTTCCCCGGGTCCCCCTCGTAACATTACGGTCGCGCCAAAGGTCTGGCTATGGCTGAAGAGCAGCAGCAGTTGCTGCGTTATGTGCAGCAGTTGGAGTCACGATTGGCAGCAGTGGAGCAGTCTTCCTCCGATAAGACTACTCTGACGACAGTCGCCACCCAGGCGGCTACCCAGGCTGTGCTATTGGGCGGAAGGTCTCCTCGCCTTGCGCTTCCAGAGCGCTTTAGCGGCAACAGCTCTGAGTGCCGTGGGTTTATAAACCAGGTTACCACCTACTTAGAGCTGTCCGCGACTCTTTACGCTACCGAGAAGGCGAAGGTAGCCTTCGTCCAGTCCCTGCTCACAGGGAGAGCGCTGAAGTGGTCCACGCCGTTGTGGGAGCGCGGAGATCGTGTGGTGAATAACTTAGCAGCTTATCTTGGGGCCATGAGAATGGTGTTCCTCGGGCCTCAAGTCACCCACGATTCCGCGCTGCGCCTCCTACGACTTCGGCAAGGGTCTGCTTCAGTCGGGGACTTTGCTGTACACTTTAGGACACTGGCCGCAGAGCTGGACTGGCCGGATAAGGTCCTTGTCCCTGTGTTTTGGGAGGGCCTGGCAGGGTTTGTCAAAGACGCACTGGCCACACGTGAGGTGCCTGCCACTTTAGAGTCCTTGATTCAGGTTGCCTCTCGCATAGACATCCGCCAGGCGGAGCGAAGGCTCGAGGTCTCTTCAGCACCCACGTCTTCTCGGCCTAAAAAGCGTCTGACTCCCGTCTTCCATCAGACAGGTCCCCCAGCCAGTCCTGTAGGCGACTCCGGGGAGTCAATGGAAGTGTCCAAGGTGGTCTCCTCTGCCCCAGGTTCTCGGTCTTGTGTCATCTGCTTTTCCTGTGGGCAGAGGGGACACATAGCTACCCTATGTCCCAAACCGTCGGGAAAAGACAGCGTCTAGTTTCTATCAGAGGGGGGACTCTAGACGCTACTTCTCCCTCTAGGTTGACTATCGGCGCCCAGTTGCAGTTCGGCACTACTCTCTTCTCTGCCCTGGCTTGCTTGGACTCAGGCGCTGAAGGCAATTTCATCTCGACCTCCCTGGCAACCCGATACTCAGTTCCCCTGGTTCTGTTGCCCAAGCCACTCAGGGTCCGGGTAGTCGACGGGTCCATACTACTCGATCCTATCACCCAGATCACCATCCCTCTCAGGATGGATGTACCACCGGGACACCATGAGCAGGTGTCCTTCCTGGTGCTTCCAGGGGGGACGGATGAGATCCTACTGGGTCTTCCCTGGTTGAGACAGCATGCTCCTATACTCAACTGGGCAACAGGGGAGGTCTCATCCTGGGCAGGATCCTGTAGAGAGCACCTCGTGACTACCGAACCACCCGCTACCATTAGGTCGGTTGGGTCCTCAGGGAATACTGAGGGGCCGGGTTTACCGACACCTTATGAGGCCTACAGGGATGTCTTTTCCAAAAGGGCCGCAGATACTCTTCCTCCCCACCGGCCATATGATTGCCGAATAGACCTGAAGCCAGGCTCCGAGCCCCCTAGGGGCAGAGTGTATCCACTCTCTGCTCCAGAGACGGAGGCTATGTCCAAATATATTCAGGACAGCCTGGCGAAGGGGTTCATTCGCAAGTCTATTTCACCGGCTGGTGCAGGGTTCTTTTTTGTGCAGAAGAAGGAAGGGGATCTGCGCCCCTGTATCGATTACAGGGGATTAAATGCAATCACAATCAAGAACAAATACCCTTTGCCCCTCATTACTGAGCTATTTGATCGATTCCGCGGGGCAAAGGTCTTCACAAAGCTGGATCTACGCGGGGCGTATAATCTAGTGCGAGTCCGAAAGGGCGATGAGTGGAAGACCGCCTTTAACACCAGGGACGGTCACTACGAGTATCTAGTAATGCCCTTCGGACTCTGCAATGCCCCCGCCGTATTTCAAGACTTTGTGAATGACATTTTCCGGGATTTGTATCTTTCCGTGGTTGCATACCTGGATGACATTCTTATCTTCTCCCCCGATCTTACCACCCATCGGAGGGATGTCATCCGAGTACTTAAGAGGCTCCGCACCCATTCGTTATATGCTAAGCTGGAAAAGTGCGTTTTTGAACAGGAATCCTTGCCGTTCCTGGGGTACATAGTGTCCAGTCAGGGGTTAGCAATGGATCCGGGGAAGTTGGAGACAGTGATGAACTGGCCTGAGCCCCGCTCGCTGAAGGCGATCCAGCGATTCTTGGGGTTTATCAATTATTATCGCCAGTTCATTCCCAACTTCTCGACGGTGGCAGCACCCATCATTGCCCTTACCCGCAAGGGCGGTAATCCCAAAGCATGGACACGGGAAACGGTAGAGGCATTTCACACTCTCAAAACTCACTTCTCCAGAGCTCCCATCCTTCATCGTCCAGACATCTCCAAACCCTTCCTACTGGAGGTAGACGCCTCTTCGGTCGGTGCAGGTGCAGTCCTGTACCAGAAAAACGAACGAGGAAGGAAACATCCGTGTTTCTTTTTCTCCAAGACCTTTTCTCCGGCCGAGAGGAACTACTCCATAGGGGATAGGGAGTTACTGGCGATGAAACTAGCATTCCAGGAATGGCGGCATCTCCTGGAGGGTGCGAAGCATCCATTTGAGGTTTTTTCTGACCACAAAAACCTCACATACCTCCAGACAGCACAACGCCTGAACCCAAGGCAGGCCCGTTGGTCTTTATTCTTCTCCCGGTTCCGCTTTATTATCCGCCACCTGGCCGGTGAGAAGAACGTACGGGCCGATGCCTTGTCACGTTGTATGGTTGTGTTGGAGGAGGACGAGGAGGAGCCTCGTCTTATACTACCCCCGGACAGCTTGAGGATGGTCACTCCCACTTCTTTGGACCAGGTGCCACCTGGCAAAACCCTCGTTCCCCCTGAACTACGGAACGAGGTGCTATCGTGGGCCCATGCCTCCAAGGTCGGGGGTCACTTCGGGGTCAAAAGGACCAGAGACCTGGTGACCAGGCATTATTGGTGGCCGAGACTACCCCAGGACATACAGGAATATGTGGGAGCCTGTATGTCGTGTGCTCGGAATAAGCCGTCCCGGCAGAGACCGGCAGGTCTTCTTCACCCACTGCCAGTGCCGGATCGTCCCTGGGAAGTGGTAGGGATGGACTTCCTGGGAGATCTGCCCAAGTCAGCAGGGCACAGGGTCGTATGGGTCATCACGGACCACTTCTCTAAAATGGTCCACTTGGTGCCTCTCCCACGACTCCCGACGTCACGTGCTCTCGCCACCTTGTTCATTCGGCATGTATTTAGGTTGCATGGCATGCCTGACAAGGTGGTGAGCGACCGGGGTCCCCAGTTCGCGTCTCGCTTCTGGAGAGAGCTCTGTAAGCTCCTGCAGATAGAGCTGAACATCTCCTCCGCATACCATCCCGAGACCAATGGACTAGTGGAGAGGACTAATCAGACCTTGGTAACTTACCTCCGCCATTTTATATCCGCGCACCACGACAACTGGGCTAACCTCCTTCCTTGGGCCGAATTTGCCATTAACAATTCGGTCCATGAATCCTCTGGCCAGACTCCGTTCCTACTCAATAACGGACAACATCCCAGAATCCCGGTTCCGATGCCCATTACGTCACCCGATACTAGAGTGGAGGATTGGGCGACCAAGGCCCGGGAGATCTGGGATGACACCCAAGAGGCTCTTAAAAGGGCCAAAGACCGGATGGTGACAACGGCTGATGTTCGCCGCCGCCCTGCACCATCCTTCGCCCCTGGTGACCTAGTATGGCTGTCCTCTAAGAATGTTAACCTACGGGTACAGGCAGCCAAATTCGCCCCTAGGTATCTGGGTCCGTTTAAAGTACTACAGCAGGTAAACCCAGTGGCATATCGACTCCAGCTCCCTCCACGCTGGGCTATAGCCAACACCTTTCACGTGTCCCTCCTGAAACCCGTACGACTTAATAAATTCTCGGGGTCCCTGCCGGCTCAAACCGACTCCCCGTCCGACGACCCTGAGGTGGCAAAACTTGTGGAGACAAAAGTCATACAGGGCAAGAAGTACTACCTCGTGGAGTGGGCCGGCCGTGGTCCGGAGCATAGATCCTGGGAGTTGGAGGATCATATCCACGCCCCGGGTTTGATAGCGGCCTTCGAGCACGGACAGGGGGGGGCCTAGACGGGGGGGTAATGTTACATCTCGTGGCTCTCCTGAGGCAAGGACTGAGGCAGTCTCCCATTCCTTGCCTGCCACGAGCACTCCTGCTCAGCAGCGCCGAAGGTCTGCCAGACTGCGCAGTGTGCAGGAGATGCCTTCTCAGAGAGGCAGCAGAAGGGTGACACCTAGTGGTTCTCCGGTTACAAGGAGTGAAGCGGTCTCCCATTCCTGGCCTGCCGCAGACTCTCCTGCTCAGCGGCCCCGAAGGTCTGCGAGGCTGCGCAATGTGCAGAGGTTTACGGCTCAGGGAAGCAGTGAGATTCCCGTTATCTCTGCACATTGTGAGACCGAGCATCCCACCTCTATTTCCCAGAGGCAGGAGGGTGAGCATGTGCAATGCGTGGTGGGTCCTGATTCGCTCACTGACGTCACACGGCTTGATGACAAGGCTGGTGACGTGGTGAATCCTGACTGGCCAGGCTGGGACGTCGTGGACCCTGATTGGGTCAAGTCCGTCATCTCCGCCTCGCGCCCGCCCTCGGGTGGAGCTGCACCTCCTTAAAAGCTCCCCCTGCCATCATGGCGGCGCGCGACCGTCCTTCTATGTTTGGATGTCTGGCAGCGTGCTGCCACGCCACTGCTCAGGCATTACTGTCTCTTGTGGGCTTGGCCCTTGCTGCTCCGGCAGTACCTCGTTTGCAGGCCGTGTTCCTGCCTTGCTGCTCCGGCAGTACCCCCATCAACAGGCCGTGTTCCTGTCCCAGGTGAGCTCCTCAAGTCTCCATTGGACTCACCTGGTTATTGAAAGCACACGTGCGTGGGCACCTCTGTGCTACCCTCGTGCCATATTCTCGTGACTTCCACTGGCACACGTGCGTGGGCACCTCTGTGCTTCCCCGTGCAACAGGTACACCGAGCCGTGAGATCTGTGCCATACAACCCTCAGGGGTTAGGGCAGATCGGTGTACATAGATCGTCTGTGACATTCCAGACGATCGCTAGCAGCAACCCGCTCACTCTTCACCCACCATAGCGGCGGTCCCTTACACCGCACAGTGGACCTTGACCGGCGGAAGCAGTCCATTTCCCATCTTGGCACGCTTCCCCGGGTCCCCCTCGTAACACATTAGCGGACGCCATGTCGGGTTTGAAGACTCCCTGAGGTGCCTAAACAATGGAGCTCCCCCACAAGTGACCCCATTTTGGAAACTAGAGCCCTCATATATTTTTTCTAGATGTTTGATGAGCACTTTGAACACCTGGGGGCTTCACAGAAATTTATAACGTTGAGCCGTGAAAAGAAAAAAATTTTTTTTTACCACAAAACTGTTGCTTCAACTAGGTAGCATTTTTTTTCACAAGGGTATCGGGAAAAAATGCAACATAAAATGTATTGTCCATTTTCTCCTGAGTACGCAGATACCTTATATGTGGTGGAAATCAAATGTTTGGACACACGGCAGTGCTCGGAAGGCAAGGAGCGCCATTTGAATTTTTGAACGCAAAATTAGCTGCACTAATTAGCGGACGCCATGTCGGGTTTGAAGACCCCCTGAGGTGCCTAAACAATGGAGCTCCCCCACAAGTGACCCCATTTTGGAAACTAGAGCCCTCAAATATTTTTTCTAGATGTTTGATGAGCACTTTGAACACCTGGGGGCTTCACAGAAGTTTATAACGTTGAGCCGTGAAAAGAAAAAAAAAAATTTTTACCACAAAACTGTTGCTTCAACTAGGTAGCTTTTTTTTTCACAAGGGTATCGGGAAAAAATGCAACATAAAATGTATTGTCCATTTTCTCCTGAGTACGCAGATACCTCATATGTGGTGGAAATCAAATGTTTGGACACACGGCAGTGCTCGAAAGGCAAGGAGCGCCATTTGAATGCAAAATTAGCTGCACTAATTAGCGGACGCCATGTCAGGTTTGAAGACCCCCTGAGGTGCCTAAACAATGGAGCTCCCCCACAAGTGACCCCATTTTGGAAACTAGAGCCCTCAAATATTTTTTCTAGATGTTTGATGAGCACTTTGAACACCTGGGGGCTTCACAGAAGTTTATAACGTTGAGCCGTGAAAAGAAAATTCTTTTTTTTTACCACAAAACTGTTGCTTCAACTAGGTAGCTTTTTTTTTCACAAGGCTATCAGGAAAAAATGCACCATAAAATGTATTGTGCATTTTCTCCTGAGTACGCAGATACCTCATATGTGGTGGAAAGTAATTGTTTGGGCGCATGGCAGGGCTCAGAAGAGAAGGAGCGCCATTTGACAGCAAAATTGGTTAGAATCATTAGCGGACGCCATGTCACGTTTGGAGACCCCCTATGGTGCCTAAACAGTGGAGATCCCCCACAAGTGACACCATTTTGGAAACTAGAGCCCTCAAATAATTTTTCTAGATGTTTGGTGAGCACTTTGAACACCTGGGGGCTTCACAGAAGTTTATAGCGTTGAGCCGTGAAAAGAATTTTTTTTTTTTTACCACAAAACGGTTGCTTCAACTAGGTAGCTTTTTTTTCACAAAGGTAACAGGAAAAAATGCACCATAAAACGTATTGTGCAATTTCTCCTGAGTACGCAGATACCTCATATGTGGTGGAAAGTAATTGTTTGAGCGCATGGCGGGGCTCAGAAGAGAAGGAGCGCCATTTGACTTTTCAAACGCACAGACGCAGTGCACTGATCGGCCGCTGCAGGACGCACGGTCGGATGCGATAAAAAAAAGCGTCGGGGGATACGTAAAAAAAAAAGTCACGCCAAAAATTGACCATGGATGCAGATACGTTATGTGCATCCCTGATCAGCGCTTGGCGGGACGCACGGACGGATGCGATACAAAAAGCGTCGCAAATACGGAAAAAAGTCACGCCAAAAACTGACCACGGATGCAGATCCGTTATCTGCATCCCTGATCAGCGCTCGGCGGGACGCATGGACGGATGCGATACAAAAAGCGTCGCAAATACGGAAAAAAGTCACGCCAAAAACTGACCACGGATGCAGATCCGTCATCTGCATCCCTGATCAGCGCTCGGCGGGACGCACGGACGGATGTGATACAAAAAGCGTCGCAAATACGGAAAAAAGTCACGCCAAAAATTGAGCAGGGATGCCGATCCGTTATCTGCATCCCTGATCAACGCTTGGCGGGACGCACGGACGGATGAGGTGTAAAAATGGACAGGGGATACGGGAAAAAAAAAAAAAGTTATACTCACAGTACCCAGAGGACTAGCAGGAGGATCACTGACCAGAAGAGCTGCAGAGGAACAGATGGCAGAGAGATGGACAGCTTTACAGGAGCAGCAGGCAGATCAGCAGAATGCCCAGGAAGGACCCAGCGATGGACGCAGATGTGATCAGGCCGGTGAAGACAGGTAAGAGGACGTCGGGGGAGAGGGGGGGGAGAGCAGAGGGGGGGTTGAGAGCAGAGGGGGGGTTGAGAGCAGAGGGGGGAGAGCAGAGGGGGGGGGGGAGCAGAGGGGGAGACCGGAGAGGGAGCTGCAGAAGCAGAATAGAGATAATGGGGGAGGCAGTCAGATCGCGGGGGGAGCAGATCGGGATGTCGGGGGGGGGGGGTTGGGGGGAGCAGATCGGGATGTCGGGGGGGGGCAGATCGCAGGGGGGCACGGGCAGGGGCTAACACGGCAGCGCGCAGGGGCACCACGGGAGCGCGCACGGGCTGCAAAGTGAGCACAGTACTCACGTGCAGCAGCAGCAGCGTGACCTCAGCGACGGCGGCGGCGGCAGCCGCAGCGGTGGCGTGGTACCACAAGTACCAGCCACTGCACGCTGCAGCCATGTTGGGGCAGGGCTCGCAGGCCAGCACAGGCCTGGGGAGGGCGGCCACCGGCAGATCAGACCGCTCCACTGCACACTGATTGGAGCGATTGCGCGTCATAGCACGATCGCTCCAATCAGTGCTGCAGGGGCTGGGGGCGGCATGTTTGAGGTCCACCTATGATATGCTGCAGCAGCTGCGGCATCTCATAGCTGGATCTCACAGGATCGCACTAATTCGGGCATTATTTTTGCCGAAATTAGTGCGATCGATGTGGTTGGCAGTTCAGATTTGAACAGCCAATCACATCGATCGTCGATAGGGGGTGGCGATGCCGCCCCCCCTGGGCTCAAGCAAAGGTCCCCTGCTGTAATTAACAGCAGGGGACATCATTTGAAAGCCGTTGCTATGGCCACGGCAATCAAATGAAGTTTAGGCCGTAAAATTACGTCCCTGGTCGTTAAGTCACGTTAAAATAGGACGTAATTTTACGGCCCGCGGTCGTGAAGGGGTTAAATAAATAAATTAAAAAATGGCATGCCGTTACCCCCAATTTTGATACCCAACCAAGATAAAGCTCGACAACTGGAGACTGGTATTCCTAGTCTGGGGAGACCCATGCTTATTGGCCTCCCCCAGCCTAAAAATAGCAGCTTGTAGCTGACCAAGATTGCTGCATCCATTAGATGTGAATATCCCGACACTTTACCTAGGTCTTCCCGATTGCCCTGGTGAAGTGGAAATTGGGGTAATAAGGGATTAATTGCAGCTCACTAACCCCTAGATTAGTAATGGGAGGCATCTATGAGACCCCCCATTACTAATCTGTAAGTGAAAGTAAATAAACACAAATACTAAAAAAATCCTTTATTTGAAATGAAAGACAAAAGAAACGCCCTTATTCACCACTTTATTAACCCCCAAAACACCACTTTAGGTTTGATGTAATCCACACAAGGTCCCACGATGATTCCAGGTCTGCTATATTACTGAAGGCACAGCACGCGATCATGGAACATGATGAAATGCTGTGAGATTCAGGCAGAGACTGAGTTTACAGACCTGCATCACCTAGCAGAAAACTGTTGTTTTTTTTTGCCAAGAGATGCAGATTTGGTGCTGAAAATTTTTAAACCATATTCCTGTACCCAATCTATACCTCCTGGCAAAAAATATCACATCACTAACGCATGCTCTATGATGCAGTTTTGGTGAAATTTTCTTCCAGGAGGTGCAAATTTGGTGCTGAAATTTCTCCACCAGATTTCAGCACCAAATTTACACCTCCTGGAAGAAAACTACACCAAAGGATTCACAGATGTCCAGATCACAGTAGCTGGCATCCACTATAGCAATACAGAAAATAGATGAACAGATCCAGAATCCGTTCTTCATAAAATTATTCCTTTATTAAAACATTAAAATCCAACTCGAAAATGAACTCCTATTTGGAGCCTCTTACGCGTTTCGGACTTCAGTTTTTACTCATAGGCATAAAGAACATACACTGACACACAGTTTTAAAACCCTATAGCTCCGAAAGTTTAACATTCAATAAAAATAATAAAAAATAAATAAAAATTAAAAAATAATGGTAGGATGCTTATCAGCTTTTGTTCATTAGTACTGAAGGAGTAAAGGAAGAACCTCCCCATAGAGTCCATAGACACATAAGGCCTAGCTTCTAAATACAAATATAAATAGAACGTATCATACTCAACATCTTTTTAAGCAACCTAAGCTGTACTACAGCAGGTGTCGTGTTGGTTTTCTATCTTTTATTTATTTTCTTTTTTTATGTTTATTATTCCTCATTTTTTTATTTTTTATTTGTATATATGTTACTATTAAATTATTGTTTAAAAACAAGCGAGGAGAGATTACATTGTTTCCAGCTACATGAGAGAAAAAAAAAATGTTCTAGAAAGAGAAATAAAAAATGTGTTTGATTATGGAGATACCAGTTACACGCAAGCTTACACACTCCCAGAGAATAGCTATTTGGGAAGTAAAAGATAATCCACATACAATTATTAGGTCCCTGGACAAGGGCGAATCTGTAGTTGTGTTAGACACTATTTTGTATAGGAAAAAGGTTTAAACATGCTGTCTGATGTCAACACTTATTTGCCCTTGGCAGAGATCCCCACAACCAGAATCAGTATGGAGCTGAATACAGTCTTAAAAGAAGGTTTGTCATTGGGTGTCCTAGACAAAAAAATAAAATATTAACCCTTTTGCTTCCTTTTTTTTACAATGGCCAATCACAGCCATGACGATACTTGACATGGCTGTGATGGGCATGGAGAGGATGGTTCTTACCATCCGAACATTTACCGATCTTTGGCAAGATCACCGACTTTTGCGGAAGATGATCAGATGTCCGATCTGATCCGGCTAAAGATCCTACAATTTTAACATTTTCCGATCTTTGCCAATAAGGGTCGCTCATCTCTACTCAAAATATAGTGATATAATATTTTTTTGTAAAATATTTTTAGTGTCTTAAAGTAGCAAAAAAGGCGATATAAGTCTGGTATTGCTGCAACATTACTGATCCAAAGAATAAATCAGGCTTATCATTTTTACTACATGGTGAACAGTTCAAAATAAATAAATAAATATAAACAGACATAACTTTTTATTTTTCTGCTGATAGAGCTGCCTGTATTAGGGTTGTTTCTTTGTGGAAAGAGATTACATTTTCGGTAATACATATGGTTTTTCGATCTCTTTTTATTACTTTTTTTGTCTCATTATTGTGAAAGCGTGACACTTTTTATGTTTGTATTTATTTTTTTACGTTATTTACTCTATGAGATAAATAATGTGAGAGTTCATTCAGTACTCATAATGTGTCCTTTTTTTTTTTTTTTACCTAAAACAGCATTATTAATATATTTATGTAATTTTTATAATTAAAAAAAATATTTTTAAATTTTTACTTAGTGCTAATAATAATAACAATAATTATTAATTTATATAGCACCATTAATTCCACAGTGCTTTACATACATTAGCAACACTGTCCCCATTGGGGCTCATAATCTAAAGTCCCTATCAGTATGTCTTTGAAGTGTGGGAAGAAACCGGAGGAAACCCACGCAAACATGGGGAGAACATACAAATTCTTTGCAGATGTTGTCCTTGGTGGGATTTGAACCTAGGACCCCAGCGCTGCAAGGCTGCAGTGCTAACTACTGAACCAACGTGCCACATAGCACTTGATTATTTTGCATATGGCACAGCTGGCAGCCCCAGAGTTTCTATAGTAACCATCGGGATCCCTCAAAGTAACGATAGGGCCAATTTTTCAGATGGCGCTGGGCTTTTGAAAGCAGCATCTTAAGGTACCGTCTCACTAAACGACGTACCAGTGATTCTGACCATGATAGGACCTGGTCAGGATTGCTAGTGCGTCGCTACATGGTCGCTGGTGAGCTGTCAATCAGGCAGATCTCCCCAGCGACCAGTGACCAGCCACCAGCCCGCAGCGACTCGTAGAAACGATGCTGCGCTTGGTAACCAAGGTAAATATTGGGTAACTAAGCAAAATGCTTTGCTTGGTTACCTGATATTTACCCTTGTTACCAGCGCACACCGCTTAGCGCTGGCTCCCTGCACTCGTAGCCAGGGTACACATCGTGTTACTAAGCAAAGCATAGTTACCCGATGTGTAGTCTGGCTACGTGTGCAGGGAGCCAGCACTGGCAGCCTGAGAGCAGTGTACGCTGGTAACCAAGGTAAATATCGGGTAACCAAGCAAAGCGCTTCGCTTAGATACCCGATGTGTACCTTGGTTACCAGCGTCCGCAGCTTCCAGACGCTGGATCCCTGGTCCCTGAACATTCAGATCGTTGCTCTCTCGCTGTCAAACACAGCGATGTGTGCATCACAGCGGGAGAGCAACGAGCAAAAAATGAACCAGCACTGTGTGTAACGATCAGCAATTTCACAGCAGGGGCCAGGTCGCTGTTTAGTGTCACACACAGCGAGATCACTGATGAGGTCACTGGTATGTCACAAAACCTGTGACTCAGCAGCGATCTTGCTAGCGATCTTGCTATGTGAGAAGTACCCCTGAGAGCAGTGATGGCGAACCTATGGCACCCGTGCCACCAGAGGCAAGCAGAGCCCATTCTGCTGGCACGCGTGCTGTCGCCTGATCCTGCCGCTTTGATCTGCTGGTACGGTGGCGCCAGCAGATCAAAACTGTGTTGGAGCGGAGGAGACATTTCTCCTCGCTCTGCCACTCCTCCTCCCCCAGGCTGCAGGTCTGTTGCCTAGGAGACAGAGGAGCGTCAGTGAGCGGTGGCGGCGTAATGATGTCTTCTGGCCGCCTGGGAACTGAGGACCCAGCGGCACGCAGCGGGGGAGCGTGTGCAGGAAGGTAAGTTGTGTGTTGTGTTTTTTTTTTTTATAACTCGTGTGCGGCTGTGCCAAGGTGGGGATGGGGGGGGGCCAGCACCAGCATGGGGTGGGGGAGAACACACATGCCAGCATGGGGTGGGGGAGGGGGAACGCACATGCCAGCATGGGGTGGGGGTAGGGGAACGCACATGCCAGCATGGGGTGGGGGTGGGGAAATGCACATGCCAGCATGGGGTGGGTTTGGGGGAATGCACATGCCAGCATGGGGTGGGGGAACACACATGCCAGCATGGGGTGGGGGAGGGGGAACACACATGCCAGCATGGGATGGGGGAGGGGGAACACACATGCCAGCATAGGGTGGGGAAGGGGAAACACATGCCAGCATGGGGTGAGGGAGGGGAAACACACATGCCAGCATGGAGGGCGAACACACATGCCAGCATGGGGGGGGACACACATGCCAGCATGGGGGAAACACATGCCAGCATGGGGTGGGGGAACACACATGCCAGCATGGGGTGGGAGAGGGGGAACATACATTTCAGCATGGGCTGGGAGAGGGGGAACACACATGCCAGCATGGGGTGGGGGAGGGGGAACACACATGCTAGCATAGGGGGGAACACACATGCCAGCATGGGGGGGGGGACACACGTGCCAGCATGGGGGGGGGTGACATGCATGCCAGGATGGGGAACAATGCATGCCAGGATGGGGAACAATGCATGCCAGCATGGGGAAACATGCATGTCAGGATGGGGGAAAAATAAATGCCAGGATGGGGAAAACATACATGCCAAGATGGAGGAAACATGTATGGCAGGATGGGGAAAATATACATGCCAAGATGGAAGAAACATACATGCCAGAATGGAGTAAACATACATGACAGGATGGAGGAAACATACATGACAGGATGGAGGAAACATGCATGCCAGGATGGGGAAAACATGCATGCCAGGATGGGGAAACATACATGCCAGGATGGAGGAAACATGCATGCCAGGATGGGGAAAACATACATGCCAAGATGGGGAAACATACATGCCAGGATAGAGGAAACATGCATGTCAGGATGGAGGAGAACATGCATGCCAGGATGGAGGAGAACATGCATGCCAGGATGGGGAAAACATACATGCCAGGATGGAGGAAACATGCATGCCAGGATGGAGGAAACATACATGCCAGGATGGAGGAAACATGCATGCCAGGATGGAGGAAACATGCATGCCAGGATGGAGGAAACATTCATGCCAGGATGGAGGAAACATACATGCCAGGATGGAGGAAACATGCATGCCAGGATGGAGGAAACATGCATGCCAGGATGGGGAAAACATACATGGCAGGATGGGGGAAACATGCATGCCAGGATGGAGGAAACATACATGCCAGGATAGAGGAAACATGCATGCCAGGATGGGGAAAACATACATGCCAGGATGGAGGAAACATGCATGCCAGAATGGAGGAAACATGCATGCCAGGATGGGGAAACATACAGGCCAGGATGGAGGAAACATACATGCCAGGATGGAGGAAACATGCATGCCAGGATGGGGAAAACATACATGCCAAGATGGAGGAAACATGCATGCCAGGATGGGGAAAACATGCATGCCAGGATGGGGAAACATACATGCCAGGATGGAGGAAACATACATGCCAGGATGGAGGAAACATACATGCCAGGATGGAGGAAACATGAATGCAGGATGGGGGAAACATACATCTCAGGATGGGGGAAACATGCATGCCAGGATGGGGAAACATGCATGCCAGGATGGAGGAAACATGCATGGCAGGATACGGAAAACATACATGCCAGGATGGGGAAAATATGCATGCCAAGATGGGGAAACATACATGCCAGAATGGAGGAAACATACATGCCAGGATGGAGGAAACATACATGCCAGTATGAGGAAACATGCATGCCAGGATGGGGAAACATGCATGCCAGGATGGGGAAACATGCATGCCAGGATGGGGAAACATACATGCCAGGATGGAGGAAACATACATGTCAGGATGGGGAAACATGCATGCCAGGATGGGGAAACATGCATGCCAGGATGGAGGAAACATGCATGCCAGGATGGGGAAACATGCATGCCAGGATGGAGGAAACATGCATGGCAGGATGGGGAAACATGCCACGATAGGGTACATTTACCAGGAAGGGGAACATTTACCAGGAAGGGGGTACATGCTAGGAAGGGGGACATTTACCTGGATGGGGGTACATTAACCTGGATGAGGGTAAATTAACCAGGATTGGGAACATTTACCATGATGGAGGACATTTACCAGGAATGGGGTACATGCCGGGATGGGGGAACATTTACAAGGATGGGCAATATATCAGGATGGGGTACATTTACCAGTATGGGGGAACATGCCAGAATAAGGTACATTTACCAGGATGGAGGACATTTACCAGGATGAGGTATATTTACCAGGATGGGGCCATGATGTGGACAAATATACCAGAATGTAGGAAATATATATCAGGATGGGGGACATGTTTACCAGGAAGTGGACAGGAAGGGGACATCACTACACAATGAAAGGGGAGGGGAATAACTCGTACATCTTTATGGGTTTTCAAGATGTTCAGACTTTGAAATGTAGATGTGGATTACAGGTTGAAACCTGATTGCATTCCAGGCTAAAATCTCTGTCTAATATGCTGCAATTTTTTCCAGAAAGATCAATACAACTGCTGTGTCTGGAAAGGGCAGAGGCTCAGCATCAATTTGTGGTAAGCATGCATGAGCGTGATGCCCCCTGCTGAAGAGAAGACGGCAAAGGTAAGGTTAAAATTAATTATTTACATAATAGGATTGGTTGGCACTTCGGAAAAAAAATTGAGTTTAGGGCTACAGTTTGGGCACTCGGCCTGTAAAAGGTTCACCATGACTGCCTTAGAGCATAAAAGGCTTTTATTGGAGATAACACTGATCAAGACTGAGACAGAAGGGTGTTTAACACTCTCCCGCAGTTCCTGCAGCTAGCTCTGATATTCTCTATGACATTGTTAACAAGATCAGTGATGAAAAACTATGCTGAATAAGGCCGGTTTCACACATCCGGCTTTTTGCCGTTTTGCCGGATGCGGCGCTCTCCCGTACAGTTAATACAGTACAGTGACAGCGCAACAAGCGCCGGTCACATGCTGTCATGTGACCGGCGCATGTGACCCGGAAGTTACAGCGCTGTCACTGTACTGTATTAACTGTACGGGACAGTGCCTCATCCGGCAAAACGGCAAAAAGCCGGATGTGTGAAACCGGCCTAAGCCTACTCCACTCTGATTTGTCCGTCTGTGCAGATGCACCAAATACAGAGATTTCCAGGCTGGACCAAAGCTGACTGGTCCTGGTCCAGCTAGCTGCATGTCACCAATGTCTGGGACAACAATTTGTATTTCCTGCGGTAACAGTTTAAAGCAATCATGTACGCGTATAGCGAAATATGGTAAGGCACCACATCCTCCAACATACATGTATGTAATTTATATTTGTTCTTTGTTGTCATTTCCAAGCTTTTTGCACGTCAAGTGCTGTGTAATTGTGACATGGTGTCTGCAATCCATTCCAGCCAAATCTGCTCTCTAAAAAAATTAAGTAATTGTTAGAAATGAGCCGACCAGTGGAAGTTCGGGTTCTGTAGGTTCACCTGGACTTTATATTAAGTTCTGTTCTGAACCTGAACTTGACCTCAACCTTATTGGAAGTCACTGATTGGGCAATTCGGCTCTACGCTCACATACATCCAGAAGTACACAGATCCCTTCCAGGGGAGAGAGGACGGGGTTTTTTCTTCCTTTTTTGTACACCCTATATCCTATAACACTGATTTTACCCCCAGTAAGAGCCATTCAGAGACTGCAAGTGGCTCATACTGGTCCAAGCACTGAGTGTACCCGAGCACAGCGATGCTCACTAGAGTGGTTTGCATACATAAAGCACCCAAACTCCAAACTCAATCTTTGATTTTTTTGTAAAGTCTGTATTTGGTACGAACACTGAACTTTAAAGGTCAGGTTCACTCCTCTCTAGTAATGATCTGTCAAGAATCAGCTTGGACTCTGCTGTGGCAGAGTTGTATTTGTCACCTGACCCTGTGGTCAGTGATTCCCGGTGCTTTGCCAGTGGGTGGAGCCTCTGCTGTCGTGCCTTGTTCCCGGGATCATGGCGATTTATCAGGATGTCTCCTCCATCGGTGCTTTGCCAATTATAGCCCTGCTCTGCAGCATGCGCGCCTTGTCCCTGTAAGTGTTCTTGATTCTGCCTGCTACCTCGTCTGATCTTCCTGACCTCTGTCCTCTTTGTCCTGTCCGACCTCCCTGACTTCAGTCCTCCCCATTCTGGCTGTCCTCCCCATTCTGGCTGACCTCCCTCGGTCCAGTCTCCTCCAATTTTTGTCTTACCTTCCTGTCTTCCTCTTCTGCTCCCTGTTTGTTGTTCTGTCCCTGCGCCCCCCTCCTTCTGCTTGCTCTCCTGGTTTTCAACCTCCGGCTTAATTGTGACACGGACTCTGCCTACTCACTGGTACTGCTGGACATCCCGGCCCTGACCCTGCTTGTACAACTTCTCTTAGTAATCTATCTGTGATTACACCTGTGATACATTGTGGTTCCTTAGTCTTGTTACTCACTCCAGTGTTCTGGCTCACCCTAGTGGTGACTTCACATGATCTTTCCCTTCATGTACCCAAACAGTATTGCTGCATTCAGGCATTCAGGAAAAATGTATTAACAAATTGTATGATCCACTTTACCTTGGAAAAATAAATAATATGGTGACATACAACATTAGTAGAAAAAAATTAAAAAATATATTTTTCTATTGACCCAGTGTTATAAAATTCAGGTGAAGCACCTGTAGTTTCAAAATGATTACTATACCTCCAGATGATTTCAGTAAAGGGTGTAGTTTCCAAAATTAGGTCAGTTTTGGAGATCACTACTGTTTTGGCACCTTTGTAACATGGCGAATCTATCCATGCAAAACTGGGCTGATCCTGGAGTCAGTAATTTCTATCATCCCTAGTGGGCAATATATTTTTTCACTCTTACCTTTTATTGCCTGTATGAAAATTGAATTTAAAGACTTTTGAATATTTTTTTTTCAAAATAAAGCATCAAGAATTATCCTTTTTACTTACTGGCTTGCTGGATATTGTATTTTCCTTTATTTTCTTTGGCCAGTCCAAAAGTACTTAAATAAATCAGCCATTATGGAAGACTGTGAAACCCACACTAAAATCCTCACAAGTTAATGCTATGAGAAAACTGCTGGCAGTTCTTAATTATTTAGCAATGAGAAACTTCCAGAATACTGTTGTAGTCTATCTTGACCTTAGGATTAATTTACACTGATCGTTATTGATCGGGTACATGCAAACAGACCAGCAACTGATTACACAACCATGCATACAATACAAAATTGTTTTAACATGATCGTTCTGTAGTCATACAATACCAGGGTTCTTGGCAGCAGATTTCCGATTTAAAAAGAAACATGAGTTGCCTAGAATGATTTTTTACAACCTTTTTATTTTTTTGACAGATTACTCGATGAACAAGTGAAACACCTCGGTTACTTACCGGTAGCCGGTTTTTCCAGAACCCATGACAGCACCATGTGAGAGAGGGATCCGCCCAGCGAGGACAGGAAACCATTCTGAAATAAAAGGGCGGTACCTCTCCCCTTCGTCAGTTGATTACCGAGAATTGAGAGGACCTCCAACAAACGTTAGAACTTAACTCTATCACCAACTATAACACACACATGCACACCCAGAATAGTGCACACTAAGGATGAAAAGGGAGGGATTATATGGGTGCTGTCATGGGTTCTGGAAAAACCGGCTACCGGTAAGTAACCGAGGTGTTTTCCCCTCACCCATGACAGCACCATGTGAGAGATTTCCAGAGAATAACGTATTAGGGAGGGACCAACGTCTCAAGCACCCTTCTACAAAACGAGAGATCAGCCGAGGAGGGCAGATCCAACCGATAGTGACGGAAGAAAAAGGAGAATGTGAAGACCAGGTAGCGGTCCTACAAATCCGGTCAATAGATACCTGCGTCTTCTCAGCCCCGGAGGGCGACACCGCACCGGTGAAATGGGCCCTTAAGCCCTCAGGGAAGGCAGCCCCACTAGATGAGTAGGTTAAGCAATGGCCTCCCTAATCCACCTAGAGATAGTGCAGTTTCACACCCACAGACCTTTACTACTACAGACAGGGCTATGAAAAAGGACTGTGTTTTCCCCACACTATGTGTCACTGAGATGTAGAGAAGCAGGGCCCTATGAACCTCCAACTTATGAATCTGTTTTACCCTGGTATTTGTAGGATGGCCGCAAAAGAAGGGAGGATTACACCCTGCGTGCTATGGAATCGAGAGGCGACCATTGGGAGAAAGGGTCCTATTAACACCTGACCCGGCCTATCGTTGAACAACCGAGCGTAGGGCCGTACTACCGATAAGGCGTGTAAGCAGTAATTCTGCGAGCGAACGCCAAGGCCCAGAGCAAAATAGTATCCAATGTCAGCAACGTCAGGGAGATTTTTTTTTTTTTTGGCAATAGGTTCAAAGGGAGGACTCGTGAGGGCGTCCAACCCTAATTTGATCCCCCGGTGGAACTTTCAGGCATGAACTCACAAACCCAATAACCTTGAACCCACCGGTTTGCTGCCAGTTTTCCAATGGATAAGGTTCCTAGGGCAGAACAGGAACCCCTAGAGTGTACACTGAGAATCCTAGAGCAAACCCGTCTGCAAGAATGCCAATGTGCATGGAATAGGAACTCATGCCCAAGGGACCATTTGCAAAGAAGGGGAACTTTTGCCACCCTCTCCCATAGAGTGTAGTGGTAACCGGTTTATGGCTCTGCAGCAAGGAAGAGACCGGGTCAGAGGAGAACCCTTGCGCATCAGCAACAACCTCTCAAGTTCTAAGCTGTGAAATGAAAAAACCCTTTTCCTGCACGAGGAACACAGGTTACTGCACTAACAGGTCCGGAATCCCCGGCAGAACCCCAGGATCCGGGACAGACATTGTCCTCAGGAGAGAGAGCCATGGCCCTTTGGGCCAGAAGAGAGCGAGGGGAAGGACCCTCGCCCGAGCTTCCCCGAGCTCTTGGAGAACCATCGAGAGCATGACAACAGGGGGAAGGGCAGAGGCTATTCCGAAGGTCCATGGAATGGAAGTGCATTCACCGCAAGGGCCGGACTGCTGGGATCATGGAACAAGAGGTCTATATGCCAGTTTAGCCTGGAGGAAACAGGTCCCTCCGTGGTATTCTCCACAGAGCCACTACCGTTGAAAAGATCCGCGGATTCAGGGATCATTCCCCTTGCCGCGGTTGATGGCGCCTGAGGTAAGCTGCCAACTACAGGAATGGCCCATCTGGATTCAAACCCACAAGCTCACACATCCAAGGCCACAAGCTTACCACGAGACCATGGAACGAACATTGGCATTTAGAATCCTGTGAAGTGTAGAGCCGAGGGGGATTCTGTCCCCCCCAGTAAAGACCATAAGATGCCAGAATGAGGCATGGGGAATCGTGCCAACCCCCCCTCACAGTGTTTCAGGAAGGAGACGGTAGACTGAGTGACCGACAGCAACCAAACGAGCTGACCCTGGAGGTGGGGGGCAAAGGGAATTTCGTGCTCGTTCTTCAGACCCTAGCGTCAGGAGGCGTGAGGGCTGTGCTGCGTCAGCGCAGACCACCAGCCCAGGGATATCTGCACCTGGAGGCGAGCATCCCCAGCCATACCGGCTGGCATCAGCAGTGACCACCTTCAGATGCCGAGGTAGCCAGGAACCCCACAGACAGGTTGCCTATGGACGTCCACCAAAGCAGGGAAGTCTTGACTGGCAAGGAGAGAATGACGTCCCCTTCGAAATATCTTCCTAAGGGTTTTCCTTTTGTGTTTTTTTTTGTTTGTTTGGCAGACAGGATTTGCTATTGGAGAGCCCTGGAGTGGAACAGGCCCCATGGAGCCGCCGGTAAGCACAATATCATAGTGCCCTGCAGGGATATAGAGTGTCTCAGAGACATGATGGCATGGCAGAGTGCCCCCAGGGCCTATTCTGACACCTTGAGTATCTACTCTGCTTGGACAAAAGGGATAACCAGTAGAAGGGCCGCTTAGCGTCGGATAAGTTCTCCAACGCATCTTCCAGCTGTTTACCAAAAGGAGCAGAGCGACATACGGCCCTGAACATAATTCATGCTTGGTTTGCAGGCATATGGGACAGCCCTTCAACCATAATGCCATTCCGGCCAGATTAGACAATCCTGCACAACGGGCTCCCAGCCTGATAGCATTGGCTGACGACTCTGCAAGAATACCGCTGCTCCCTGCAGCAGTGGTAAGTTTAGAAAAAGATATACTCCAGAGTTTTATCCTTCAGCTGATCTACATTAGTTTGTAGCCAGATCCTGAAAATTATGGGCCATGCAGGGATTTGGCAATAGCCGGCTTCAGAATTCCTGTTGATGTTTCCCACAAGTGCGTGCATACAGGAGCGTGCACATGGGACCTGGAGAGTGAGTGCCGTAACAAGCCCCCACTGTTAGTGACAGCTGTTAAGACAGAGCTGTCACCGTGTACATGTCAATCTGTAGGCATGGACCCCAACTTATGCTGTATGTCATAGGGGTGTTGTTGCCAACCGCGGAGGCTGCCGCTGCTGAATTGTCACAAAGGAAGGGGCAGCTACCAACCATATAGCAATACATTGTGAGGATTACCTCAGGTAGGCATAGGCAAGGTCACAGGACGATACAGTATCTTCATAAAAAATTCCAGCCTGTTATGTAAACCTTGTCATAAACGGCAAACATTAAACATAACAGGCCTCTCCTGGCTTACGGCAAAAACATAGCACAACCACATACCGTGGGCTTCCAGTCCGATATGGTCTCTATTGGAAGTGTGGCGCCTGTACACACTGGCTCCTGCCAGGGAACAACACTTGCTGTGGCTCCTTCCAAGAACCCAGAGACACTCTGCAGACTCCTGTCTGTCTCTCCACTCCAGGAGAGCTTTGGTCCAGTAGCCACAGCACTAACCAGCCTGGCTGCACACTACTTCCAGTCTAAACCCAGACTGAATTCCAGAGCCCCATGTCCAGCCTCCACACAGGATACATCCAGAGCTCCCTGCTCTGCTCTCACACTCTCCATAACACACACGGAGTCTCCTAATCAGACTGGACACACCCACAGGTGGAGGTCTGATTCTCCACACCTGCACAGCACACTGGGCTTGTTAAAGGGAACCTGGCCCTTATATGCAGAAAGAAGCCTTTGTGGAACTACAAGTCCCATAGCAACCTCTTCAGTTTAATATCGTAGCGACCTTCTCCACTGCGACATATAGCGACCATTTACCATATTGGTGGTCGCTACCTCACAACATATACACATTTGTAACTCGCATGCAGCAATCCATTGATCGAAGCAGAGACATTGCCATCTATGCCCCACACAAGGGGTCTCCGACACTCGGCCCGCAGGCCATATCGGCTCTCTGCACAGGGGACACTCCGTATGGAGTTTAGGAGCCACCTAATGATGCAGATGACATTCACGAAGATCACTCACCCACCACAGGAGATCAAGGGTACCGGTCCTGGAGGCTTCGTCGGCACACCCACAGGTCCCGCAGAAGTCGTGGAGCCACAAGAGGATTTGCCCTTCTGGCTATTGAGGCCGGGCAGGTCTGTTTCACTTAGAACGGGAACTGTTCATATGGCTATGCTGCCGGCGCTCCAGAGAGTGCTGCTGCCTTTCTGAAGCCATCCTGGGATGTAGGCTCGAGCACCCGTGCTGCTGCTCCTCCACCTTCCGGTCCCATAAAGGTGCCCCCCCCCCGTTTCAATGCGCCCAGCGGTGTCCAGACGGCGGACGTCTGCCCTGAAACACCGCCGCTGCTGCATGGGCGCCACCATCCTCTTAAGGAGATGTCACGCAAGGACGCCTCCTGTACCCTGCTTGCCTTGCGCGCGTCCCAGAGTGCGCAACATTCAAAAGTCCTAGGCAGCAGGGGAGCGCAAGGGGGGGGGGGAGGGGGAGGAGTGGCGGTCCGGAACCCCTGATGGGCCTGCCGCACACCCCCGCACGGACACCAGGTTCCCCAAGGGCTGGTGGACGGCGCTTCCAGCCCCGAAGAACGGCGCCGCAGGACTCACCCTGCTTTTCCGGACACCAGACGGGGCTGGGTAAATACAGCTTCTGTACTTCAAACTTCTTACTTCAACCGCCGTATTCCAGAACAAGGTCTCCCATCAAGGACAGGAAACCAAATGACGAAGGGGAGAGGTACCGCCCTTTTATTTCAGAATGGTTTCCTGTCCTCGCTGGGCGGATCCCTCTCTCACATGGTGCTGTCATGGGTGAGGGGAAAACAAGCGTTTCACTCATTCGTCAGGTGATTGGAGGCTTGTTTAGACAATTCTTTGGAGTGATCTTTCCTATTGGCTAGTTGAAATTTTTATTTTGTCAGCCTGCCTTTTGCTTCACATACTCATAAACAAGTTGCTGTTATTTCGACTTCAAAAGAAATATAAACATTTAAGAATTAATTTTACAAAATAGCAGTTTCCAAATGTCACTAAACTTATAGAAAACCTATTGTATTTACTTTTTTCACATAACACATTCAAGATTTCAGAACTAAAAAATGTTCCACTTCATTAACCCCTTCACCATCCTTTTTCACCTCCCTGACCAGGCCAAGTTTTGCAATTCTGACACTTTATGAGGTTATAAATTATATAATTCAAAGGATCCTAGTGATTCTGAGACTGTTTTTTTTGTGACAAATTGTAATAAATTTACCATTAACATGAAGTACAATGTTTTTTGCGTTTGTGACGCCCTGGCAAAACCAGGTAGTTACACATTAGGCCCCGCATAACACCATCTCTCACCTAGGTTACATACGGCCGACCTGAAACCGTAGTCACCCCCCTCAAGGCAAGACAGGCACACCAGTGGGTGGGACCAGGCAGTTAGAAAACGCCCACCTAGGGGTCTAGACAGCCCGGGGCGGGAAAATAGTCAGTCAAAGTCTTTAGTTCAAGTTGAGAGGAGTGTGGGCTGGAGCTAGGTGTAGCTCCAGCAGAGGGGAAGTCCAAGAGGGGAAGTCCGGAGCCCTGGTACCTTGGCTAGGTGGCAGACGGTGGTCTCCATCAGCAGGAGACGGGAAGACAGCTCAGCAGATCTGAGGAGGACCGGAGCAGGGTTGGAACCCGCCGGTACCAACACCGGAGACCCGACCGGAAACCGTGCACAGAGGGGGTACTCGGACCCTGAAGCCAGGACTGGAACCAACGGCCTAGCTAATCAACCGATTGAGGGCAGGATTACAGGTCCTGTCCCAACCAAAGTCTCAAAAGCAAGACAACCACCCACAGATAGGGATAGGGAAACCGCCAGGGCCCATAGATCCCACGGGTCAGCGTCAGCGGGCATGGCTCTTCAGGCACACAGACAGCCGGGAGCGGACTCCCGTGTTCCACACCAGGAAGTCCAAACACACAACCACAACCAGTGCAGAGGAAGAGATGGTGATCAGCAGCCCGGGTGGTGGACCAGAGTACAACCTGCCACGGCGGCCGGCCACTAGCACCTTGGTTTACCAAAAGACTCATGTGATTCATTTACTTGTGAGTAACCAAACATCCCCTGCTACGTCTGGGCGCACAGGCCCCTGCCATCGCCATCCCCTGCATGGAGACACTGGGCCCCGGGGCAACCATCCCTACCCACGGAGGGGTTAACATCCAGCTGCCATTACATCTCCCCCGGATACCTCACAACAGCAATGGTGGTGTCCCACTTCACCACACACCGTGGATGGCGTCACGACTCAAATACGGTCAAGGCCGTACAACTACGCCCCCCTTTTCATTCGGCGTGTTCGCGTGACCCCCGGGTCCGGAGGATCCCTTGAGCCACGCAGCGGGTCCGGATCCGAGCAGTGCCGGCTGCTGGCACGGGGGCGGCACATCCCGAAACTTGGCGTCATGAGCAGGATACAAACCCATACACCTACCTGATGGAAGTGTGCCTTAAATTGGTCAGTCAGCGGTGATCCGTTGGAAAATTTTCAGAAGTCGCCATTTTTGCCGCCATTTTTAGGCGTGAAAAACTACACCCTAGCGTCTTCTCCCCCGAGAAAGGGCGCAAAGCTGAAGTTCCGCCCCATGAGAACACGGCCCAAAGGAAATAACACCCTGAGGCCAAAAACGAAACTAACCTGACGTACGAGGGAGTGCTTGCAAAAGACCAAGGGGGGGGGCGGGTGAAGAATCTGCAGCATGTGACCCGAGCAGATAAAGTGCAGAGACGCCAGGACTCTGCCACCCTTTTGTTCCTGGATACCGACAACGCAACATGGCCGACCAGTCTGGCAAACCAGCAGTGGAGGAGCCCGTGCCCGGAACAGCCGATTGGGTGGAAGCCCAGACCGAGCGCATGTGCCGCAGGATCCAGGCTCAGGCAAGCTTCTTGCTGAAGCCATGGACGGCCGAGATAGCAGAGCTGGCTGCAGCCGTGCGGGCCCGTGAAGTAGAGGCGACCTCGGAGGAGCGGCTAAGCAACCCACGCTCCTATGTCCCGGCCGGACCGGCCCACCAGGCTGAAGGGCCCGGTCTGCCACTGTCCACCACGCCATCTCTCTCGCTGCCCGTACCTGCGGCCGACACCCCGCTCGGTCTGTTGCCACGAGCTACGGCAGCGGTACCCGTTCCATCTGCCCTCGAGGACCTGCCAGCAGAGCCCTCCAGCCGCAAGCACGTCACTGCTCCGGCCCCCGTACCAGCTCCTCGCCAGGCCATGGCCCGGAAGGCACCGCGTCCGGCCCCGAGCCCGGCAGTGACCCTGATGACATCACCCCCGGTCCCGGAGAAAGAAAGCACCCGCAATGACGGCGGCCCCAGCAGTCCGCCCGGCTGCAGCGGAGACAGCCCCTGACCAGAAGTCAGTGCCGCCAGAGACGTTGACCACTCCCAAGCTCCCGGCCTTGGCTGAGGCGCAGCGGGGATGCACCTGTGGGGCAGAAGAGTGGGCCACGACATAGCGGAGCTTTCCATTGCCAGTAATGCCGGTCGTAGCCGGCACGGAGGGAGTCCAGCTGGGCCCAGCCCCCGCGCAGGTGGAAGCAGAACATGCAGCAAGTGTTCCGTATTGGGAACGGCAGCGGCGCCAGCTGAGCAAAGAGATAGCGGCCCAGGAGAAGAGGAAGGCGGAGGTACTATCCCAGACATATAATGAAAAAGTCCATCTCCGGAACGCCACCTTCCGGGTACGGGGTCTAACGTACCAAGGCCAGGTCCGGCACTTCAACCCGCAGAAGGAATGGGGCTTTATCTATAAGCTGGGCCTGGAAGCCGAAATCTTTGTGTCCCAGAGGGATGTGGCCCCTCATCTACCTGTCGGCCACCCAGACTGGGACCTGGAGCTTGGAGAGTTAGTTTCATGTACCTGGCATTGCGGAGAGAGGGGATGGTTCGCCCTAGATGTAAAAAGATGGGTGAGCGAGGGAGAAAGGTACTACCTCCGCTCCTCTCCGCCGCTCTCCAGCCCCGAGGATGACAAGTAGGTAGCAATTCCCCGGCTACCCCAAGTGAGTTCCCCGTTGGGACCATTAACCCTGTAAAGTTCCCGTTTAAAAGTTTTAAAAATGGACCATGGCCGTGAACTGGCAGGCCTACCCAAAACTGTTGGGCCTTGTAAATAGTCCCTGACCAACCTACTCACCCTGCTGCAGTCTCTGGAGAGGCTGGTTGGAGGAAGGGCCTGCAGTAGAGTCGGCCGAGGCCCAGTCACCACCAAAACCGGTGACTACCCTCAGTGTCAGGGGTTCCCTGGACGTTGGGCCCTTGAAAAAGACTGCCGGGTAAGGAACTTTTTACCTGGCCCGTAAGGGCAACACCTGTCCTGGACTTGGGCAAGGAGTGTGCACCAGTGCTTAGTGGTGGCACCAGGGGGCAGGTTGTTTTGGGTGGGGGTAAGGTGAGAAGGACCCGGTCCGTCCTGCCCCGGTTTTGCATGTGTAATGTTTAAGAAAAGTGCCTCCCATAAGGGAAGAAAACCAAAATGTACCCACTGTTAGTTATATCTTTTCTCTTTTCAGTTCCTGTTAAATAAATGTTGGTGGTCGGACAGACCGAGGACTGTCTGTATTAAACCAAGGGGGAATGTGACGCCCTGGCAAAACCAGGTAGTCACACAATAGGCCCTGCATAACACCATCCCTCACCTAGGTTACATACGCCCGACCTGAAACCCTAGTCACCCCCCCTCAGGGCAAGACAGGCACACTAGTGGGCGGGACCAGGTGGTTAGGAAATTCCCACCTAGGGGTCTAGACAGCCTGGGGCAGGAAAACAGTCATACAAAGTCTTTAGCTCAAGTTGAGAGGAGTGTGGGCTGGAGCTAGGTGTAGCTCCAGCAGAGGAGAAGTCTAAGTTGAACAGTGCCAGGGTCAGAGCCCTGGTACCTTGGCTAGGTGGCAGATGGTGGTCTCCGTCAGCAGGAGACGGGAAAATGGCTCAGCAGATCCGAGGAGGACCGGAGCAGGGTTGGAGCCTGCCAGTACCAGCACCGGAGACCCGACCGGAAACCGTGCACAGAGGGGGTACTCGGACCCTGAAGCCAGGACCGGAACCAACGGCCTAGCTAATCAACCGATTGAGGGCAGGATTACAGGTCCTGTCCCAACCAAAGTCCCAAAAGCAGACAACCACCCACAGATAGGGATAGGGCAAACGCCAGGGCCCATAGATCCCACGGGTCAGTGTCAGCGGGCACGGCTCCTCAAGCACACAGACAGCCGGGGGCGGACTCTCGTGTTCCACACCGGGAAGTCCAAACACACAACCACAACCAGTGCAGAGGAAGAGATGGCGATCACCAGCCCGGGTGGGGGACCAGAGTACAACCGGCTGCGGCGGTCAGCCACCAGCACCTTTGTTTACCAAAAGACTCGTGTGATTCATTTACTTGTGAGTAACCAAACATCCCCTGCTATGTCCGGGCGCGCAGGCCCCTGCCATCGCCATCCCCTGCATGGAGACACTGGGCCCCGGGGCAACCATCTCTACCCACGGAGGGGTTAACATACAGCTGCCATTGTATCTCCCTCGGGTACCCCACAACAGCAACGGTGGTGTCCCACTTCACCACACACCGTGGGTGGCGTCACGAATCAAATACGGTCAAGGCCGTATAATTACGTCCCCCTTTTCATTCGGCGTGTCCGCGTGACCCCCGAGTCAGGAGGATCCCTTGAGCCACGCAGTGGGTCCGGATCCGAGCAGCGGCGGCTGCTGGTACGGGGGCGGCACACATTTATGTGAAAATATCAGAAATTTGTCAAAAATGTCGCAATTTTCACAGGAAATAATTAACAAATAACATTTACCTCATGTCTACTTTACATCAGCATCATTTTAGAAACATCATTTTTTTGTTAGGTAGTAAGAAGGGTTAAAAGTTTATCAGCAATTTCTCATTTGTATGCAAAAACAATGTTTTAGGGACCACATCACATTTAAAGTGACTTTGAGGGGCCTATGGGACAGCAAATACCCCAACGTTACATCATTTTGAACACTGCACCCCTCAAAGTGCTAAATAAATTCATTAAATAAGTTTATTTCAAAGTAACTAAAGCATGTGGCAAGAAAAAAATGAAAATTTTTCTTTTTCCCAACAAATATGTTGCTTTAGCCCCATATTTTGCATTTTCACAAGAGTAACAGGAGAACATGCACCATACAATTTGTTGTGCAATTTCTCCTGTGTGGGAGATCAGAATCTGTTTTGTTTTCTCTGTCTCCACTTTGTGTTTCAAATCCACCATGTAGCACTTCTATACTACAACTCAGTTATGCACCTAGAAAACATGTATATCCATAGCTTGCTATTTGGCACAGATACAAGCCTTTTCTCTCCAAGGTCAATAGTGTACATAAACCCTGCTTACATTCCAATCAAGTAGAATCAATTTGCTGTAGACTCCACAGGTATCCCGTCTCTTGATTCTCTGAGCTTGTTTATCATATCATCTTTAATTTGGCCTCCCACATCAACTCTAGTAGGTCAGTTGCACCCACAGTTAATTTTGCCTCCCTAGGTGTCACCGATGTGTCACGTCTTACAGACAGTCTTGTGGTTTCTGGCCATAGAAGGTCACCGCGTCTGGCTGTACAGAATGCTCCCTGACTTTCCATTTTTCCTGCTGTCAGTATTCATTGGTGTAGGTAGATTTCCTGCTGCATTCATCTGTCTCCCTTTTAAACTCAGCAGGGGCTCACCATTAACCTAGCTATTGATCATCAGTATTCCCTTGGTGTTTAAATACCTCTCCCTTCTGTGGACTGGTGCTGGTGATATTTTTCAGTTCTTTCAAACCTTTTTTGCAAGCAGGTAGCTTGTACTCCACTGTAGTATCATTGCTGAAAACTCTGATGAACCTGTACCTGAGTCATCTAATGATAAGTAGTTCATGCTTTTCCCCCTCTGTGTACCCCTTGTGTCTTGTATAGTTGTTTAGTGGGGTTGATGAAGAGCTCATACCATCCGTTCCCTATTTATCATCCGATACCTAGGGTCAGGTATCCGGCTAGGCGCATAGGTGCGGAACCTATCTACAGTGGTGAGGGACCCCAGGGACTAGCAGTAGGTTCAGTTAGGGGTCACCATCTTCCCTTTCCCTAGAAACAGGCTTTCCCTTCCCTTTTGCCTGCCATGTAGTTGGTACTTCCCCATACCTACCGTGACTCTAGGTGGGCAGGACAACAGCTACCACTCCTATCCTGATTACTTCAAGTAAAGTCCCCCTGAAGTGACAGATAAAGTGGCTGCCTCACAAAAAGCAAAGTAAGAGACATATGATGACTCATCATCTGGCCCCTTGTGTGTGTGTGGGGGTCAACTGTTCTTAGTTGCATGGTTCCTTTGTTTGTTAAATCAAGAGAAGTTAGCAATTGTCTCATGTCAGACTGGCCAGAGCCCTATTGAATCTTTAATGTGGATTGTCTGTTAAATGTGAATTGCTTTAGCCTCTTTGACTACATAATTCAGAGGAAAATTGAACTAGCGACCAATGAGAGAGCAGCAATGTCCAACCAATCCTGTAAGACCCAATACCCTGAATTGAGAACTGAGTGATATAAAAGAGCCTTGCTTTTGTCACCAGAGGGATATTTTACATGACTACAGCCAAGGAGCTTCTGTTCCAGCTGGGGATCACAGAACTACTTCCCTTCATGATATTCTATGTGACCTCAGCTTAGCAGTTACTGTATCAGCTGTAGGGTCACAAAACTGGTTCAGGATATTCAACAGGATTTAAGCCTAGCACGTTGCGGCATTGCTAGCATCGGGTAGTGATGCTGAGCGCGATAGTATCCGCCCCTGTCACACATGCAATATCTTGTGATAGCTGCCGTAGCGAACATTATCGCTACGGCAGTTTCACACGCACTTACCTGCCCTGCGACGTCGCTCTGGCCGGCGACCCGCCTCCTTCCTAAGGGGGCGGGTCGTGCGGCGTCACAGCAACGTCACACGGCCAATAGAAGCGGAGGGGCGGAGATGAGCGGGATGTAAACATCCCGCCCATCTCCTTCCTTCCGCATAGCCGGTGGACGCAGGTAAGGAGATGTTCCTTGCTCCTGCGGCTTCACACACAGTGATGTGTGCTGCCACAGGAACGAGGAACAACGTATCTTCTATTGGTACGACATTATGAAAATGACCGACCCTACACAGATCACCGATTTTCGACGCTTTTGCGATCGTTTATCGGCGCATCTAGGCTTTACACGTTGCAATGTCGTTACCGGTGCCGGATGTGCGTCACTTTTGATTTGACCCCGACGATATCGCTGTAGCGATGTCGCAACGTGCAAAGTACCCCTAAGAACTATGGTTCCAGCTGAAGAATCACAAAACTGCTTCACTGCTCAACGCTGAGCCCACAAATTTGCTTGAATTGAGAACCCAGGTTTATACATTTTAGTTGCCTGACTACATATCTTCCTGTACTCGGTCAGCTTCCTAAGTTTGCTGCTAACTCCTCTCAGTCAGTGCCTGTCAAAAGCGGGATGCAGTTAGCTGGGACAGTTGGCCTTGGAAGCCCCAAAGTCAAAAATATTCTAAGCCCTGATGGGCTAGCGGAAGGATAGGCACTGTTGCTTATACCATCTTGTGTTTTTGCTGGGAATGTTTGATATGTTTTTGCCTGTTCGTGGACCAAAGTCTTACCAATGTGTGGTTCCCTCAACCTGTGTTGCCTGAGCTGTGTTCTGCCCACAGGGAAAGAGTGCGGACATTCTGTGGGATGAGCCTTAGTCTGTGCGGTCTTTCTGAACATAGCCAGGCCAGCAGATGAGAGCACCCTCTGACTCTGATGTTTCTACAACTTCCTCTTACAGAAATTACTTTTGCTTGTTTTGTATAGTATTGATCCATTAGCATGCTTTCGTTTATGAATAGTTTGTAGCACATACAAAAAAAGTAATCGTTGGATTTTTACCCCATAGAATTCAGCAATTTTTGTGAGTAAAGGCTACTTTACACACTGTGATAACGGTCCCGATATCGCTAGTGTGGGTACCCGCCCCCATCTGTTGCGCGACACGGGCAAATCGCTGCCCGTGCCGCACAACATCGCCCAGAGCCGTCACACATACTTACTTGTCCGGCGACGTCGCTGTGACCGGCGAACCGCCTCCTTTCTAAGGAGGCGGTCCGTGCGGCGTCACAGCGACGTCACTGAAGCGTCACTGAACCGCCGCCCAATAGTAGCGGAGGGGCGGAGATGAGCGGGACGTAACATCCCGCCCACCTCCTTCCTTCTGCATAGCGGCTGGGAGGCAGGTAAGGGGAGCTTCCTCGTTCCTGCGGCGTCACACGCAGCGATGTGTGCTGCCGCAGGAACGAGGAACAACTTCATTACTGCTGCAGTAACGATTTTTAAGAATGGACCCCCATGTCGCGATTAGCGATTTTGCACGTTTTTGCAACGATGCAAAATCGCTTATCGGTGTCACACGCAACGGCATCGCTAATGCGGCCGGATGTGCGTCACGAATTCCGTGACCCCAACGACTCCACATTAGCGATGTCGCAGCGTGTAAAGCCCCCTTTAGGCTGTGTGCACACGTTGCGTTTTTTACCGCGGAAACGCTGCGTTTAGAACCGCAGCATTTCAGTGGCAAATTGCATGTGTTCAGCTTTCCCAGCAAGCGGAAAAAAAAGCAGCATGTCACTTCTTTTGTGCGTTGTAGCTGCGTTCTCTCCCCCATTGAAATCAATGATGCGGGTCAGAACGCAGCTACGACGCATTGAGCTGCTTTTTTGTTGCGGTCCGCGGGCTTTGTCGGCATACAGAACACAGGCATTTACCTGGAAGTGAGGTCAAGAGGTTTCCTGTTGACCTCACTTCCTGGCAAAGTTCAGGAAAGCCCCCGGTGTCGCCAAAGTGCCCGCCCCGACCCTCCTCCCGAAAATCCAACATGGCCACGCGCACAGCAGCGCACCGGCCGCCCTACTCCTCTGTTTCTGTCGCATGTGCAATAACACATGCGACAGAAAACTGCTCCCCAGGCCCTGCCAGGTCACCCCCTAGTCCCCCCGGTGTCCTCCGGTGTCCCCCGGTAACCCCCGTTCCTGTCACAGCGCTGATCCCCCATGGCCCCCTCCTCCTTCACAGTGTGCGCCGGTCACATATGCCGAGCAGCTGACAGCTTCCTGTGTTCAGTGTGAGCTGCGCTGGCTGCTGCTGCTCGGCACTGTGCAGCTGTGACCCGAGGAGAGTGGGTGCAGATTCTTTGCACCCACTCTCCTCAAATGGAGGGTCTGCACTACTAGAAAATGGGGGACACGTTCCCTGAGCGTGCCCCCCATATTCTAGAAGGTCCAGAGGCGACGTGGGACGTCAAAAATGGATACTGCGGACCCAATTTTTTTTCTTTTCAATAAATTGGTGAAAGAGGAAAGGTTTTGGGGAGTGTTTTTTCAAATAAATTTTTTTTTGGTTGTCAATTTTTTTTGCTATTACTGTCAATTAGTTATGTCTGGTATCAAATAGACGCCGTGACATCATTAATTCCTGGGCTTGATGCCAGGTGACATTACACATCTGGTATCAACCCCATTTATTACCCCGTTTGCCACCGCACCAGGGCGCGGGATGAGTTGGGGCGAAGCGCCAGGATTGGCGCATCTAATGGATGCGCCACTTCTGGGGCGGCTGTGGTCTGCTATTTTTAGGCTGGGAAGAGTCCAATAACCATGGCTCTTCCCATCCTGAGAATACCAGACCCCAGCTGTCAGCTTCACCTTGGCTGGTGATCTAATTTGGGGGAGACCCCACGTTTTTTTTTGTTTTTTTTTTATAATTATTTATAAATAAAAAAAAAACAGCTTGGGGAGCCCTCCAAATTGATCACCAGACAAGATGAAGCTGTCAGCTGTGGTTTGCAGGCTACAGCTGTCTGCTTTACCCTGACTGGCTATCAAAAATAGGGGGGACCCCACGTCATTTATTTTAATTTTTTTTTTTGGGCTAAATACAAGGCTAGGCACCCTTTAGTGCCACATGAAAGGCACTAAAGGGCGCCAGCTTAGAATATGTAGGGGGGGTGGGACGTTATATATATGTTTGACATCCATTCACACATTTTAGGCTGTGTGCCCACAATCAGGGTTTGCAGCGTTATGGGCGCAGAGTGTTTTCCCTGCGTCCAGAATGCTGCGTTGTGCAGTAGAAGCACAGTGGAAGGATTTTTAGAAATCGCGTGCCCACTGTGCTTCTCTTCTCCGCAGCATAAACTGACCTGTGGTGCAGCTTCCCGAGCCTCAGCATGTCAATTTATGCTGCGGAGACAAGAGTGTTCTCTGCAGGTAGTATAGAGCTCCACAGCAGCCTGAACCCAAATCGTGGGCATGGGCAGCTGCGTTCTCCCGTGGACAATACTCACATCTCTGCAGGAAGGCTGGCACTGTGTACTGGATGTACTGTGGCACTGTCACTGGATCATGTGGTCAAAAACGCACCTGAAGAAAATGCATGGAAAACACACGAAAAACGCACGAAAAACGCACGAAAAACGCACGCGTTTTTGATGCGTTTGTTCCAAAACGCATTGTTTACAATTCTCCCCTCTGCCAGAGGGTGCGTTTTTTTCCGCGCTGAAAAAAACGCAACTTGTGCACATAGCCTAAAGGTTAGAAGCCTTTACTATTTTCCCTGTGTGAGACAGACAGAGTTTAATCTTAAGTAGAATAAGAAAGGGAGATGAAGGGACCTTAGCCCTGTTTTGAAATTGAAATCCCGGAACTGTGCATTTGAGTTTAGTAGAGGAGCCCATGCTAAAATCATATGCAGTAGAGGAATCTATGCCCAAGTGTGCCGCACCTGCGTCAGCACCCGGGCTGCTTAGATCTGGATCCGCGGTGGCTCGTGGGGTCTCCGGACTCAAATAAAAGGGGGAATATTTACACAGGGCTGTTTGATGAAAGTTTGTGACGCCACCCATGGTGCGAGGTAAGATGGAGTACCACCACTGTGATTGGGAGTACCCGGTGGCGATGGTGTGGGCAGCCAGGTGTTTAACCCCTCCACGAGCAGGGGGGATGTCCCGGGACTCGGTGATGGTGACGGGGAGGTACCGTTGGGACAGTAAGGGTCACTTGTGTACTCACTCAGTCCAATAACGCTGACACCGACAACTGTGGTAAACCAAAGTTCTTGACACTGCTGCCGCTGGAAGGGACCACACCTGGATTCCATGCCCGTTGGTGTTGCCTGTTAGTCTGTGACCTTTACCTTGGCATTTAGTTTTCTGGTTGGTCACTTGAGTATAAAACTTGTCAGATCCCGCTCACTAGTATGGCTAACTGGATGAGCTTGCTCTCAGGGTTCACGCTTGTGATTTTCTGGACCGTGTAGTGGGAAAGTCCTATCCCCCTCGTTGTGCTAGTACCCTGATTTTGGAGCGGGTGCAGAATGGATCTTGAAGGCTCCATCCTCGTCGGGTAAATTGTCAGGACGCCTGAAGCTTCTTCCTGACGTAGGGTCCACGTACCCCGTCGTGCCTTGGCACCTGCCCGGTGATGGCACAAGGCCGCCAGCTGTCCTCCTCGACAGTCCGTGCCCCTTGTCACAATCCCCTGCGACCGGGGTCCAGCTCCTACCAGGCCCAGACCAACGTCTGCCACCTAGTATTTTCAAGGAGCCCAGCTCCTGACCTCCTCTCACTTTGAGAGCTACTTCTCAACTCACTGTCTCCTAACACTCCTGACCTCCCCTTAACCAACCCCCCAAGTGGGCGACCCTATTCCCCTCAGGCCGTCCACTGGTGTGTCTGGTGGGTGTGGTGCAGAGTGTTCCTAGGATTTTGATTAGCTTGTTCTTGGCAACACCAAAGGTCAGGGACCCGTAACCAAGGAGGAGGTGGATATTATATAGAAGGGCAGATTGCACAATACCCTGTGACGACCTGATAGGCCATGGTGTCACACAAGTATCAGAAAAAGCAAGATTTAAATATAGGGGAGATGAGAATGGGGCTATGGGAACAAGGGCTGTGGAATTGGAGTCATGGAGTCGATTTTGGTGGAGTCGGAGTCAGTATAAAATGAACCGACTCAGACTCCTAAAATATATAATAAATTAGGTACAGTAGTTCAATGCAGTATGTGATGAATATTTTTTCATAGGAATTTAGGAAAGTTATGAAATGTCTTATAAATGTCTGTTCTATTCTTGATCAAAGAATCTCGGCTTTTAGTGGAGATGAATCTGTGCTGCACTTCAGCTACATGATATAAGTACTGAAGTTCCTGCTCTACAGATAAGGGTAAAAACAGAGACACAAAGAATGACTGCAATCATCTCAGAACTGCTAGAGAATCTAGAGTGAGCAAGAAAGTAGGATTAAGGTAAGTACTTATTAAGGAAAATCTAAACTTTCAATAAACAGCAAAATGATCCTTTAGAATTAGATGATCTTGTTGAAGCTGCTTCACATCTCCCTCCTATTTTTCACATGCTCGGTGTTATATCAATCACAAGAAAAGCGCTTGACCAAAAGGCACTCACTCCAGAATTAGATTATAATACAATTTTTATTTGTGTATCAAAAAGTTTAAAAACACACATACAAAATACAACACAGTGCAGACATATTAAAAAACACCAAGGACAATAATAATGAGACCCAATCCAGAATAAGTCCTCTCAAAGATAAATATTGTACCAGAATCACCATAGATAGTTCAAAATGTATAACAATACAGATAATGAATCAGAGATATAACCATCTTATAAATAGGTATACATTGAGACAGACATTCTATCTTTCAAGCAGCATTGTGACCAATAGTCAGAACAGCAACTGCAATGCCTCATAGGCAGAAAATTCCTATCATGGTGATTCCCTATCTGAAAATAGAGGTGGAGAACCTGGCCCAACGCGTGTCGCTATGTTAGCTTCATCAGGGGCAGTGGGTGTACTTTTAAATGAAACCATAGGTTTTACCATATAATGTACTGGAAAACAGCAAAACAATTCCAAGTGTGGAAAAACTGCAAAAAAGTGTGATTGCACAATAGTTTTTGGGCTGTTTTATTGACCGTGTTCATTATATGGTAAAACTGATGTATCTATGTGATGCCTCAGGTCGGTACTAGTTTGTAGACACCAAACATGTATAGGTTTACTTGTATCTAAGGGGTTAAAAAAATTCACAAGCTTGTCCAATAAAAGTGGCTCACGTTTTGCGCCATTTTCCGAAACACGTAGCGTTCTCATTTTTCGGGATCTATGGCTCAGTGATGTCTTATTTTTTGCGTCTTGAGCTAACATTTTTAATGGTACCATTTTTGCGCAGATGCTACGTTTTGATCGCCTGTTATTGCATTTTGCATAAAACATGCGGTGACTAAAAAACGTAATTTTGGCATTTGGAATTTTTTTGCCACTACGCCGTTTACCAATCAGATTAATTGATTTTATATTTTAATAGATCGGGCATTTCTGAACGCGGCGATACCAAATATGTGTATATTTATTTATTTTTTAACCCTTTAATTTTCAATGGGATGAAAGGGGGGTGATTTGAACTTTTAGGTTTTGTTTTTTTTTTACTTTTTAAAACTTTTTTTCACTTTTTTTTATTTTACTAGTCCCCCTAGGGGGCTATAGCGATCAGCAATCCGATCACTCTTATCTATCTGCTGATCACAGCTATACAGCTGTAAACAGCAGATACAGTCACTTCCTGTTTCCCTCTGCTCCGAGCCGATGGAAAACAAAAGTAAAACATCATAGCTGCAGGCGTCATCACATGACCCTGTGCTACGATGGCAACCACCGAAAGTTACGTGATCACTCACGTGACTTCCGGTGGGGGCACCGGTAAGTAAAAATCATGGCCGCGCGCATATAGATCTCGCTGCCAGACTTTGGCAGCGAGATTTAAGGGGTTAAATGTTGCGAGTGGAAGCGATTCCACTCGCAACATGCAGGCACACATGTCAGCTGTTGAAAACAGCTGATATGTGTGCCGACCGCCGCCGCCTGCCCGCGGCAAGGGGCGGGGCTTAACCTGATACGCTCCATGACGGATAGATCCGTCCAAGGTCTTGAAGGGGTTAAAATAATTAGGTCAGATTTGAGGTCATGTATGAAGGAAGATCTGATGGAGACAATACTATTTCTCAGTACAAATTCATAGACTGCACAAATGTTATTCCATACATTTTTATTGAAAACTGTTTATTTCCGCCACTTACTGCTTAGTGTATTGCATATTTACAATTTATTCAAGTTTTTTTGTGTTCTAAACAACTTGATTATTGCATCATAATAATGATTAAAAGTCTGATGTTACCATTTTATTACAGTAAATTTATCACAAACATGAGTCATGTATGAGGGAGTCGGATTCATGCAGATGGAGTCAGAATCAGGAAAATTGAGGAGTCAGAGTCAAAGATTTTGCTTACCAACTCCATAGCCCTGGGGTAGGAACAGCATGTCAGATTGTTTACAGTATAGAAAGTAAGCATGGAGTAAAACAGTTTGGAAAGTTGCTGAAAAGGCATGAATGCCATCTTGTGGCATTCTGGATGATGTTAAATGTGGAAGATTCATTGAGAACAACACTGGTTAGTTGAAAGATCATGTATTAGAAGATACTACCCAGACTTGGTTAAACGCTTTACAGGATATGAAAAGGGGCAACTAAATGAAGTTCGAAAGGATAAGTATTATTACCATGTTTATGACCAACAAACTCAACTTACTCAAATAAACACAACAATCCTGCTTGTCAGGTGCCTCCCCATATAATAGACCTGCAGGATGGACATGTTGAAACTGTGGACATCAGAGCTGGGATAGGAGAGACACTTGCTCTGCATATAGCACCTCCTACATAAGACAGCAAAAGGCCCGACTGTGACAAATATTGGATGCACTGCTCATTAGAGTTGAGCGCGGTTCGCGGTTCGAGGTTCTCCAGTTCTAGGCTCGAGTGATTTTGGGGCCTGTTCTAGATCGAACTAGAACTCGAGCTTTTTGCAAAAGCTCGATAGTTCTAGAAACGTTCGAGAACGGTTCTAGCAGCAAAAAACCAGCTAATTCCTAGCTGGCTTTCCGCTGTAATAGTGTAAGTCACTCTGTGACTCACACTATTATGACATTTCAGTGTATAGTGTGCGGGAACAGCGCCTTCAGATCACTGCTGTTTGTATAATGGCGATCGCCATTTTTTTTTTTTTTTCCTTGTCTTCCTTCCCTAAGCGCGCGCGTCTTGTGGGGCGGGCCAGCATGTCAGCCAATCCCAGACACACACACAGCTAAGTGGACTTTTAGCCAGAGAAGCAACGGCATGTGTGATAGGATGTCCATGTCAAATGTCCCTGCATTATAAAAACAAGTATCTGCCCGTCCGGACGCCATTATCTCTTCTGCGTCCTTGGTGTCAGACATCACTGGCGCAGCTCCGTCCTTTGTCCTATCGCCGATACTGCTGTATGCGCTCCATACACAGCGCTGGACAGCTTAGGGATAGCACTTTCTATCAGTCCTTTTAAGGGCTCATACCGGCAGGGTCAGAGCCATAGGTGACAGGTCCTGAAAACAGAAACAGCGTCTGTGTAGCCAAGGTCAGGGATTTTGTCGCTGCATTTCCCCATTAGGAGGGAATAGAAAGGCAGGCTTCCATTCCTCTACCCAGAGCCCCACAATCCTGGCACTGTACCCTCCTGTCCTCTGCACACTCCAACTCATTATAACTAAGCCATTATACTAGCAAACAGTCAGTGTACCTAGTGGCATCCTAAACGTGGCTATTGGACTTTTGTGTAGTCACACTAGTGGAAAGATATTTGCAGCACGTCTGCCTGCATTGCACACTCCAACTCATTATAACTAAGCCATTATACTAGCAAACAGTCAGTGTACCTAGTGGCATCCTAAACGTGGCTATTGGACTTTTGTCTAGTCACACTAGTGCAAAGATATTTGCAGCACGTCTGCCTGCATTGCACACTCAAACTCTTTTTAACTAAGCCATTATACTAGCAAACAGTCAGTGTACCTAGTGGCATCCTAAACGTGGCTATTGTACTTTTGTCTAGTCACACTAGTGGAAAGATATTTGCAGCATGTCTGCCTGCATTGCACACTCAAACTCTTTTTAACTAAGCCATTATACTAGCAAACAGTCAGTGTACCTAGTGGCATCCTAAACGTGGCTATTGGACTTTTGTCTAGTCACACTAGTGCAAAGATATTTGCAGCACGTCTGCCTGCATTGCACACTCAAACTCTTTTTAACTAAGCCATTATACTAGCAAATAGTCAGTGTACCTAGTGGCATCCTAAAGGTGGCTATTGTACTTTTGTGTAGTCACACTAGTGGAAAGATATTTGCAGCACGTCTGCCTGCATTGCACACTCAAACTCTTTTTAACTAAGCCATTATACTAGCAAACAGTCAGTGTACCTAGTGGCATCCTAAACGTGGCTATTGTACTTTTGTGTAGTCACACTAGTGGAAAGATATTTGCAGCACGTCTGCCTGCATTGCACACTCAAACTCTTTTTAACTAAGCCATTATACTAGCAAACAGTCAGTGTACCTAGTGGCATCCTAAACGTGGCTATTGTACTTTTGTGTAGTCACACTAGTGGAAAGATATTTGCAGCACGTCTGCCTGCATTGCACACTCAAACTCTTTTTAACTAAGCCATTATACTAGCAAACAGTCAGTGTACCTAGTGGCATCCTAAACGTGGCTATTGTACTTTTGTGTAGTCACACTAGTGGAAAGATATTTGCAGCACGTCTGCCTGCATTGCACACTCAAACTCTTTTTAACTAAGCCATTATACTAGCAAACAGTCAGTGTACCTAGTGGCATCCTAAACGTGGCTATTGGACTTTTGTGTAGTCACACTAGTGGAAAGATATTTGCAGCACGTCTGCCTGCATTGCACACTCAAACTCTTTTTAACTAAGCCATTATACTAGCAAACAGTCAGTGTACCTAGTGGCATCCTAAACGTGGCTATTGGACTTTTGTCTAGTCACACTAGTGCAAAGATATTTGCAGCACGTCTGCCTGCATTGCACACTCAAACTCTTTTTAACTAAGCCATTATACTAGCAAACAGTCAGTGTACCTAGTGGCATCCTAAACGTGGCTTTTGTACTTTTGTGTAGTCACACTAGTGGAAAGATATTTGCAGCACGTCTGCCTGCATTGCACACTCAAACTCTTTTTAACTAAGCCATTATACTAGCAAACAGTCAGTGTACCTAGTGGCATCCTAAACGTGGCTATTGGACTTCTGTATAGTCCCACTAGTGGAAAGATATTTGCAACACGTCTGCCTGCATTGCACACTCAAACTCATTGTTACTAAGCCATTATACTAGCAAACACTGAGTGAACTTAGTGTCATCCTAAACGTGGCTATTGGACTTCTGTATAGTCCCACTAGTGCACAGATATTTGCAGCACCTCTGCCTGCATTGCACACTCAAACTCATTGTTACTAAGCCATTATACTAGCAAACACTCAGTGTACCTAGTGGCATACAAGAAGTGGCTGTTGTACTCCATTAGTGCCCCACTGGTGCAAATCTATGTGCAGCACCTCTGCATGACACCCTCCTGCTCTGTTTTTAATGAGCTATAATGATAGCAAAAAATACTGCCATTTAGTGGCATCATAGAACTGGCTGTTGTATTCCATTAGTGCCCCACTGGTGCCAAGCTATTTCTAGCACCTGTGCATGACACCCTCCTGCTCTGTTTTTAATAAGCTATAATGATAGCAAACAATACTGCCATTTAGTGGCATCATAGAACTGGCTGTTGTATTCCATTAGTGCCCCACTGGTGCCAAGCTATTTCTAGCACCTGTGCATGACACCCTCCTGCTCTGTTTTTAATAAGCTATAATGATAGCAAAAAATACTGCCATTTAGTGGCATCATAGAACTGGCTGTTGTATTCCATTAGTGCCCCACTGGTGCCAAGCTATTTCTAGCACCTGTGCATGACACCCTCCTGCTCTGTTTTTAATAAGCTATAATGATAGCAAAAAATACTGCCATTTAGTGGCATCATAGAACTGGCTGTTGTATTCCATTAGTGCCCCACTGGTGCCAAGCTATTTCTAGCACCTGTGCATGACACCCTCCTGCTCTGTTTTTAATAAGCTATAATGATAGCAAAAAATACTGCCATTTAGTGGCATCATAGAACTGGCTGTTGTATTCCATTAGTGCCCCACTGGTGGCAAGCTATTTCTAGCACCTCTACATGACACCCTCCTGCTCTGTTTTTAATAAGCTATAATGATAGCAAAAAATACTGCCATTTAGTGGCATCATAGAACTGGCTGTTGTATTCCATTAGTGCCCCACTGGTGCCAAGCTATTTCTAGCACCTGTGCATGACACCCTCCTGCTCTGTTTTTAATAAGCTATAATGATAGCAAAAAATACTGCCATTTAGTGGCATCATAGAACTGGCTGTTGTATTCCATTAGTGCCCCACTGGTGCCAAGCTATTTCTAGCACCTGTGCAGGACACCCTCCTGCTCTGTTTTTAATAAGCTATAATGATAGCAAAAAATACTGCCATTTAGTGGCATCATAGAACTGGCTGTTGTATTCCATTAGTGCCCCACTGGTGCCAAGCTATTTCTAGCACCTCTACATGACACCCTCCTGCTCTGTTTTTAATAAGCTATAATGATAGCAAAAAATACTGCCATTTAGTGGCATCATAGAACTGGCTGTTGTATTCCATTAGTGCCCCACTGGTGCTAAGCTATTTCTAGCACCTGTGCATGACACCCTCCTGCTCTGTTTTTAATAAGCTATAATGATAGCAAAAAATACTGCCATTTAGTGGCATCATAGAACTGGCTGTTGTATTCCATTAGTGCCCCACTGGTGCCAAGCTATTTCTAGCACCTCTACATGACACCCTCCTGCTCTGTTTTTAATAAGCTATAATGATAGCAAAAAATACTGCCATTTAGTGGCATCATAGAACTGGCTGTTGTATTCCATTAGTGTCCCACTGGTGCCAAGCTATTTCTAGCACCTGTGCATGACACCCTCCTGCTCTGTTTTTAATAAGCTATAATGATAGCAAAAAATACTGCCATTTAGTGGCATCATAGAACTGGCTGCTGTATTCCATTAGTGCCCCACTGGTGCCAAGCTATTTCTAGCACCTTTCCATGACACCCTCCTGCTCTGTTTTTAATAAGCTATAATGATAGCAAAAAATACTGCCATTTAGTGGCATCATAGAACTGGCTGTTGTATTCCATTAGTGCCCCACTGGTGCCAAGCTATTTCTAGCACCTGTGCATGACACCCTCCTGCTCTGTTTTTAATAAGCTATAATGATAGCAAAAAATACTGCCATTTAGTGGCATCATAGAACTGGCTGTTGTATTCCATTAGTGCCCCACTGGTGCCAAGCTATTTCTAGCACCTGTGCATGACACCCTCCTGCTCTGTTTTTAATAAGCTATAATGATAGCAAAAAATACTGCCATTTAGTGGCATCATAGAACTGGCTGTTGTATTCCATTACTGCCCCACTGGTGACAAGCTATTTCTAGCACCTTTCCATGACACCCTCCTGCTCTGTTTTTAATAAGCTATAATGATAGCAAAAAATACTGCCATTTAGTGGCATCATAGAACTGGCTGTTGTATTCCATTAGTGCCCCACTGGTGCCAAGCTATTTCTAGCACCTGTGCATGACACCCTCCTGCTCTGTTTTTAATAAGCTATAATGATAGCAAAAAATACTGCCATTTAGTGGCATCATAGAACTGGCTGTTGTATTCCATTAGTGCCCCACTGGTGCCAAGCTATTTCTAGCACCTGTGCATGACACCCTCCTGCTCTGTTTTTAATAAGTTATAATGATAGCAAAAAATACTGCCATTTAGTGGCATCATAGAACTGGCTGTTGTATTCCATTAGTGCCCCACTGATGCCAAGCTATTTCTAGCACCTGTGCATGACACCCTCCTGCTCTGTTTTTAATAAGCTATAATGATAGCAAAAAATACTGCCATTTAGTGGTATCATAGAACTGGCTGTTGTATTCCATTAGTGCCCCACTGGTGCCAAGCTATTTCTAGCACCTGTGCATGACACCCTCCTGCTCTGTTTTTAATAAGCTATAATGATAGCAAAAAATACTGCCATTTAGTGACATCATAGAACTGGCTGTTGTATTCCATTACTGCCCCACTGGTGCCAAGCTATTTCTAGCACCTGTGCATGACACCCTCCTGCTCTGTTTTTAATAAGCTATAATGATAGCAAAAAATACTGCCATTTAGTGGCATCATAGAACTGGCTTTTGTATTCCATTAGTGCCCCACTGGTGCCAAGCTATTTCTAGCACCTGTGCATGACACCCTCCTGCTCTGTTTTTAATAAGCTATAATGATAGCAAAAAATACTGCCATTTAGTGGCATCATAGAACTGGCTGTTGTATTCCATTAGTGCCCCACTGGTGCCAAGCTATTTCTAGCACCTGTGCAGGACACCCTCCTGCTCTGTTTTTAATAAGCTATAATGATAGAAAAAAATACTGCCATTTAGTGGCATCATAGAACTGGCTGTTATATTCCATTAGTGCCCCACTGGTGCCAAGCTATTTCTAGCACCTCTACATGACACCCTCCTGCTCTGTTTTTAATAAGCTATAATGATAGCAAAAAATACTGCCATTTAGTGGCATCATAGAACTGGCTGTTGTATTCCATTAGTGCCCCACTGGTGCTAAGCTATTTCTAGCACCTGTGCATGACACCCTCCTGCTCTGTTTTTTTTAATAAGCTATAATGATAGCAAAAAATACTGCCATTTAGTGGCATCATAGAACTGGCTGTTGTATTCCATTAGTGCCCCACTGGTGCCAAGCTATTTCTAGCACCTCTACATGACACCCTCCTGCTCTGTTTTTAATAAGCTATAATGATAGCAAAAAATACTGCCATTTAGTGGCATCATAGAACTGGCTGTTGTATTCCATTAGTGCCCCACTGGTGCCAAGCTATTTCTAGCACCTGTGCATGACACCCTCCTGCTCTGTTTTTAATAAGCTATAATGATAGCAAAAAATACTGCCATTTAGTGGCATCATAGAACTGGCTGTTGTATTCCATTAGTGCCCCACTGGTGCCAAGCTATTTCTAGCACCTGTGCATGACACCCTCCTGCTCTGTTTTTAATAAGCTATAATGATAGCAAAAAATACTGCCATTTAGTGGCATCATAGAACTGGCTGTTGTATTCCATTAGTGCCCCACTGGTGCCAAGCTATTTCTAGCACCTGTGCATGACACCCTCCTGCTCTGTTTTTAATAAGCTATAATGATAGCAAAAAATACTGCCATTTAGTGGCATCATAGAACTGGCTGTTGTATTCCATTAGTGCCCCACTGGTGCCAAGCTATTTCTAGCACCTGTGCATGACACCCTCCTGCTCTGTTTTTAATAAGCTATAATGATATCAAAACATACTGCCATTTAGTGGCATCATAGAACTGGCTGTTGTATTCCATTAGTGCCCCACTGGTGCCAAGCTATTTCTAGCACCTGTGCATGACACCCTCCTGCTCTGTTTTTAATAAGCTATAATGATAGCAAAAAATACTGCCATTTAGTGGCATCATAGAACTGGCTGTTGTATTCCATTAGTGCCCCACTGGTGCCAAGCTATTTCTAGCACCTGTGCATGACACCCTCCTGCTCTGTTTTTAATAAGCTATAATGATAGCAAAAAATACTGCCATTTAGTGGCATCATAGAACTGGCTGTTGTATTCCATTAGTGCCCCACTGGTGCCAAGATATTTCTAGCACCTGTGCATGACACCCTCCTGCTCTGTTTTTAATAAGCTATAATGATATCAAAAAATACTGCCATTTAGTGGCATCATAGAACTGGCTGTTGTATTCCATTAGTGCCCCACTGGTGCCAAGCTATTTCTAGCACCTGTGCATGACACCCTCCTGCTCTGTTTTTAATAAGCTATAATGATAGCAAAAAATACTGCCATTTAGTGGCATCATAGAACTGGCTGTTGTATTCCATTACTGCCCCACTGGTGCCAAGCTATTTCTAGCACCTGTGCATGACACCCTCCTGCTCTGTTTTTAATAAGCTATAATGATAGCAAAAAATACTGCCATTTAGTGGCATCATAGAACTGGCTGTTGTATTCCATTAGTGCCCCACTGGTGCTAAGCTTTTTCTAGCACCTGTGCATGACACCCTCCTGCTCTGTTTTTAATAAGCTATAATGATAGCAAAAAATACTGCCATTTAGTGGCATCATAGAACTGGCTGTTGTATTCCATTAGTGCCCCACTGGTGCCAAGCTATTTCTAGCACCTGTGCATGACACCCTCCTGCTCTGTTTTTAATAAGCTATAATGATAGCAAAAAATACTGCCATTTAGTGGCATCATAGAACTGGCTGTAGTATTCCATTAGTGCCCCACTGGTGCCAAGCTATTTCTAGCACCTGTGCATGACACCCTCCTGCTCTGTTTTTAATAAGCTATAATGATAGCAAAAAATACTGCCATTTAGTGGCATCATAGAACTGGCTGTTGTATTCCATTAGTGCCCCACTGGTGCCAAGCTATTTCTAGCACCTGTGCATGACACCCTCCTGCTCTGTTTTTAATAAGCTATAATGATAGCAAAAAATACTGCCATTTAGTGGCATCATAGAACTGGCTGTTGTATTCCATTAGTGCCCCACTGGTGCCAAGCTATTTCTAGCACCTCTACATGACACCCTCATGCACATTTTGCTACGCTAATGTTATAGCAAACTCAGGGAATTCATTGCTGCATTTGATAATTCGGAGGGATAGAAAGTGAGGCTTCCTTTAGCTTTTCCTTCTGTTCATAGACAGCATCTCCAAGTTCACACCCGAAGAGCAATTTCTCCTCCACGTCTAAGTGTGGAGAGGCAGCTAGTGCGCATGCGTTTGCCGATTTACCCCAGCTGCAGCCTAACTACAGTGTTTCGCCTAGTGAGTATGCTCAGCCTGACTGTGCCATTCCTGACGCTAAGTCTTCATTTCGAGATACAGCGCATGCTCCCACACTAAGTGTGAAAAGCCTCTTTGCACAGGTACTTGCATTCCGTGCCGGGTCTAAGTCCTGTTTTGTGCCTAGACACCATGCTAAAGCTGATAGTCTTTTTTCAGAGACTGTATTTCATGCTACTGAGCATGCTCAGGCACTTACTGCATCAGAGACTAGGTCCGGTAATGAACTCTTTGGCCCTGCCCCTGATGTGGGGGTCCCTTATAGACCACAGGGCATCAGGTGTCCTCCCAAATGGCTTGCAGAGGCCCACCCCTATGACTTGTCACCGCATTATTGATGGTCAGACGATGACTGGTGAGGTGTTTGGGTCATGGCAGCCATGAGGTCATCATTGAAGTTGCGGTTCCAAATAGGACGCTAGTTATGCCACTCATGACGTGTCACTCTACTTTTGTCTCCAGGAGGTGCATTGTGGTTCACCCTGGTTTGGGGCGGACCCAGGTTATAAAAGGGGCTGGAGCCAACAAGGAGGTGCGCAGTCTTCTATTATGCTCCGAAAGAGCACACCTCCATGTGTTGAACTCATTGCGGCTTTAGGCCAGAGGTAGGCAAGGATAGGGTGTCGATGCAGGCCACCACCACAGTTGGTAACGCAGAACGGTTAAGACCAGCTCCTGTCCTACCAGTCCTGCTTGTGCAGCCCACTGGCATTAACAGGCCTGCTGCTGCTGATGCGCCTGCTGTCCACAGGTGTGGCCCCTACGCACACGGTCAGCGTACTCAATGGCCCCTGTTTTGTTAACAGGGAGTTCCTGGGCTGGGTGGGCATGTGGACCCTGTGACGCTAACAGGGCTCCCAGTCTCCATATCCGAATGGCGTCTAACTCGGTTCAGGCTACTATTAGTTTCATAGCCACACAGCTCTGTATCCTCCACCAAACCTTCCAGTTGCCAACCTCTCCTTTTCCAACTGGGAGCACGGTGGACACTGACTGCTGGTGGGGATATATACCTTTCTCTTTCTTTTCTTATTAATTTTCGTTATATAGCGGTAACATAGTATATACCACCTTATCCAAATCTGCCAGTCCCACTGTAACAGATGGTGTTTCTTCAGCAAATGTTACTGTTGCTTAACCACCAAATCCACGGACCAAAACTTTTTTCCCCTTTCCAACACACCTGTTCCCCTTTCCACCAGCATCTGTCCTTTTTCAACTCATTTTGGTATATGACCAAAAGTGCAACTCTGCAGGGACACCGTACTCAACGCCATCTCAGAACAGCAGCCAGCCCTCGGTCCCTCAGATGTGGACAAGTAAAAGACCATTTCCTCCTATCCAAGACAAAGCGTTGAGATTCACTCTGTGCAGCACTGGTGTTTAGTGGAAAAGCAGATCTAAGATTGCGTACCACATTCTGCAGATACTCCTGTATACGTGCGTCCATTTCTATGGCAGGAATTATTTCGCCAAATTTTGTCTTGTACCGGGGATCTAACAGTGTGGCAACCCAGTATTCAGGATTACTTTGAATTCGTACAATCCGAGGGTCATGTTGTAGGTAGTGCAGCAAGAAGGTGCTCATGTGTCTTGTGCATCCAGGAGGACCAAGTCCTTGGTGTGTTGGTGGCAGAGAGGTGAGAATCGTGCCTCCTTCCTCTGCCCTCTCCCCACAACCTCGCACAACCGAAATGTGAGCAAGCTCTCACTCATCTGCTGAGTCTTCCATGCCCATCGCCAGTTCGTCCTCCATTTCTTCATGGGCTCCTGCACCTTCCTCAACACTTTTTGCTGATACAATGCGCCCTTGTTAATCCCTCTCCCTCACCATGACTGCCGCATAGGTGCCGCTGACCATCTGGACCTCGTAGATCTTGTTATCCCTTCCGCATATGACTCCTCCTGTACTTCCTCCCCTTCCTCTTGTCCCAACACCTGACTCCGAATAATAATTACAGTGTGCTCCATCATGTAGATGACCAGAATTGTCACGCTGAGAATGACATTGCCAGTGCTAAACATCTTCGTCGACATTTGTAAACTGTGTAGCAGGGTGCATAGGTCCTTGATCTGACACCACTCCAGCAGCGTGATCTGCACCACCTCTGGATCAAGTTATCCCAGGCTATATGTCATAACGTATTGCAGCAGGGTTCGGCGGTGCTGCCACAAATGCTGCAACATGTGCAGATTCAAATTCCTGCGTGTCGGCACATCGCATTTCAGGCATTTAACCACCAGACCTAAAGACTTCTGTAGCAACGAAAGTTGTTGAGCTGCTGTGTGCGCACGATGGAAGTGAGCACATAGCGAGAGTGCCCGCTGCACAAGGCCATGTAGGCCGGGATGGTGTTTTAAAAATTGCTGGAGAATTAGGTTCAACACGTGAGCCATACAAGGCACGTGTGTCACATTGCCCTGACGATGGCCCGCAGCCAGGTTTGCATCATTGCCGCACACGGCTGTTAAGTCACCAACGGAGTACGCTCCGTCAATTTGTACTCCGGTCGCCAGGTGACAACGTGTTCCTTTCATGCATAGTGCTGATGATGGGAGAGGAGTCGATGCCAGCGGCGCAGGTAGACGCAGGTTATGCTCACCCACTGGGCTGCATTACCTTGACAGATGCAGAATCTCTGGCTGAATGTAGCTGGTGGGTATCTCACAGATGAAATACCATCATTCAGCTACAACCAATGGGAAGACACCACACCCTTTTTTATGCCCATCCTGTCTGCAGACCACTGCCAGACATAGCTATGAACCTCTGGTTAATTTTACCCCCAGTTAAGTTTTATGATTTTGTGTGCTTGTTACCTGACTACTTTTCCTGCTTGCTGTTTATGTACCTTGTTGGCTGATCCGCATTTCACCTCTGCTTGTTTTCTGATTAAGTCCTGGCCGTCCCATTCTGTTCCTGTTCCTCAATTAATGTTTTGACCCTGCCTGACTACTATTCTCTGGAACTGCAGCCTTCCACAGGTATTAATCACCTTGGGCCCTGTGTAATTCCTAATCCCTGTATAGGGGTTAAAGGGTTTCAGGATTCTAGGAGTCCTGCTTGGTGAGTGGCTTCCCTCTAGCCTATCATTCACAGCCCATCTGAGTGTGTGGATCAAGGAAGTCGTTAAACCGTGCTCTCTGCAGAAGGCCATGTGGGCCAGGATAGTGCTTTAAAAATTGCTGGACAACCAGGTTCAACACGTGAACCACACAAGGCACGTGTGTCACATTGTCACAGCGAAGGGCCGCACCCATGTTTGCATCATTGTCGCACCCGGCCTTCCCTGGCTGCTGGTTGAGTGGAGACAACCATTGATGAAACTCGGTCTCCAGAGCTAACCCTCCACAACTTCTCAGCGGTGTGACTTACATTTCCCATACATTTCAAAGTAAACCTTTGACCGCCTGATGGCATTGAGCTCTGCTGCCAGCATAGTAAGGAGGTGTGTGGTATTCCTTGTGCGCAGTTACAAGGAAAGGTGGCCTGACCACACAGGGTTTGCGCCATGGTGGAGGACCCACACGAGGTTGAAGAGGCAGAAGCAGTGTATTAACTTCTACATACAGAAGAAGGATTGAAACAACTCGTGGGGACGGCAAGACTTGTACAGCAGACCCTTCTCCATCTCTCCCCACAGTAACCCATTGCCCAGTCAGCGACATGTAACGCCCCTGTCCATGCTTACTGGGCCAATTATCTGTGGTGAAATGCACCCTGTCACACAGAGTTTCTCAAGGAATCAGTGATGTTTAGTGCGACATGCTGGTGTAGCGCGTGCACGCCTTTGTTGGAGAAGGAGTGGCGCCTGGGCATCGGCTCTTGGGGCACTGCGATGGGCATAAGGTCTCGAAAATCCTCGGTTAAAAAGGTTGGAAAGGCAGCATTTTGGTAGCCAACAGTTTCCAGATGCTGAAAGTCAACCTCTAAGCCATGTCATGCCCTTCTAAAAGCATGTAAAACACAGTAAGGGGACTCCAACCACAGTCTCCCTCGTTTCCACTAACTGGGCCACACACACCCCACTTGACTGGCATCAGTTGACCCAATTTTCAAGATGAAAAAGATGCTTTGCATGAAGCACTCTCAAAAATACGCGTGCCTTTCCCGTCCCCTGGCTGACCCAGGGGAAGAAAAGTCCTCTGAGAGCCATGACTTGTTCATCTTGGTTCTTTTAGAAACACAGCGAGGGGACTCCAACCACAGTCTCCCTCGTTTCCACTAACTGGGCCACACACACCCCACTTGACTGGCATCGGTTGAGCCCCCTTTTGAAAAAGAAAAAGATGCTTTGCATGAAGCACTCTCAAAAATACGCGTGCCTTTCCCGTCCCCTGGCTGACCCAGGGGAAGAAAAGTCCTCTGAGAGCCATGACTTGTTCATCTTGGTTCTTTTAGAAACACAGCGAGGGGACTCCAACCACAGTCTCCCTCGTTTCCACTAACTGGGCCACACACACCCCACTTGACTGGCATCGGTTGAGCCCCCTTTTGAAAAAGAAAAAGATGCTTTGCATGAAGCACTCTCAAAAATACGCGTGCCTTTCCCGTCCCCTGGCTAACCCAGGGGAAGAAAAGTCCTCTGAGAGCCATTACTTGTTCATCTTGGTTCTTTTAGAAACACAGCGAGGGGACTCCAACCACAGTCTCCCTCGTTTCCACTAACTGGGCCACACACACCCCACTTGACTGGCATCGGTTGAGCCCCCTTTTGAAAAAGAAAAAGATGCTTTGCATGAAGCACTCTCAAAAATACGCGTGCCTTTCCCGTCCCCTGGCTGACCCAGGGGAAGAAAAGTCCTCTGAGAGCCATGACTTGTTCATCTTGGTTCTTTTAGAAACACAGCGAGGGGACTCCAACCACAGTCTCCCTCGTTGCCACTAATTGGGCCACACACACCCCACTTGACTGACATCAGTTGATGCCCCTTTTCAAAAAGAAAAAGATGCTTTGCATGAAGCACTCTCAAAAATACGCGTGCCTTTCCCGTCCCCTGGCTCAACCAGGGGAAGAAAAGTCCTCTGAGAGCCATGATTTGTTCATTTTGGTTCTTTTAGAAACACAGCGAGGGGACTCCAACCACAGTCTCCCTCGTTGCCACTAATTGGGCCACACACACCCCACTTGACTGACATCAGTTGATGCCCCTTTTCAAAATGAAAAAGATGCTTTGCATGAAGCACTCTCAAAAATACGCGTGCCTTTCGCCTCTTCTGGCTGACCCAGGGGAAGAAAAGTCCTCTGAGAGCCATGTCCACATTGTCAGTGGACAAACACGTGTGCTTATCTGCCAGCAGACCCCCAGCAGCACTGAAGACAGGTTCCGAGAGAACGCTGGCTGCAGGACACGACAAGATCCCCAAGGCGTACGTGGCGAGCTCAGGCAATTTATCCAGATTGGAAGCCTAAAATGAGCAGGGCTCAAGTTTCACAATAATGGAATCGATGTTTCCTTGCATATACTCATATATCTGTGTGTCCTCCTCTTTTTCCTTGTCCAGCTCTTTTGTTTTCGCATGAGTATATGTCCTTGTCACTTTCCCATGTGTTTGTGTTGTCTTGTGAGTTGTTTATCACCTTTTGGACACCTTTGAGGGTGTTTTCTAGGTGTTTTTATGTGTTTGTGATTGCCTGCCATTGTTTCCTATGCAGTTCGAGTTCGGTTCGTCGAACGTTCGACGAGCCGAACTCGAACGGGACCTCCGTTCGGCGAACCGACCTCGAGCTGAACCGGGACCGGTTCGCTCATCTCTACTGCTCATATGTATCCATTGTACACTTAAGGGTACTTAACACACAATGATATCGCTAACGATATATCGTCAGGGTCACGGTGTTCGTGACGCACATCCAGCGCCCTTAGCGATATCGTTGTATGTGACTAAAAGGAGCGACAATCAATGATCGCAAAAACGTCAAAAATCGTTGATCGTTGACACGTCACTCCTTTTCATAATATCGTTGGTGGTGCATGCCGCTGGTTGTTCGTCGTTCCTGTGGCACCACACATCACTGTGTGTTACACCGCAGGAACGACGAACATCATCCTACCTGCGTTCACTGGAAGGGAGGAAGGAAAGAGGTGGGCGGCATGTTCCGGCCGCTCATCTCCTCCCCTCCTCTTCTATTGGGCGGCTGTTTTGTGACGCCGCTGTAACATCGCTGTGATGCCAAACGCACCTCCCCCTTGAAGGAGGGATTGTTCGGCAGCAACAGCGACGTTGCTGAACAGGTATGTGCGTGTGACGCTGCCGTAGCAATATTGTTCGCTATGGCAGCGATCACCGCATATCGCACGAACAACAAGGGCGGGTGCTATCGCTCGCGACATCGCTAGCAATGTCGCAGCGTGTAAAGCACCCTTTACTGTAGACACATATTATAAAAACAGATCCTGTACATGATAGAGTGAATGTTTCCATAGATAAAACGTGAGAGCCAGAAGGGGGCGAAGACTTAAAGGATGGAGAAATTTCTTATTGACTACACAGACCATCAGCAAGGGGCAGAGGTAACAGAAGGGAAGTTAGGGTGACTGAATACTGTCCATAGTGGTCTGGTGACCAGTTTGCCATGCTAAAACAATCCCCAGATTCTGAAAAGAGCAAAACAGCATTTAATAGATCCCTGCAGCAGATACGAGTAACTTATAATTGCATCTGTATAAAAAAGCAACAAAAAAGAGGAATAAATATCATTACTTACAGCAAAGATGGAACTGGAGCTGTACATTACATAGGCCAAAATCTACTACTCCAGCATGATACAGCTAACCCCCACTAGGTGGAGGCATCACAGGTGCAGGAAGAGCAAATCACACACATACTTCCAAACATGGAGGGGGCGATTGCAGGATGGTAAAACTGCACACTGAGGCTTGCATGGAGCGCTGTTCACACTTGCAGATGCACAGTCACAAACCCGCATCCTATTAGGCGACACCCATACTATTAGATCAGGCGGGCTGCCAAGCCGTACTCAACTTCACATCATACAGGGACAGGAACTCTAATATGCAAGGCCTAACAAAAAGGGGCCTGGCTGTATCCTGTACAAAAAAAATCTGAGTTTTTTTGTTGGTGTTATGGCCATAAGATGGAAGCCTATAACCCTTGTCACGGGAACCTCATGCTTGTAGGTCTTCTAATTAGAGATTCTGTAACCTTTGAACTTATTACTAAGGTATCTGATAATGCAGGTAGGTATTGCATAATAGTGTGCAAAATCAACAACACAATATATACATTTGTTAATGTATACGCACCAAATAGAGGCCAGATACACTTCCTTAATAAGTTGATGACTATTGTCAGAGAAGTTCAGAAGGGGGATTTGATTCTTTTTGGTGATTTTAATATGGTACCAAATGGCATGCTAGATTCAACATCTAAAACAAGATATCTTTTACCTACATTAGATAATTGGCTTGAAGACGAAGAATTGTTTGATATGTTCAGGTGCTTAAATACGAGTTCAAGAGAGTATACGTATTATTCTGACTCCCATAAGACTTTTTCAAGAATAGACTTGGTTCTAACTACATTATTTACAATAAATAAATTTAAATCTGTAAGCATAGGTCAAAGAACCTGGTCTGACCATTCCCCTGTAAATTTTCAGATAGGTTCTGGAAAATTAGATAATAGTGATAGAATATGGAGGTGCAATTCATATTTGCTTAGAAACCCAAAACATACTGAAGTAATTGAAGAAGCCCTTAAAAATTATTTCAAGGAAAATGACACAAACGACATCTCAATTAGCTCTCTTTGGAACGCACATAAAGCGGTCATAAGATGGATAATGATACAAATTAACAGTAAAGATAAAAAGCAAAAATTGAAGAAATTCAAAGAAATTTCAGACAAAATTAGGGAAGCTGAACACATACAAATAATAAACCCATCAGATGCAAATCACTCCCACATTCTGAATCTGAGAATAGAACTAAATTCTTTACTAACCCAAGAGTACAACAAAGTGACGTTAATAAACAAAACAAATTTTTACCATTCTAATAATAGACCCACAAAATTAATGATGAAAAGAATTAGGCAACAAAGAGTTAAAAGTAGAATACCAGCAATTAAAAATAAAGACAGTATCCTTTGTAAACATCCTAAAGATATTGCAAATTCCTTCGCCAGATACTACCACGATTTATATAACTTGAAAGATAACAATAACCTAATACAACCCACTGAAAAATCAATAAAGGATTTTCTAGATAAAATTGACATTCTCAAAATTTCAAATAATGATTTAAAATCTTTAAATAAGCTATACACAAAAGAAGAAGTTTTATTAGTCATCAAACAGCTTAAATTAGAGAAATCACCAGGTCCCGACGGGCTAAATAATGAATATTATAAAACATTTGGAGATATATATCATCCCCATATCTGACCAGATTAATTAACTACTTATCTACAGAAGGACATATCCCAAAAGAGATGCTTACAGCTAATATTACTATTATCCCAAAAAATAAAGGTGATCCTCTAGACATGTCAAATTATAGGCCGATATCCTTGATTGACACAGATATGAAGTTAATCTCTAAGCTTATTGCAAACCGGCTTCAGAAAATTCTCCCTAATTTGATCCACTTGGATCAGGTGGGGTTTATTAAAGACAGGCAGTCATCTGATGCGACGCGTAAAATTTTGAACCTTGTGGATCTGGTTGAGAAAAATCAGGAGCCTTCTCTGCTCCTTTTATTGGATGCAGAGAAGGCTTTCGATAGGATCCATTGGGGTTACATGATAGCAACCTTCAAAAAATTTGGATTTAATGGTCAGATATTAAAATTAATATTAGAAATTTATTCCCAACCCACTGCAAAAATCTACGTCAATAACTTCCTCTCTAGTAATTTTTTTATAAGCAATGGAACCAGACAGGGCTGCCCACTCTCTCCTTTATTATTTGCCTTAATGATGGAACCCCTAGCTGAAAAAATTAGAGTAAGAGAAAATATAAAAGGTATTTCCACAAATCACAAACAGTATAAAATCACACTATATGCTGACGATGTAATTCTTAGTATAACCGACCCACTAGAGTCACTTAGAGATACAATTAATATTCTGGATGATTTCTCAGCCGTATCATATTATAAAATCAATTATTCTAAGTCCCAAATTTTGGTTTATAACATAGACCCTGATTTAAAAGATTGTATTCAGAAGGAATTTGCCTTCAAGTGGGAAACTGAAAAATTGAAATATTTAGGGATATACATTACAAACCCAACCAAAAAAATGGTATCTATGAACATTACCCCATTATTAAACAACATCCAAAATGAATTGAAAAATTTAAAGATGACTGAAGTTTCATGAATGGGAAAGGTCATATCATATAAATCTATTATTTTGCCGAAAATTTTATACCTATTCCGATGTTTAACAACAACAATTCCTAAGCACTGGATCCAGAAACTACAATCTCAGTTATCACTATTCATCTGGCAAAATAAGAAACCTAGAATTTCCCAAAACATTTTATGTAAACATAAGAGGAATGGAGGCCTAGGTTTACCGAATATTTACGCTTATTATTTAACTAGTCTCATTAAACAGACCCAAAATAGTCTAATTACCGAATTTAAAAATAGTTGGGTACATATAGAAAAACATTATAATCGAAACATTCCCAAATCAGATATCATTTTGGCCCAACTTTTAAACACACAAAAAACATTAACTAAATTTCAAACAAGTAAAGCAGAACTATGGGCATGGAAATCCCTATTAAAAACATTGATGAAAGATAATGTACCTTTGGAGGATATTAAATGTTGCCCAATTGAAACAATACAAATTCTGACTCCCAAAATGAACATAATAAAATGGAAACAATACAACATAAACAATTTTCTCGACCTAATAAAAAATAACAAAATCTTGCCCTTCAAAAACATACAAACTAAATTCAATATCCCAAATAAAGAGAAAAAAATTTGGTACCGTATAGAAAATTTTCTTACAAACAAAAAACCTAGATTTCAGCTTCCTAAACCCCTAATAAATTTATTGAATAATCCATTAAACCAAATTATTTGGAAAATCAGTAATATATATTCCTTGCTAAATGAAGATTATGAATTTGAGAAAAAGCTAAACCTAAATAATTGGGAGAAAGATTTGCACAAGGAATTCCCTATAAGTACATGGAAACAAGCTCTGGAAACAACTTATGCAACTGCAACCTGTGCTTCTCTTCAGGAGACATATTATAAAGTGTATTCCAGATGGTACTATACCCCTCTAAAGTTGTGCAAGTTTTCTGCTGAAAACTCAGCACTATGTTGGAGAGGTTGCGGGAAAAATGGATCCTTTATCCACATTTTCTGGGGATGTCCTTTACTTAAACCCTTATGGAAGAAAGTCAGAGACCTCTTAAAGCAATTGACTACAAAAGATATAAATCTTACTCCAGAATTGGTTATTCTTTCCATAGGGTTAGAAGAATATGAGAAAAAGTATAGATACATTGTCTGTCACATTTTCTTAGTTATTAAGAATTTATTAGCAGCCAACTGGAGAGAAGAAAGAATCCCATCTATTTCAGAAGTTACGGACAGGGTTTCAGCTCATAATTTATATGAGTATAATATTGCGTTAAAAGAAAAAAACTATCAAAGATATAAAATAAGATGGTCTCTTTGGTCCCAGAAATACATGCCAAACCTTGTTTTGAATTAGTTCCTTGACATTATCTAAATAATATAAATGTAATATGTTATTTCCGAATGTGTTTATATACTGTGCTAAATGAATATGAGTTTATAATCTTGCTTGACTTTGAAACTTAACAAATTGCCTCAACGTCTTCCTCCTTCCCTTTCTCCTCCCCCTTTATATTCCCTAACTCCTTCCATTCCCACTTCCCCTCCAATACCCCTTCCCATCCACTTTTAGCCTACCCTTTCTTCCCTTCCTCTTCCCTTTCTTTGTTATTTCAACAATATTTTTAAGAATGCATTTTAAATACTTCAATTACCCCCTCCCCTGTTATTGTAAACCCCTTAAAATTTAATAAAGTATACAAATAGATATAAATGTAATTATTAAAAGGCAAAAACTAAGCTAATAGAAGCATTTCACAACATATATTTCAACACCACAGATATTCCACACAGATTTAACTAAATTGGCCAAGTAATGTGCTCCATTTATCTCTTTCCAGATCTGTCTCTTTCCAGGTCTGTCTCTTTCCAGGTCTGCCTCTTTCCAGGTCTGCCTCTTTCCTCGTCTGCCTGTCTCTGTCTCTTTTTTTGTCTGTCTCTATCTCTCTGTTTCTTTCCCCATCTGTCTCTTTCCAGGTCTGTCTCTTTCCCAGGTCTGTCTCTTTCCCCATCTGTCTCCCCGTCTTTTTGTCTTTGTCTTTTCCAGTCTGTCTCTTTCCCTGTCTGCCTGTCTTTGTCTGTCTCTATTTCTCTGTTTCTTTCACTGTCTGTCTCTATCAAGGTCTGTGTCTTTCCCCATCTATCTTTGTCTGTCTCTCTGGCTGTCTCCTCCTTCCCTGTCTGCCTGTCTCTGTCCCTGTCTGCATGTCTGTCTGTCTCTTTCCCCATCTGTCTCTTTCCAGGTCTGTCTCTGTCTGTCTTTTTCACTGTCTGTCTCTGTCTGTCTATTTCCCTGTCTGTCTCTATCTCTCTGTCTCTTTCCCTGTCTGTCTCTGTCTGTCTCTCTCTCTGTCTGTCTCTCTCTGTTTCTCTCTATCCGTCTCCCCCCCGACATCTTATTACCTCACATATAAGCTTCTTATACTATGAATGTCTTTTGTTCCTATAGCAACCACTCACAGCTCCTACTAATAACCTGTCGTTCCAGGCTCCAATTACATTACTGTCTCTTTCCCTCTCTTTCCCTCTCTTTCCCTGTCTGTCTCTTTCCTTCTCTTTCCATGTCTGTCTCTTTCCCTCTTTGCCTCTGTCTCTTTCCCTGTGTCTGTCTCTTTGTCTGTCTCTTTACCTGTCTTAGTCTGTCTCTTACCCTGTCTGTCTCTTTCCCTCTCTTTCCCTGTCTGTCTGTTTCCCTGTGTCTGTCTCTGTCTCTTTGTCTGTATCTTAACCTGTCTCTTTCTTTCCCTCTCTTTCCCTGTCTGTCTCTTTCCTGGTCAGTCTGTCTCTTTGTCTGTGTCTGTCTCTTTGTGTCTGTCTCTTACCCTGTCTATGTCTGTTTCTTACCTTGTCTGTGTCTGCCTCTCTCCCTGTATGTGTCTGTCTCTTTCCCTGGCTGCATTGTGACACGCCAACATTCCATTTAAGGGCGTGGCTGCACATTCTTCTGAAGTTCTGGCTGCACTGTGGCTCCCAGCTCCATTCGCTTTAATGGAGGCAGGTTTTTTGTTGAATAACTGTAAAGCGCGGGGTTAAAATTTCCCCTCAAAACATAGCCTATGTCGCTCTCGGGGTCCAGAAGTGTGAGTGTGCAAAATTTTGTGGCTGTAGCTGCGACGGTGCAGATGCCAATCCCGGACACACACACGCACACACACGCACACACACACACACACACACATACATACACACACTCAGCTTTATATATTAGATTTAGTGTAGGGACCTACAAGCATGAGGTTCCCGTGACGAGGGTTGTAGGCTTTCGTCTTATGGCCATAACACCAACAAAAAAACTCATATTTTTTTGTACAGGATACAGCCAGGTCCCTTTTTGTTAGGCCTTGCATATTAGAGTTCCTGTCCCTGTATGATGCGCAGCTGAGTTTGGCAGCCCGCCTGATCTAATAGTATGGGCGTCACCTAATAGGCTGCGGGCTTGTGACTGTGCATCTGCAAGTCTGAACAGTGCTCTATACAAGCCATGCATGTGCAGTTTTACCATCTGGCAATCGCCCCCTCCATGTTTAGAAGTGTGTGTGTGATTTGCTCCTCCTGCACCTGTGATGCCTCCACCTAGTGGGGGCTTAGCTGTATCCTGCTGGAGTAGTAGTTTTTGGCCTATGTAATTGTGATGCCCTGGATCCCAGGGGTCACAGGTAATTACATCAGCCACATACACCCCCACCTCCACCCCCTGTGAGGTCACACACATGTCACCCGAGAGGGAGACCTGATGCCTCTCCCAGGGCTAGTAGAGCACACCAGGTGGGAGGAGTCAGGCGGAAAGACATGCCCACCGAGGAGGCTACTGTCTTGGGGCAGGAAGTTCAAGGAGAAGAAGTTTAGAGTTTGTACAGTGACAGTGAGTGGTAGAGGAGCAGCTGTCAGGGACCCGGGTAGGAGCCTGGGCCCCCCTTGGAAAACGTCAGGTAGGCAGACGGTGGTGGCCGTCTGCAGGAGTACCAGTACAGCAACCGGCGGAACCGTACGGACCGGGCCTGGGTTGGAGCCCGCCGGTCCCGAACCGGGGAGTCAAACATGTACCGGAGCACCAACAGGAGGGTACTCAGACCCCGTCCTAGCTTAGAAGCCACTGAGTATAGGCAAATTGACTGATTGCTGGCCGGACGTCATGGGTTCACCCACAACCAAAGTCCCAAAAGAAGGCAAAAGCCCACCGAGACCGGGTGAGCGCCACCGCCAAGGGCCAAACACCCGATGGGCCAGCGCCTGCAGGCAACCGAGGGCTTCTCCAGCAGCTCAATGCTCAATGCTCGTGCCACCGACCACAGGAGCCCGGACCTCAAGCGGCCCGGCCCGAGCAAGCGGAGGAAGCTGCAGTTCATTCTTTGCTGTAAGTTATAATTGCACCTGGAATGATTTGGCAGCTTTGACCAAGGCTAAAGATAGAGATGTGATGGGACACATAAAGTAAGGCGGGCTTTGCACGTTGCGACATCGCAAGCCGATAGTCCCCGCCCCCGTTGCAGGTACGATATCTTGTGATAGCTGGCGTAGCGACAATTATCACTACGCCAGCTTTACATGCACTCACCTGCCCTGCGACCGTCGCTCTGGCCGGCGACTCGCCTCCTTACTAAGGGGGCGGGTCGTGCGGCGTCATAGCGACGTCACACGGCAGGCGGCCAATAGCGGCGGAGGGACGGAGATGAGCAGGATGTAAACATCCCGCCCACCTTCCTCCTTCCGCATAGCAGCCGGCGGCAGGTAAGGTGATGGTCCTCGCTCCTGCGGCTTCATACACAGCGATGTGTGCAGGAGCAAGGAACTACATCGTACCTGTCGCTGCAGCATAATTATGAAAAAGTCAGAGCCTGCAACGATGATACGATAACGACACTTTTGCGCTCATTAATCGTATCATCCAGCATTTACACACTACGATCTCGAAAGTGACGCCGGAAGTGTGTCACTTTCGATTTGACCCCACCGACATCGCACGTGCGATGTTACAACGTGCAAAGCCGCCCTAAGTTATGTGACTGCTAGCTCCCATGCAAAAGACTACATTGGGTATAACCTATCTACAGACAGTAGTGAAGAGTTTTGTGACTAGTAAAGAAATGGGCAGAAGAAAAGTAGATTTAACAAAACGTAACTTTGACATGGCACAAGAGAAAGACAAGAACGTTGAAAAATACTTTGCTAGACTTCAAATGGTTAGGTCTGACATGGGATTTTCTGCTCAAGACCCCATAATAAAAATACTAACTTCAGTATTTGTAGATGGAATCAACAAAATGAACAAGGCAGACCTCATAATGTCCCAACTAGACCTGTTGAAGGTTGCAAAGGGAGTAGAATTCCTTTGAGTACGCCAATTCCCCATATGTTGTGGATAACTACCGTTTAGGCGAACTGCAGGGCTCAGAAGGAAAGGATCACCATTTGACTTTTGGAACAATATACAACATCAAATTAAACTTAGATATGTCAACTAAATAGCACAAATAATATGCTTAGATTCCCTACCTCTATAGACCGCATCACACATGATAGGCTGAGATTCAGTATATTGGCTAAGCTGCACAATATCATTAGATTTACCAGGTCAACAAATAAGTACCACGACGTAAATTATGATTGCATGCTATTACAAATGATAGGCTTAGTTACACTGGCTCAAAGGCAATGTGTTATTGCCTCACATATGTTAGGCTTATATACAACTCACTAACACAAAAAGTATATGCTCACTATAACAAATAAGTAGCATTATAAAAATTATAAAAATTATAATAGGACTAGCTGTAGTACCCGGGCATTGCCCGGGATAGTAACTGTCTCTCTGTCTCTCTCCCAGTCTCTGTCTGTGTGTCGTTGTCTGTCTGTCTCTCTGTCTGTCTCTTTCCTTGTCTGTCTGTGTCTATGTCTCTGTCTGACTATTTCTATCTCTGTCTGTATTTGTATCAGTCTATCGGTCTCCATCTCTGTCTGTCTGTCTCTCTCTCTATCTCTGTGTCTGTCTCTGTGTGTGTGTCTGTCTGTCTCTTTCCCCATCTGTCTCTTTTCCATCTGTGTTGGTCTCTCTCTTTCCAGATCTGTCTCTTTCCAGGTCTGTCTCTTTCCCCATCTGTCTCTTTCCCCGTCTGTCTCTTTCCCCGTCTGTCTCTTTCCTGGTCTGTCTCTTTCCCGGTTTGTCTCATTCCCCATCTGTCTATTTCCCCGTCTGTCTATTTCCCCGTCTGTCTCTTTGCCCGTCTGTCTCTTTGCCCGTCTGTCTCTTTGCCCGTCTGTCTCTTTGCCCATTTGTCTCTTTCCCCGTCTGTCTCTTTGCCCGTCTGTCTCTTTGCCCGTCTGTCTCTTTGCCCGTCTGTCTCTTTCCAGGGCTTTCTCTTTCCAGGGCTGTCTCTTTGCCCATCTGTCTCTTTACCCGTCTGTCTCTTTGCCCGTCTATCTCTTTCCAGGGCTGTCTCTTTCCCCATCTGTCTCTGTCCGTGTCTTTGTCTGTCTTTTTCTGTCTCTCTATTCATCTCTCCATCAACATCATATAACCTCATGCATAAGCTTCAACTAACAGTTTATTTTGTTCCTATAGCAACCACTGACAGTTGCTATTAATAACCTATAGCTCCCACCTCCATTCAGTTTAATGGCGGCAGGATTTTAGAGACTAACTGTAAAGCATGGGGTTAAGTTTTTCTGTCAAAACATAGTCTATGAAGCTCCCTGGGTCACATGAGGCGTCTGTGCAAAATTTCGTGATTGTAAATGCAACGGTGCAGATTCCTTTAGCGGACACACACATACACACACACACACACACACACACACACACACACATACATACATACATACACTCAGCTTTATATATTAGACTAGCTGTACTACCCGGCTTCGCCCGGATTAATAACTGCTGTTAACAAAATAGAATGTATTAACAAAAATTTATTCTGCACACAAAAAACACAAAACAAATAGATAGAAATGTAATTATTAAAAGGCAAAAACTAAGCTAATAGAAGCATTTCACAAAATATATTGTCTCTTTCCCCATCTGTCTCTTTCCCCGTCTGCCTGACTCTGTCTGTCTCTCCAGGTCTGTCTCTTTCCCAGGTCTGTCTCTTTCCCCATCTTTCTTCCTGTCTCTTTCCCTGTCTGTCTTTGTCCATCTATTTGTCTGTCTTTTCCTGTCTGTCTCTTTCCCTGTCTGCCTGTCTCTGTCCTTGTCTGTCTCTACTTCTCTGTCTCTTTCCCCATCTGTCTCAATCAAGGTCTGTCTCTTTCCCCATCTGTCTTTGTCTGTCTCTCTGGCTGTCTTTTTCCCTTTCTGCCTATCGCAGTCCCTGTCTGCCTGTCTCTTTCCAGGTCTGTCTCTTTCCAGGTCTGTCTCTTGCCCCGTCTGTATCTTGCCCCGTACATACACATACATACATACACAGGTCATGTGACTGACAGCTGCCCTTTTTCCTATATGGTACATTTGTTGTTCTTGTAGTTTGGCTGCTTATTAATCAGATTTTTATTTTTGAAGGATAATACCAGACTTGTGTGTGTTTTAGGGCGATTATGTGGTGAGGTTGGTGTATGTGTGGTGAAATGTGTGCTGAGGGTGGTATATGTGTTCAAGCACGTGGTAGTGTGTGGCGCATTTTGTGTATGTGTTCATATCCCCAAGTATGGTGAGTATCCCATATCGAGGCCCCACCTTAGCAACTGTACGGTATATACTCTTTGGCACCATCGCTCTCATTCTTTAAGTCCCCCTTGTTCACATCTGGCAGCTGTCAATTTGCCTCCAACACTTTTCGTTTTCCCCCCATTATGTAGATAGGGGCAAAATTGATTGGTAAATTGGAACGCGCGGGGTTAAAATTTCGCCTCACAACATAGCCTATGACGCTCTCGGGGTCCAGACATGTGAGTCTGCAAAATTTTGTGGCTGTAGCTGCGACGGTGCAGATGCCAATCCTGGACATACACATACACATACATACATACACACATTCAGCTTTATATATTAGATTGTGTGTACAGTATGTGTGAAGCAATTCAGAGTCAGATAATAGGCTTTGGCAAATCAACCCAGTATCAAGGATCCTATTATTGGATTCACAGGCACTAAAGAACAGTATAAAACAAGATAGGCTTAGATACCACAGCTCAATGGACAGCAACACACTCAGTAGTCCTTAACCCTCCGTCACATACCATAGGCCTGACAGGCACATCTCTTTTACTTTCATTTCTCCTTCCTCACCAGATTGTGAGGAAATTCCCTCCCTCCAGGTAGTCTCCTGTCTCTAGTATCTCTGTGAAACCTCATACCACAGATGGATTGCAGAGCTTCAGGAGGACAGATATAACTGCGCTAATCTCTCAGGCTCATTGTATGTGAACATGTCACACTCAATAAGGTTGGTATTTTATGTTTTTATTCATCACATGCTCTGCAAGTGTAATTTTTCTGGGGAAACTTCAGGATCTAATTCTGATTGAATATGTGTTTAATAGTGTGGAACCTAAAAAGTGGGGAGACAAAGGGCGCAATAGGGTCTTACCCGATATAGCAAGTGGTGATAGGAAAGGAACAGTAACACTCACCTGATAAGGTTGTGCCAGTCACAACTCCTTCAAAAGCATGTGAGTGTCCGTGTGATTCCAGCAGCGGCCCCGTATAACAATATAGAATGTTAATTATATATAGAGAGGGAACCACGGGTATATGCCGCGCTTAAAAACCACTGAAGTGGAAATGATGTGAAAATTTCTCTTTTATTTACAGCATTCCTACGCGTTTCAGAGACAAAGACCGTCTCCTTCTTCAGGGAAAAAAGAAATCATACAGACAATCAAAAGCTGGTATCTTATAAAGGATCCATACTGCCACGTTGACAGCTATGACGTCAACCGCCCTTCAAGATTGCAGGGTGATGACTCATCGGCACATGGAGACAACAGACACATGGAGGAAAAAGAAAAATCATTATATGAAATTTCCATATCGTTACCCATTCATGATTTATGATTTATCTCAGAGGGATATTTATAATAAAATTGTAAATAAAAAAAGAGTTTATTTGTGTTTATTTCTTGTGTGAGGAAAGCGTATATGGAAGCTTGAAAGGAAGAAAAAAAAGAGTTAGAATAAAGGTACGAACCTATGAATCATATGCTGGAGAAGAAGAGGGGTGAATACCCAACCATTGTTCTGAAGTAGCAGACAATCTAATTTGACTACGAGCTGATATGTGATTAGAAGGGAAATAAAGCCGTGATTAGTGAAATGATTCAGATCTATATCTGAAAGAAAGATAATGAAACCTATTTGCGTGCTGTTAAACTTGGTCATTTGTTGGTTAAAAGGATTAGTGAAAGTGAGGATTTTTCAGCAGGACAGTTCCTAAAGAAATATGTGTCCCTGACTAAAGCTGGGTTCACACTAAACGACAGCGACAACGACGTCGCTGTTACGTCACCATTTTCGGTGACGTAACAGCGACCTTGTAAGTCGCTGTTATGATCGCTGCTTAGCTGTCAAACACAGCAGAAGCAGCGATCATAACGTCGCTGTGCTACATGTTCAGAGAGCAGGGAGCCGTGCTTAGCGCTGGCTCCTTGCTCTCCTACAGTACACATCGGGTTAATTAACCCGATGTGTGCTGCAGCTACATGTCACAGTTCAGAGAGCAGGGAGCCGCGCGCACTGCTTAGCGCTGGCTCCTTGCTCTCCTTGCTACAGTATACATCGGGTTAATTACCCGATGCATACTGCAGCCACATGTCACAGTGCAGGAGCCGGCGCTGGCAGCAAGAGCGGCGGAGGCTGGTAACCAGCGTAAACATCGGGTAACCAGGGAAAGGTCTTCCCTTGGTTACCCGATGTTTACGCTGGTTACAGCTTACCGCAGCTGCCAGTGCCGGCTCCTGCTCGCTTCATTTCGTCGCTCTCTCGCTGTCACACACAGCGATGTGTGTGTCACAGCGGGAGAGTGACGACCAAAAAATGAAGCTGGACATTCAGCAACGACCGGCGACCTCACAGCAGGGGCCAGGTCGTTGCTGGATGTCACACACAGCGACAGCGACGGGACGTCGCTGCAACGTCACAGAAAATGGTGACGTAGCAGCGACGTCGTTGTCGTTGTCGCTGTGTGTGACACCAGCTTTAGACTTAGAAAAGGAAATGATTATATCCAAAAATAATGGGATCATTGCCCAACCATTGTTCTAAAGCAGCAGACAATCCAATTTGGCTACGGGCTGATTTGTGATTGAAAGGAGAATAAGGCCGTGATTAGTGAAATGACTCAGATTAACTGAATGAAAATCTATTACGTGCTGTTCAACTTGGGTGTTTAATGGTTAAAAGGAATAGTGTATGTGAAGATTTTGCGGTGAAACAGTTCCTAAAAAGAATGTGTGTCCGTGACCGGGAATTTGGAAAAGAAGATGATTATGTCCCAAATTAATGGGACGGTATCAATTAACTGGGTGAAAGAAGTTCAACTGAAGCAAGAAAAGGACGCATGCGTGAGGGAATGGAGCAGGTACTGATCTGTCAGGGTGAAAAGAGTTCAGACCGTGGGAAAAAACGTTAGTGCTCAGTCGCATGAAACAAAACTGACTCAGCAGAGGTGACCCTGGATCAGAGCTTGGAACATAACGCTTACTGCGGTGTAGAGTAGTAGGGAGAAAACAAGTGTGCAATATCCAACAAAGGAAGGGTAGTGTGCAAACACGATCTGGAGAGGTGGAATGAATTTGATGAAGTATTGCTAGTGATGATATTAAATAGAAAGAAATATTTAGCTAAAAAAATGGGAAATATATAGAATATGAATTAAAACATGATTTAGAACATAATTAAAAACATTTTCATGATTAAAAAAGGAAACCTGCAAAATAGTTTTGCAAGCGACCTATGGGCCGGTAGTAACAATATGGAGATTAAATGAATTAAATAAATTGGATCCAAAGTGTTGAAAGAAAATAAAATACATATACAAAAATTTTTAGGAATGCGAATATACATGCACATATAAAAACACTTATTAAATACATATTAAAAGTCCACACGTCCATAAAAAACTGCAAATAGTGCAGAAATATAAAGAAACGCAAGATATAAAAATCTCTGGTAAAAATATGATAAAAGCATAAAATCATACTGGTCTTATCATATTGGTCTTATCATATATGGGTTCATTAAAAAAGCATTGTAGTCTCTGGAGCAAAAATTGGACAACATGAAATAACATAATTTATAATAGTCTTATCATGTGTGGACTCATCAAGCATATATTATAGTCACTAGGAAAAAACTGACCCATGGAAAAATGGTTGGGCAATGATCCCATTATTTTTGGATATAATCATTTCCTTTTCTAAGTCTAAGTCATGGACACATATTTCTTTAGGGAGATAAGGTATGCACACCAGTGACTATGGAAGGGGAATACATGTAATAGCAGAAACTGCTGTGTGAATACTGACATGAAAAATTCAATAGCTATATGTATAGAATGAAATGTGAAAAATGGAACCTGCATTACTGCCATGAATATATGAATAAAGAGAAATTTAGCTACTGAATTGATCAATGCAATAGAGCCCCAACACTACGCCAAAGTATTTCTCTACGTTGGGGTCCCTAGCTTGTGTGTGTCCTCTCATGCAGTTAAAAAACTTACCGTGTATGGGAAGCTGAGACCCAGGCTATATATACGATGTGGATTGGCAATAGGTGTGTATGGGGAGGGTTCACAAACGAAAAACTACTAACATTAAGGAATAACGTTTGGAACTCCATTCTATGTCTGAACTGGGTGCAAAAAACCTAAAAAACATCACTATGGGGAGATAAGGTATGCACACCAGTGACTATGGAAGGGGAATACATGTAATAGCAGAAACTGCTGTGTGAATACTGACATGAAAAATTCAATAGCTATATGTATAGAATGAAATGTGAAAAATGGAACCTGCATTACTGCCATGAATATATGAATAAAGAGAAATTTAGCTACTGAATTGATCAATGCAATAGAGCCCCAACACTACGCCAAAGTATTTCTCTACGTTGGGGTCCCTAGCTTGTGTGTGTCCTCTCATGCAGTTAAAAAACTTACCGTGTATGGGAAGCTGAGACCCAGGCTATGTATACGATGTGGATTGGCAATAGGTGTGTATGGGGAGGGTTCACAAACGAAAAACTACTAACATTAAGGAATAACGTTTGGAACTCCATTCTATGTCTGAACTGGGTGCAAAAAAACTAAAAAACATCACTATGGGGAGATAAGGTATGCACACCAGTGACTATGGAAGGGGAATACATGTAATAGCAGAAACTGCTGTGTGAATACTGACATGAAAAATTCAATAGCTATATGTATAGAATGAAATGTGAAAAATGGAACCTGCATTACTGCCATGAATATATGAATAAAGAGAAATTTAGCTACTGAATTGATCAATGCAATAGAGCCCCAACACTACGCCAAAGTATTTCTCTACGTTGGGGTCCCTAGCTTGTGTGTGTCCTCTCATGCAGTTAAAAAACTTACCGTGTATGGGAAGCTGAGAACCAGGCTATATATACGATGTGGATTGGCAATAGGTGTGTATGGGGAGGGTTCACAAACGAAAAACTACTAACATTAAGGAATAACGTTTGGAACTCCATTCTATGTCTGAACTGGGTGCAAAAAAACTAAAAAACATCACTATGGGGAGATAAGGTATGCACACCAGTGACTATGGAAGGGGAATACATGTAATAGCAGAAACTGCTGTGTGAATACTGACATGAAAAGCTCAATAGCTATATGTATAGAATGAAATGTGAAAAATGGAACCTGCATTACTTCCATGAATATATGAATAAAGAGAAATTTATCTACTGAATTGATCAATGCAATAGAGCCCCAACACTACGCCAAAGTATTTCTCTACGTTGGGGTCCCTAGCTTGTGTGTGTCCTCTCATGCAGTTAAAAAACTTACCGTGTATGGGAAGCTGAGACCCAGGCTATGTATACGATGTGGATTGGCAATAGGTGTGTATGGGGAGGGTTCACAAACGAAAAACTACTAACATTAAGGAATAACGTTTGGAACTCCATTCTATGTCTGAACTGGGTGCAAAAAACCTAAAAAACATCACTATGGGGAGATAAGGTATGCACACCAGTGACTATGGAAGGGGAATACATGTAATAGCAGAAACTGCTGTGTGAATACTGACATGAAAAATTCAATAGCTATATGTATAGAATGAAATGTGAAAAATGGAACCTGCATTACTGCCATGAATATATGAATAAAGAGAAATTTAGCTACTGAATTGATCAATGCAATAGAGCCCCAACACTACGCCAAAGTATTTCTCTACGTTGGGGTCCCTAGCTTGTGTGTGTCCTCTCATGCAGTTAAAAAACTTACCGTGTATGGGAAGCTGAGAACCAGGCTATATATACGATGTGGATTGGCAATAGGTGTGTATGGGGAGGGTTCACAAACGAAAAACTACTAACATTAAGGAATAACGTTTGGAACTCCATTCTATGTCTGAACTGGGTGCAAAAAACCTAAAAAACATCACTATGGGGAGATAAGGTATGCACACCAGTGACTATGGAAGGGGAATACATGTAATAGGAGAAACTGCTGTGTGAATACTGACATGAAAAGCTCAATAGCTATATGTATAGAATGAAATGTGAAAAATGGAACCTGCATTACTGCCATGAATATATGAATAAAGAGAAATTTAGCTACTGAATTGATCAATGCAATAGAGCCCCAACACTACGCCAAAGTATTTCTCTACGTTGGGGTCCCTAGCTTGTGTGTGTCCTCTCATGCAGTTAAAAAACTTACCGTGTATGGGAAGCTGAGACCCAGGCTATATATACGATGCGGATTGGCAATAGGTGTGTATGGGGAGGGTTCACAAACGAAAAACTACTAACATTAAGGAATAACGTTTGGAACTCCATTCTATGTCTGAACTGGGTGCAAAAAACCTAAAAAACATCACTATGGGGAGATAAGGTATGCACACCAGTGACTATGGAAGGGGAATACATGTAATAGCAGAAACTGCTGTGTGAATACTGACATGAAAAATTCAATAGCTATATGTATAGAATGAAATGTGAAAAATGGAACCTGCATTACTGCCATGAATATATGAATAAAGAGAAATTTAGCTACTGAATTGATCAATGCAATAGAGCCCCAACACTACGCCAAAGTATTTCTCTACGTTGGGGTCCCTAGCTTGTGTGTGTCCTCTCATGCAGTTAAAAAACTTACCGTGTATGGGAAGCTGAGAACCAGGCTATATATACGATGTGGATTGGCAATAGGTGTGTATGGGGAGGGTTCACAAACGAAAAACTACTAACATTAAGGAATAACGTTTGGAACTCCATTCTATGTCTGAACTGGGTGCAAAAAACCTAAAAAACATCACTATGGGGAGATAAGGTATGCACACCAGTGACTATGGAAGGGGAATACATGTAATAGGAGAAACTGCTGTGTGAATACTGACATGAAAAGCTCAATAGCTATATGTATAGAATGAAATGTGAAAAATGGAACCTGCATTACTGCCATGAATATATGAATAAAGAGAAATTTATCTACTGAATTGATCAATGCAATAGAGCCCCAACACTACGCCAAAGTATTTCTCTACGTTGGGGTCCCTAGCTTGTGTGTGTCCTCTCATGCAGTTAAAAAACTTACCGTGTATGGGAAGCTGAGACCCAGGCTATATATACGATGTGGATTGGCAATAGGTGTGTATGGGGAGGGTTCACAAACGAAAAACTACTAACATTAAGGAATAACGTTTGGAACTCCATTCTATGTCTGAACTGGGTGCAAAAAACCTAAAAAACATCACTATGGGGAGATAAGGTATGCACACCAGTGACTATGGAAGGGGAATACATGTAATAGCAGAAACTGCTGTGTGAATACTGACATGAAAAATTCAATAGCTATATGTATAGAATGAAATGTGAAAAATGGAACCTGCATTACTGCCATGAATATATGAATAAAGAGAAATTTAGCTACTGAATTGATCAATGCAATAGAGCCCCAACACTACGCCAAAGTATTTCTCTACGTTGGGGTCCCTAGCTTGTGTGTGTCCTCTCATGCAGTTAAAAAACTTACCGTGTATGGGAAGCTGAGACCCAGGCTATATATACGATGTGGATTGGCAATAGGTGTGTATGGGGAGGGTTCACAAACGAAAAACTACTAACATTAAGGAATAACGTTTGGAACTCCATTCTATGTCTGAACTGGGTGCAAAAAACCTAAAAAACATCACTATGGGGAGATAAGGTATGCACACCAGTGACTATGGAAGGGGAATACATGTAATAGCAGAAACTGCTGTGTGAATACTGACATGAAAAATTCAATAGCTATATGTATAGAATGAAATGTGAAAAATGGAACCTGCATTACTGCCATGAATATATGAATAAAGAGAAATTTAGCTACTGAATTGATCAATGCAATAGAGCCCCAACACTACGCCAAAGTATTTCTCTACGTTGGGGTCCCTAGCTTGTGTGTGTCCTCTCATGCAGTAGTGTTGGGGCTCTATTGCATTGATCAATTCAGTAGCTAAATTTCTCTTTATTCATATATTCATGGCAGTAATGCAGGTTCCATTTTTCACATTTCATTCTATACATATAGCTATTGAATTTTTCATGTCAGTATTCACACAGCAGTTTCTGCTATTACATGTATTCCCCTTCCATAGTCACTGGTGTGCATACCTTATCTCCCCATAGTGATGTTTTTTAGGTTTTTTGCACCCAGTTCAGACATAGAATGGAGTTCCAAACGTTATTCCTTAATGTTAGTAGTTTTTCGTTTGTGAACCCTCCCCATACACACCTATTGCCAATCCGCATCGTATATATAGCCTGGGTCTCAGCTTCCCATACACGGTAAGTTTTTTAACTGCATGAGAGGACACACACAAGCTAGGGACCCCAACGTAGAGAAATACTTTGGCGTAGTGTTGGGGCTCTATTGCATTGATCAATTCAGTAGCAAAATTTCTCTTTATTCATATATTCATGGCAGTAATGCAGGTTCCATTTTTCACATTTCATTCTATACATATAGCTATTGAATTTTTCATGTCAGTATTCACACAGCAGTTTCTGCTATTACATGTATTCCCCTTCCATAGTCACTGGTGTGCATACCTTATCTCCCCATAGTGATGTTTTTTAGGTTTTTTGCACCCAGTTCAGACATAGAATGGAGTTCCAAACGTTATTCCTTAACATATTTCTTTAGGAACTGTCCTGCCGAAAAATCCTCACTTTCACTAATCCTTTTAACCAACAAATGACCAAGTTTAACAGCAGGCAAATAGGTTTCATTATCTTTCTTTCAGATATAGATCTGAATCATTTCACTAATCATGGCTTTATTTCCCTTCTAATCACATATCAGCTCGTAGTCAAATTAGATTGTCTGCTACTTCAGAACAATGGTTGGGTATTCACCCCTCTTCTTCTCCAGCATATGATTCATAGGTTCGTACCTTTATTCTAACTCTTTTTTTTCTTCCTTTCAAGCTTCCATATACTCTTTCCTCACACAAGAAATAAACACAAATAAACTCTTTTTTTATTTACAATTTTATTATAAATATCCCTCTGAGATAAATCATAAATCATGAATGGGTAACGATATGGAAATTTCATATAATGATTTTTCTTTTTCCTCCATGTGTCTGTTGTCTCCATGTGCCGATGAGTCATCACCCTGCAATCTTGAAGGGCGGTTGACGTCATAGCTGTCAACGTGGCAGTATGGATCCTTTATAAGATACCAGCTTTTGATTGTCTGTATGATTTCTTTTTTCCCTGAAGAAGGAGACGATTTAATAGTGTGGAGACACGGGGCTCAGTGGGTGCTCTCGTCCACTAAAACCCGCCGCCTTTAGAAAGACAGCGTGGCTCAGGGCTCATCCCATTTGAACGCCGGCCTCCTTAACCGTGGGCGTAACACTACTCAGACAACACAGGGTGAGGGAACCACAATAATTAGACTTTATTGGATCCCCAAACAATTAACGGCACATAACACATAACCAGCAAAACACAAATGTAACAGGCAACAGAGTCTCACCCTTCCGCTGGCTAACCAGGGATTTAGAATGTCCATGCCTCAGAGGTTCCAGGGCTATTTAGTCCAATCCAGCAGCACCCCGCTTTTGGCGGGCACCCACCGAGAAAGGAATAATGCCAGATTCAGGAAGCTGTGTGAGGTCTGCAAAGTCTGTAACAAGTGACTCAACTGTCCCAACCTGAGTGTCCTCCTTAGGTAGTCCTGGTATGATGTTACAATCCTGGCAACCGGAGTTGAAATCCCTAGGCTGTGGATATGGTCTCCAACCGGAACCGGAGTCCCTAGATTGAAGCCATAAGATATCCTGATCCTCTAGTCAGCTCCAAAGAGCTTAAACTGGATCCATCAACATCCATCAACAAACTGGTGACTTAAAGAAATCCCTTTTATAGCCACAGCCTTCCACTTGGATAAACGGCGTCCTCATCGATTGGTTGGACAAGATCGCCTTTCCCATTGGATGAATCTCAAGCTGCATGGACAATGTTCATCCAAATGATGTCTACAGAAAGACTGAGGATATCTACATGAAGTCTGCAAGTCACAGACTCGACAATGGCTACTAAGGTAATCACATTAGCAATACACAACTATGTTACAATGGTTACTGAAAGAGTCTGGAGAAACAATACGTCTGGCTTTCATTGGTCAACACAATTACATGAGTCAACAAGAGTCTTGTAGAAACAATGAGGGACGTAAGGCCCTGTCACACACAGAGATAAATCTGTGGCAGATCTGTGGTAGATCTGTGGTTGCAGTGAAATTGTGGACAATCAGTGCCAGGTTTGTGGCTGTGTAGAAATGGAACAATATGTCCATGATTTCACTGCAACCACAGATCTGCCAAAGATTTATCTCTGTGTATGACGGGGCCTTTATCCCCCGTCTATAAACAATCTATCATCCTGTCTGGCTGAATTTTAAGAAACTTTAACCCATGAGATTCCATGTCGTCACAAATAGTACTTAAGGTACCTTAAAATTAAGTTTGTTTCCATAAATTTTCTTTGTAGAGTTTTTTGACAGAGTCGAATTGGGGACTATTTGGCGGGAGATTTGAAATGTTTGTATTTCAGAGTTATTAGTTTTATGTTAAGTAAATGTTTTTTTTTTGCACTTGATTATGTGTAGTCTCTTTTATTACATCCCTATGAAGGTCACTGATCACTTTTAGAGCACTGAAATTGCAAACATTAGATATTATAGGTATTTTTCTAGCCTGCACCTGACAGTCACATTGTATGTGAACTCGTTAGAACCGATATTGTATGTGACGGAGGGTTAATACAGTGCCTATTCAGTATAACATCTTGTATAACATACTTACAGTAGGACCACCATCTAAGCTGCCTAATTACTTACAGTAGGTCCACCAGCTACTACCTTATATCATAAAGGAAATTTTTTTCTCAACATTGAAACTGCATGGAACACCAAAAAGAAAAAGTCATGGAATTATAAAAATCACCTGATTGATAGACATGATAATGATATGCAAAATTTGAAAAATTGGAAACAAAAATTTTCAAAATATCTTGATGTTTTTTGTAGTATGAGCAAAATATCTAGAAAAATGTTATGAGTGTGTTCCACTCTGGAGAGACCTCTGGCGAGTCTGGGAGCAGAATGTAACAGTGGCTTGTTTGATTTACAGTTCTCTCCAATATTTTTGACACGGGAAGGGTCATGGCCAAGAGGAAAGAACCTGGGTACCTGAGTCATTAGTAAACGGCAGTAGATTGGTGCATTCATTTAACAGGTCTCATCCAGACAAGCCCAGTCCTGAGAGTCCAGAGGCCCCTTGCAGAAGGAAGGGGTATTGTCATGAGTGTGTCCCCCTCTGGTGAGTCTGGGACCAGAAGTTCACAATGCTTTATTGTTTACAGATCTGCAACTGGTATTTAAATGTATCTCTTTTTTAGTGCTGGAGGGTTAAAAACTCTTTCCTATCTGGCTTTTCTTTCTAGCCTTAATCTCAGGTTCAACTTTATTGTGACCACTCCCCTTCACTATAAAAAGTCATGTGTCTTACCATCTAATGTCGGTATTAGAATCTCACTCTTTTGCTGACAACTTTGGAAGGAGACGGTCTCTGGAAGAAGCTGAGGAGTCGTGGTGTTTTGCTGTGTTGAAGAAACTTGGAGTGTTTTCCTTTTGTGTCTTTCTCCCTCTTTCTCCCTTACCTTGTGTTGAATTATTGCAGTGTTGAGAGTAGTGCTATCACTGGTGTTCTTACTAGCCAGGGTGAGTCCAGGGCAAACAAGTGCCTAGGGACGTGATGGCGACAGGGGAAGGACCTGCATACGAACGTTAGGGAGCTTAGGGTACAGACTCAGGTGAGTTGCAGGAGGTGTACTCTCTCCCTATCTAGTAAGAAATGGCATACATAGATTCTGCATAACGATAATAAATAGTCAGCACGATGTAATATATTATGCAGAATAAGGACCACAATATAAGACCAAATTGCTATTACAATAAGACAAAGACAAAGAACAAGAGGCGATCAAAATAGGTCTATTTATTTTTTATTATCAATAAAAGTGCGGACAGGTGAGGGGAGTCAAACCCGGTATACATCACTACAGTTATCATGCACCAATTGTGCAAAACATTATACAAAGTCAAGAGTGTGAACACATATGTACCCTTAAAAATACAATCTGCATTGGTTATGAAATATTTATTCATCAAATATCCCTTATTGATTTACTGGACTCACTCATACATACATGCACATACAGAGAGTACAATGTTATAGACACAGTGGAAGTCACATGAAAACTACTCTAAGCTCAAACATGTACCACGTGCCCAGAGGATAAAGTATGAGACCACCATCCATAAACCGCTATGTTGAATTGAAATCAATGTCCATAAAGTACAATATAGATCTTGGTATCTTCATATGCACATAGTGACCATTATACTAGAAAGATCACGTAAGTAATTCCAGGTGCAAAGCATGAAGCAGTCTATGGAATGGTGGCACAATTACTTAATTAGTGAGCAAAAAAATTACATGCTCAGAAAAACAGGGGCTTCCATATAATACTTAGAAAATAGTGGTTATAATGACTAATGCTCAATATCCATAAGACACATGAACCGCTCCAGGCTCAAAACATAGACCACGTGCCAAGAAAATATGAGACCATTCTCCATAGATCACCATATTAAAAAGGCATCAATGTCCATTAATTACAATGTAAATCTCAATTATCTTTACATATATGTGGTGACCATAAAAGGATCATACAGATGGTTCTTAGATACAGAGCATGGAGCAGTCCATGAAATGATGGCACAAACACACAGAATATCATCCACTATTACAGTGTACAGAGGATAAGATATATAGGATAGAGACACTATTCATATATTGGTGAGCAAAATTTCCATGCTCAGCAACAGAATTGAACTTCCATCTAATACTAAAATAGTGATGGTTACAAAGAACAGTGTTCAATATCCATACAATACAGGAGTTATAGCTCCAATAATCCTCATATGTACACAAGCGGATTCAAGAATTGTATATAATGAAAATACCACATAAGTTTTTTTTTTTTTTTCTATCCAGGCTTGGGTCATGGAGCACATGGCAATCCATGGACTCATTGCAATATGATATCCACCATTCACTCATGTAGTGCACAAGGCACGAGCATCGCCCAGAACCAATTATGCATAAGACAGGCACATATGATAAACAACTCAAGACTTACATATTACTAGAGATGACAATAACTGCAGTGGAATGCGCCCCCTGACGAAGGTTTACACCGAAATGCGCATTGGGCGCATTCCACTGCAGTTATTGTCATCTCTAGTAATATGTAAGTCTTGAGTTGTTTATCATATGTGCCTGTCTTATGCATAATTGGTTCTGGGCGATGCTCGTGCCTTGTGCACTACATGAGTGAATGGTGGATATCATATTGCAATGAGTCCATGGATTGCCATGTGCTCCATGACCCAAGCCTGGATAGAAAAAAAAACTTATGTGGTATTTTCATTATATACAATTCTTGAATCCGCTTGTGTACATATGAGGATTATTGGAGCTATAACTCCTGTATTGTATGGATATTGAACACTGTTCTTTGTAACCATCACTATTTTAGTATTAGATGGAAGTTCAATTCTGTTGCTGAGCATGGAAATTTTGCTCACCAATATATGAATAGTGTCTCTATCCTATATATCTTATCCTCTGTACACTGTAATAGTGGATGATATTCTGTGTGTTTGTGCCATCATTTCATGGACTGCTCCATGCTCTGTATCTAAGAACCATCTGTATGATCCTTTTATGGTCACCACATATATGTAAAGATAATTGAGATTTACATTGTAATTAATGGACATTGATGCCTTTTTAATATGGTGATCTATGGAGAATGGTCTCATATTTTCTTGGCACGTGGTCTATGTTTTGAGCCTGGAGCGGTTCATGTGTCTTATGGATATTGAGCATTAGTCATTATAACCACTATTTTCTAAGTATTATATGGAAGCCCCTGTTTTTCTGAGCATGTAATTTTTTTGCTCACTAATTAAGTAATTGTGCCACCATTCCATAGACTGCTTCATGCTTTGCACCTGGAATTACTTACGTGATCTTTCTAGTATAATGGTCACTATGTGCATATGAAGATACCAAGATCTATATTGTACTTTATGGACATTGATTTCAATTCAACATAGCGGTTTATGGATGGTGGTCTCATACTTTATCCTCTGGGCACGTGGTACATGTTTGAGCTTAGAGTAGTTTTCATGTGACTTCCACTGTGTCTATAACATTGTACTCTCTGTATGTGCATGTATGGATGAGTGAGTCCAGTAAATCAATAAGGGATATTTGATGAATAAATATTTCATAACCAATGCAGATTGTATTTTAAGGGTACATATGTGTTCACACTCTTGACTTTGTATAATGTTTTGCACAATTGGTGCATGATAACTGTAGTGATGTATACCGGGTTTGACTCCCCTCACCTGTCCGCACTTTTATTGATAATAAAAAATAAATAGACCTATTTTGATCGCCTCTTGTTCTTTGTCTTTGTCTCTCCCTATCTCCAGGGTCTACTGTCACACAGTGGTTTTTACAAACCTCGCCGACTGTCATGGTGGCATCGGGATCTATTCAGACTACTGATGCTTCGCCTGATAACTTCTCTGAGGTCTGTAATCGGATCAGGATGACTCGGGCATTGACCAAAAGATTGGTAGTTCATAGGCAGACTAGCAAGAGTTAATCCCTGATGGTCTGCATTTGAATGATCTTTGATCACATGTTGTGCAAGAGCCAATCACATCTACTCCCCCTATACAGTTGAAACCAGAGGTTTACATACACTATATAAAAAGACACATATGCATGTTTTTTTCACAATCTGATATGAAATCAGAATAAACCTTTCCCATTTTAGATCAATTAGGAACCAAAATTATTTATAGCTGCCAAATGCCAGAATAATGAGAGCGAGACAGACAATGTTTTAAGGCATTTTTATTACTTTCTGCATAGTCAAACATTTACATACACTAAAGGGGGCTTTACACGCTACGATATCGTTAATGTTTTGTCATCGGGGTTAAGTTGTTAGTGACGCGCATCCGGCGTCATTAACGATATCGCAGCATGTGACACTGACCAGCGACCTTAAGCAACCTCAAAAATGGTGAAAATCGTTCACCATGGAGAGGTCGTCCCAAACTCAAAAATCGGTAAGGGTTGTTTATCCAGGTGGTTCATCGCTCATGTGGCAGCACACATCACTATGTGTGACACCGCAGGAGCGAGGAACGTCTCCTTACCTGCCGCCAGCCACAATGCGGAAGGAAGGAGGTGGGCGGGATGTGACGTCCTGCTCATCTCCGCCCCTCCGCTTTGATTGGCCGGCCGCTTAGTGACGTTGCGGTGACGTCGCTGTGATGCCGAACGTCCCTCCCCCTTGAAGGAGGGATTGTTCGGCAGTCACAGCGACGCCGCCGACCAGGTAAGTATGTGTGACGCTGCCGTAGCGATAATGTTCACTATGGCAGCGATCACAAACAATCGCATGCGCGACGGGGGCGGGTACTTACACGCTCGCTATCGCTACAAATTGCTAGCGATATCGCTACCGTGTAAAGCCCCCTTTAGAGTACTATGCCTTTAAACAATATGGGACAGCCCATATGACGATGTAATGTATTTAGAAGCTTCTGATAAGTTTATTGGCAACATTTGAGTTAATTAGAGACACATCTGTAGATGTATTTTAATGCACAATTGAAACACACTGCTTCTTTGTTTATCATCATGGGAAAGTCAAAAGAAATCAGCCAAGAGCTCAGAAAAAGAAGAGCCTTCACGATCTGAGAGTGGCATGCATCATATAAAAGTGCAAATTCACGAATTTATTCCAACTGTATTATAATAAAAAATGAGATTTTTAGCCAATAATTGATCTATTCTTTTAGCCACCACTGCCACTTCACGGCAAATCTGGATAGGGGGGGTCCTACTCTATATTACGTATTTCATGTGTCATGCGGCCTCCTAGATAAAAAAAATTAATAGCCGAACCATATACTGAAGCACACATACCTGTAACCTATATATAACCGCTTCATTTTCACAGCAAGAGGCAACTGCGGATAAAAGGTCAGACTAGGTCCCAGCGTGTGTAGCAGACGCCACACATGCCAGGACAATATCAGAACTGAACTTCAAAGTGCCAGACCAGCAACTATAAATAAGATAATAAGAGCTCAGAAAGAGAATTGTGGACTTGCACAAGTCTGGTTCATCCTTGGGTGCAGTTTCTAGTTAACTGAAGGGGCCTTGTTCATCTGTACAAACAATTATATGCAAGCACAAACAAGATGGGAATGTTCAGCCATCATACCGCTCAGGAAGGAGATGTGTTGTGAATGTCATCAGAGTAGGTGCTGGTGTGGAGCTCCCTCTGGTGGCCAGGAATGGTAATGAAGCTGAGTCTGAATCTGTGACTCAAACAGTTTTTGGAATTAATTAGGAATCCAGTAAGTCCTATTGCAGATCAGCCTAGTGTATTTAGGAGAGCAGTTTCTGCCTGGCGGCCGCCATTCGTAGGTGTTTCATGCTGCTTCTGAAGATGGTTTAGAGGTTTCCCTTCAGTTTCTCCCATTTATTCTGTACCTGAATCTACTCCAGATAAGTTTACTAGTTTCTGTGCTTAATTGCTGGAATTGCACTTAAGGGTGTTTCTGCTTATTCCATTTTGTTCTGTGTTTGGTTTCTTGTATGTGAGGATCTGTCTCTCTGCTTTTGTGAGCAGAGCAGTTTCCCCAGCAAGAAAGGGAGCTTGCTCCCTGTTCATGTTTGCATTATTTGCACTTTAGAATATTATGTGTTCTGTGATTTTGTTTCTTGCCATTATATCTGCAGTTCTGTTTAAAGTGTCTGTCACAAGAGTACCTGATATAGCGGAGGAAGACCGTGTGGTCTTAGGACTTTTTTCTATCAGGAGTTTGGTATTTTTTACAGGGTTTTTTGCGGGCCGCAATCAGTTATCTGTCCTGTCCTGTTGTATCTAGTAAGTCGGGCCTCACCTTTGCTAATCTATATTTTCTATCTGTGTATTGTGTTTTCTTACATCACTGTCGTTACATGCTGGGGGCTTGCTATTTGTTTGGGGACTACTACAAGGCAAGTTATTATTCCTCGTTTCTATCTTTAAGGTGTAGCAAGTTTCTCCGGCAGTGACGAGGTGTCTAAGTGTGTTAGTAACATCCATGCTACTTCTAGTATTATCCGATAGATAGGGGATTGTGGTCAGCTTAATTTCCAACTACTCTTGTGATTTTGTGTTTTTCCTGATTAATGGGATTTTTTGTGATTGTCCACGGTTACTAGTTCATAACAGTATCACTAGACACACAAAAAGAAAGGTACTCAAAAGAAGGAATTTGTTTTTTATTCTGTATATTTTCCTCTTATTCTTTGGGTTCCGTGGAAGATCTTTTGCTGGCATGGATATTAACCAGTTGTCTGATCGTGTTGAGCATCTTGCTTCTGAGGTTCAGGGTATATCGGCTTATCTTAGACAGACTCCTGTTGTAGATCCTAAAATTCTCGTTCCTGAATTTTTCTCAGGGAATAGGTCTAAATTCATGAACTTTAAAAATAATTGTAAATTATTTTTTTGCCTTAAGACCTAAGTCCTCAGGGAGTCCCGTGCAGCAGGTTAGGATTGTCATCTCCTTGTTGCGCGGTGACCCTCAGGACTGGGCCTTTTCCTTGGTACCTGATGATCCAATTCTTGCTAATGTAGATTCTTTTTTTCAGGCCCTGGGATTGTTGTATGACGAACCTAATGTTGTGGATCAAGCTGAGAAGGCCTTGATGGCATTTGTCCAGGGTCAGGATTCCGCTGATTTTTTTTGCCAGAGATTCTGAAAGTGGGTGGTCCTTACCAAATGGAATGATGATGCTCTTGTGGCACTTTTTCGGAAGGGTCTATGGATACTGAAAAATGTTAAGGTGGGATTTCCTATCCCTTCGGGTCTCGATGCCTCTATGACCTTAGCCATTCAGATTGATAGACATTTGCACGAGCGCAAAACGATACGTGCTGATGTATTGCTTGCGGAACAGTCTTTGGAGCCTATGCCGTGTGAAAGGGTTACTGAGCGGCATGGTTAGATGGAGAAACAAGTTGTGTTTCTATTGTGGAGACGCTTCTCACTATCTCTGTCTGCCCTAAACGAGAAAAAAATATTTGCTCTTTCATTTACTGTGGGTACTATGCAACCTAAATTTCTTTTGTCAGTCTCTTTAATTTGCTCGTTATCCTCCATCGGTTCTACAGGAATGTTAGACTGAAGGCACATTTTATGGAGAAGGGCAATAACGCTGGTGTTATTAAAACATCTACAAGTTCACATACCGAAACCTTCACGTTAAAAGGATTGGGTCTTAAAACCTCAAGTTCTTTTAACCCTCCTAAATGTTACCACCAAGTCAAAACTTTTATTGCTTTGGTATCTAAAGATGTAATGCATTTGTTTAATAGAGTCAAAAAAGGTGAACTACACACTAATAAGAATTTGACGGGGCCACAAAAACAAGCAGTTCCGGAACTTAAAGACGACGCTAGGCTTATTATAAAACCAGCTGAAAAGGGCAGAGCAATTGTGGTAATGGATAGGGCCTACTATATTCAAGAAATATTAAGCCAACTTGAGGATACCTCTTCATATACCCCAATACAGAGGGACCCTACACCTGAGGTACGAAAACTCATTATGGACACTCTCAATAAGCACAAGATGTTAGATGAAAAATAGACCATAGATGAAAAATTCATCAAATACCTTCAAAACCAATACCCAGTGATTCCAGTCCTGTACATGTTGCCCAACATACATAAACATTTGGAGAGGCCTCCCAGAAGACTATTAGTAGCTTGAACAGACTTATTCAGAGTTCAAGAACAAACTTTTGCTATCCTTCTAATAACAGCAGGTTATTTCCAGATAACATATATATCACCACTGCTGGAATATTACTTGTATGGTTCAATAGGATACTCTTGCTATCCTTCCTTTAACAGCAAGTCATTTCCTGACAGCAACTATATCACTACTGCATGAATTTAATTTAACTCTATCCTGGGTATCAGACCACGGAATTGTCAAACTGGTGACGAGGCTTTCCATGTATATATTTCTTTTTGGGGGAAACATATTCCTCATGACCATAACTATGCAATTTAAGTTCACAGATACCCCCTGTGGGGGCTAACTGTGACTAGCACTTACTCCATGACATGTATCAAAAACAGGAGAACCAGAGTAATCAAATATGCAAAATATAACAATGTTTATTAATATACAAATACACACAAAAAGGAAGGAATGGTCATAAAAATAAAACCATTAAAAACACCATGGAAAGGGGAAGAGTGACCCTTAAACAAGGACAGAAAAACAGCTACGTAGCTGTAAAGTGCATATAACCTGAGCCAATAATAACTGTCTCATGTGGAATATGTCATACATTGATACATCATGTGTAACACTTTGCAAAAACAGAGGAGACATAAATTATTGCATCTTGCCAAAAGTTGGAGTATACAAAGGCCTGAAAGACTATAATGGACATATACCAGCAATATTAAATATAGCCTGTAGGGTACAGATATGGCAATCAGTGGTAAACAGGTTACTGGAAGCAAAAAAACCCTAAACAAAACACAATCCCCTTACAGATAAGTCCCCAAACCATCCATTCACCATTATACAAATACCCTTGAGCAGTGGCGTAACTAGAGTTTGATGGGCCCCGGTGCAAAGCTCAGACCTGGGCCCCCCCTCCACATACACTGACTCTTGGGGTACGTGATAATGACACTGGCACTTGGGGTACAGGATAATGATGCTGACACTTGGCTCTTGCCCTCAGCACCCAGATTTTCCATGATCTGAAATCAATCTATCAGCACCCAGCTTTATATGTTCTGATATCCATCTTGTCCTCGGCACCCAGCCTCCCCATGCTCTGCTATACATCTTTCCCTCAGCACCCAGCTTTCCCATATCAGAGCATGGGAAAGCTGGGTGCTGAGAGAAGATGTATAGCAGAGCATGGGAAAGCTGGGTGCTGAGGGAAAGAGCCTTTTTCCCTCAGCACAAAACGTTCCCATCCCCTGATTGTATCTTTGTCCCCCCTTGTATATAGTTCTCCAAATACAATAATGGCCCCAACATTGCCTTCCAAATAGTATAAAAGGTCCCACATAACCCTTCATATATTAGAATACACTTCAATAATCCTCCATGTGTTATAATGCATTTACCATAGTTCTCCATGCATTATAATGCACCGCAAAGTAGTCAATATATAATACTGCACCACATAGTCCTCCATATATTAGAATGCACCCCCATAATCCTCCATGTATAAAGTAGCCCTTCAATTATTATCATGAATTTCTCATAGTTCTCCATGTATTATAATTCACCCCATAGTTCTCCATTTATTATAAGTCACCCCATAGTTCTCCATATATTATACTGCACCACATAGTCCTCCATATATTATAATGCAGCCCTATAGTCCTCCATGTATAAAGTAGCCCTCATAGCCCTCCAATTATTATAATGAATTTCTCATAGTTCTCCATATATTATAATTCACCCCATAGTACTCCATATATTATACTTTACCACATAGTCCCCAATGTTTTATAGTGCACTCCCATAGTCCATGTATATGGTAGGCTCCATAGTCCTCCATATATTATAATGTAGCCCCCAAAGTCCTATATGTATTATAACGCAACCCCATAAAACTTCATATTGTATTATACAGCCCCATACTCCTCCATGCATAATGCAGCCCTATATTACATGTATAAGGTGTCCTTCATTTTGTATTATGCAGCCCCCCCATACCTCCATATATAATAATGCAGCCAGACTCCCCAGTCCTCCATGTATAATAATGCAGCCAGCCTCTCCAGGCCTCCATGTATAATGTAGCAGCCTCCCCAGACCTCCATGTATAATGCAGCCTCTCCAGGCCTCCATGTATAATGCAGCCTCTCCAGGCCTCCATGTATAATAATGCAGCCTCCCCAGACCTCCATGTATAATGCAGCCTCTCCAGGCCTCCATGTATAATAATGCAGCCTCCCCAGACCTCCATGTATAATGCAGCCTTTCCAGGCCTCCATGTATAATAATGCAGCCTTCCCAGACCTCCATGTATAATGCAGCCTCTCCAGGCCTCCATGTATAATGCAGCCTTCCCAAGCCTCTGGCCACCGTGTACTCACTAATTTATATTAAAAAAACAAAAAACAAAAAAACAAAAAAAACAAGTACTCACCCTCTCTCCTTGTTCCCCAGCCGCTGCTCTGTCCTTACCGCTTTCCTCTTCCACCGCTGCTCGTTCTCCCCTCTCCTCGTTCTCCCGGTGCTCCGGTCGGCGTCCTCCCATTCTGCGCTCTGTGCACTCAGCACAGCAGTCGCACGGGAGTGACGTCACCGCGCAGGCACAGAGGGAGAATGATGATGCATAGCGTGGCACCGGCCGTGCTATGCTTCATCATTAATGTGCGAGGTGACGGGGGAGCCGCCGCAGCCGCTGACACCAGGCAGGGGGACCCGGTGTCGGCGGCGGCACCAGGTCATATAGTGGCCGCGTGATCTGTGACAGATCAGCACAGCTCATCTCTCACTGACCGGAGCTGGCTGCTAGTCTGCCTGGCGGCCGCCGGGCCCCTAGCCTCCCTAGCTGCGATCGCGGTAGTTACGCCCCTGCCCTTAAGGTTACAGCTTCATCCTACCCTTCTTTTTTTTTTGCTTCCAGTAACCTGTTTCTTTTCAATATTCTTTTTATTATAGTGAAAAATAGCATATGATACACAATGCACACCTTCCAAGTATTGTTCAGAGCAAAAAATGATTATAACGTAACATAAAAAATGAATAAATGTGAGAAAATATAAGGCACTCGAATCCTGGAGGGAAGGATTTAGATCCAAAGTTCGGTCCACAGTTCTGGATAATTTTTCTTCCCTTGTCGGAAGTACCTCAGTTAGGTGTGTTTACCATTGCAGTCCATGTGAAATCAACAATAAACTTTTGTGAATAATTAACATTAGTGAAATGAACATATGTAAAACATGTAGGATGGGCGGTGTAAAGAAAGGTAAGGATGGTTTCAAGAAGATATTGAGAGACACGAGGTGTGAGGGGGGTTTAATCTAGATGAGAAATATATCATGGCTGGCTCAGGGGAGGGGGGTGGGAGCAGGTCAAGACTCCACCAATTCAAAGTACTCGGAGGATTCTCGGAAATTCAACCAGGGGGCCCAGATGAGTCTAAATTTATCTTGAGAGTGATAAGCTAAAGCTGCCAGCTCTTCAATATGATATAACTGGTCGATTTTGAGCATCCAATTTTGGATAGTAGGTATACTTGTCAAGCGCCAAAGGGGGGGGGATGAGCAGTTTGGCTGCCGCTAGTAGAAATTGGAGGAGAGTTTTGTTCGGAGTGTTTTGTGGGTTGCTGACCAAGTTCAGGAAGATTAGGTTAGGTTGGGGGTTAAAGGACAGTTTACAGATCCGCTTGGTGTAGGTAATTACATTTTCCCAGAAGGGCTGCAACTGGTCGCACTGCCACCAAATGTGGAAGTATGTACCTCGTTCTCTATTGCACCTCCAACATGACTCTGAAGAGGAAGGGAACCATGTGCTAGTTTGAGAAGGTGATACATACCATCTGGTAACTAATTCGTATGAATTTTCCTGTACCTTCACGCAACGTGATGGGCCAAAGGATCTCTTATAAATTTGGATCAAATCTCCTTCTGTAAAATTCCTGCCTAGATCTTTTTCCCATAATGATATGAATGCCCTTTTCTGCGGGAGCTTATTTAAAACCAATATTTGATATAATTTAGACAGAACTTTTTGAGGGCATTTTGTTTGCATAATCATAGATTCAAAAGTGGAAAGGTCCCTTCGGGGCAGCCCATTTGGTAAGTGATCCCGTACCGCTAACTTTAGTCTTGTATATTGAAGGAAGTTGAGTGAGTTTGGGGCTATGACCTTATTAAGCTGAGTCAGGTTTGTTAATGTTCCATCCTCTAACACTAGTTCCACTGGCGTAGTGAGTGTATGAAGCTGATCAGGAGTGCGTGATTGTGTGCTATCTGAGTACAGCCCCGGCAAATCCATTATTCGGATTATCTGGGAAGGTGGGGGAATAAGATAATCTGCATGTTTTGTCCAAGTTTAAAGCGTGTTCTTAAAGATTGAATTACCCGTCGTCGGGTCTCGAAGAAAATGTTTTGCCGAGTGAAGGATGGGTCTGAAGTTCATCGGACTGATAGAGTCTGCGATCAAAGTCCAAAGTTTGTTTGGAGATTTGCAAGTCCAATCTATTATCATTGATAGTATTGCTGCTGTGTGATATTTTTGTGGGTCTGGTGTCCCCATTCCTCCTTTGGACCTAGGTAGTACTAGGGTATTATAATTCATCCTCGGGCGCCTACCCTTCCAAATATAGTTGATGAAGAGGGTTCTAGCTTTATCGAAAAAGGTCTGTAGTACCTGAATTGGTAACATCTGTGATACAAAACTAAATTTTGGTAACACAAAGCTTTTTTAACAGGTTTTTACGTCCCATCCATGAGACAAATGGGGCTGGCCATGAGGCTATTACTTTTAACGAAGATTTTAATAACGGGAAAAAGTTTAAAGAGACTAAAGAAGGCCAATGTGAGCATATCTTTATTCCCAGGTAGGTAATAAACTTGGGGGGCCACTTAAAGGGGTATTTATTTTTTAGGGTATCTATTGTTGCTTGAGGGAGCTGTATACCCAAAGCCTCCGATTTGTCCAAATTAATTTTGAAATTTGACAGTGAGCCAAAATGTTCGAAGATTTCCAAGATAGCCAGAAATTCTTTGAGGGGTTCCGTCAACAGGAGAAGAAGGTCGTCGGCGAAGGCTGCCGCTTTATGTGTAGTTCCAGCTATGGAAGCCCCTTTTATGTCCGGATGCTGTCGGATTCGTTGAATGAGGGTCTCCATCACTAAGATGAACAGAGATGGAGAAAGCGGGCAGCCCTGCCGAGTTCCATTGTTAATGTTGAATGGGCTAGAAAGATCCCCATTTATCCTAATACGCGCTGTCGGGTGTGTATACATCTGAAAAATTGCCTCTATGAATGGGGTAGGAAAGGCAAAGCGCCGTAGTGTTTCTCTCATGAATATCCAATTGATCCTGTCAAAAGCCTTTTCCGCATCAGTGCCTAATAGCACTAAGGGTCTGCGGTGAGTAAGGGCATACTGCATTAGATGGAGTATGCGTATGGAGTTATCTCGTCCCTCTCTTCACTTCACAAAACCCACTTGTTCGGGCGAGATAAGTGTAGGTAGAATGGTACTTAAACATTGTGTTACAAGGCTCGCAAATAATTTCAAATCATTATTCAACAGTGAAATCGGTCTGTAGTTGCTACAGAATTCAGGGTCTTTTCCCTCCTTATGTATAGAGTTGAGCGCGGTTCGCGGTTATCCAGTACGCGGTTCGAGTGATTTTGGGGCTGTTCTAGATCGAACTAGAACTCGAGCTTTTTTGCTAAAATTCGATAGTTCTAGATACGTTCGAGAACGGTTCTAGCAGCAAAAAGCAGGGCTTTTTACAGCTACAGTGTGCAGGAGCCATCGCTGGCAGCCTGCCACAAGCTGGTAACCAAGATAAACATCGGGTATCCAACCAAAGCGCTTTGGTTAGTAACCCGATGTTTATCCTAGTTACGTGCAGGAAGCCCACACTTCCCCGCTCAGCTCGCTCCGCCCCCTCCTGCCCGCGGCATGTACACACGTACACACACACACACACACACACACACTCTGCACACATGGTCCCGCTCGGCTTACCTGCGGTGATGAAGTCCCGCCATCCCCACCTCAGCGCTGTCACTGTCCTCCATGGCCGCCGCTTGTCACATCACCTTCTCTCGCTTCCGACCCGAGACTGACTAGCGGTGACGTCACGGGCCTCTCGCGATACTTGGCTGTGAAGGCGGCGGTCATTGAACTCAGTGACAGGTGCTGTCAGTGTGCTGGAGATCAGTGCAGGTAATGTACCTCGCTGACAGCAGCACTTGTCATGCCCTGCAGTGACCTGGGCTGACCCATTGATGTTAGCTCAGGTCACTGCATTGCTCTCCCAGCCAATGGGGAACATTCTGCTCTTCATTGACTGGGACAGTGTGGATCGTCATGGCAACCACTTGGATTACACCTGACCTGGATTTGTTTTTCTTTCTAATAAATTGGTTAAAGAGGGAATGTTTTAGGGAGTGTTTTTTCAAATAAAAATGTGTTTGTCGTCTATTTTTTTTTATTACTGACTGGGTTGGTGATGTCGGGTATCTGATAGATGCCTGACCTCACCAACCCCAGGGCTTGATGCCAGGTGACATTACACATCTGGTATTAACCCCATATATTACCCCGTTTGCCACCGCACCAGGGCGCGGGATGAGCTGGGGTGAAGCACCAGGATTGGCGCATCTAATAGATGCGCCACTTCTGGGGCAGCTGCGGCCTGCTATTTTTAGGCTGGGGTGAGTCCATTAACCATGGACCTCCCTAGTCTGAGAATATCAGACCCCAGCTGTCTGCTTTACCTTGGCTGGTGATCCAATTTTGGGGGGACCCCTACGTGGTTTTTTTTTTTAATTATTTATTTAATTTAAAATAACAGCATGGGGTGCCCTCAGTTTTGGATTACCAGCCAAGGTGAGGTTGCCAGCTGTGGTCTGCAGGCTGCAGCCGTCTGCTTTACCTACAAAACTAGGGGGAACCCTACGTCATTTTTTTTTTTCATTTTTTTGGCTAAATACAAAGCTAAGCACCCCTTAGTGCCACGTGAAAGGCACCAAAGGGTGCAAAATTACAAAATGCAGGAGAGTGGGACATTATGTGTCTTTCTGCACAAGCACAAGAAAATCACCAGAGTGCTCTACGCTGTGAAAAGCAGTAGAAAATGGCACTGGAGTGAACATGTGACCAACTCATGTAGGATGAAGCTATGGATCCTGGGTAAATTTATGCATTTACCCTCCTTCAGTTTTTTTGCAGTACACAAAAAAACCGGAAGGCACACGGATGACAAACAGATGACATACGGACCGTCTACGGAACGGAAACGGATGCCACACGGATGCACCCGTGAAAAAAAACGGACTGTTTTTTGCAGACCGCAAAAATGGATCGGTCGTGTTAATGTAGCCTTATTCTGATCTGCCGTTTATAAACAGCAGGCAGAAATAAGTGAATAGCGCCCCCCAGCATCAGAAAATCTCCGGGGTTTCAGGGCTAGCTGAGACCCTGGAGATCATGATTCAGGACGGTTTTTCCGGTCCCCGCTCACGTGATCACAGGTATACACCGTACACCGATGATCACGTTACAGTAAATGACAGCGCCGGTAAAAAATTATTTATCTCCCATCTGGCATGAACAAACATGATAAATCTCCTCCCCGGTCCCCTCCGGTCCCCCGGTGTCGCCAAAGTGCCCCCCCTGATGCCCTCCCAGAAATCCAAGATGGCCGCGCGCACAGCAGCGCGCCGGCCGCATTCACCCTACTCCATGACACATGCGACAGAAAACTCCTCCCCAGGCCCTGCCAGGTCACCCCCTATAACCCCACCGGTGTTCCCCGGTGTCCCACGGTACCTGTGCAGCGTTGATCCCCCGCGGCCCTCTCCTTCACAATAGACGCTGCCGCATGCACAGAGCGGCTGTCAGCTCAGCTTCCTGTGTTCAGACACAGTGAGTGGTGGTTATGCATCTGTAAGCTAAATGGGCGGTACGGTGGCTCAGTGGTTAGCACTGCAGTCTTGCAGCGCTGAGGTCCTGGGTTCAATTCTCACCAAGGACACCATCTGCAAGGAGTTTGTATGTTCTCCCCGTGTTTGCGTGGGTTTCCTCCGGGTACTCCGGTTACCTTCCACATTCCAAAGACATACAGCGCTATGGAATTAATAACGCTATATAAATGAATAAATTATTATTATTACTGCAATGCCCTGCTCATGAGGTAAGGAACATAATTGATCAGGAGAGCTATACTACATTTCCAAATGGAGGGATTTGCTTTTATAGTTGCCCTGCTGAATGACTACCAAACCTGAGAGTCCGTTATACGCTACAAGAAAACACATCTAAATAGCGAGCTCTGTTGTTAAGTATTCATTCAGCTGGATAACTGGACTTAAAGGGGTATTCCATCTCCAAGATCCTATCCCCAATATATAGTAGGTGGAATAGCAATAATATCAGCAAATACCAATATTTGGAAATGTAGAATAGTTCTCCTGATTAGGCATGCCCTTACCTCATGAGCAGGGCATTGCAGCTTTGGTAGCAACCATTACGACATGGACTCTGCTGCTGTGGACCCGGGGAGAGTGAGTGCAGATTCATTGCACCCACACTCCTCACATGAAGGGTCTGCACTTGTTAGGACCAGGATGACGGGTAGGCCTAGGAGGTGGATCCACTGGACTGAGCACCCCACCGAGGGCAAGGTGCCCGGTAGCCGAAGCACTACGGGTAGTAGGACAGTCCGTTCAGAGGAGTGGGTGTAGAAGTCCCTGGGACCACGAAGTCTCTGAAGGTAGTCCGGGTGACGGAGCGCAGGTTCGGAGGCCGAGATGATGTCAGGCAGGGTCCGAAACCAGCGGAACGGGGAGGTCGGTCACCACACGGATCCAGGGATCGGAGACGGTAGGAACTGAGAAGATGGCGGACAGTCTGTTCGGGGTTCTGGAACCGTCAGGACCGGTTGGCGAGACAGGAGCGGCTCTACAAGAGAGATAGGTAAGTACGAGATAATGGCACAGGGAGACCTGACTCCTAGCTTAGCAAACACGAAGAACAGGCCCCGCCCACTTGGAAAGGAACCCCCTATATACCCTGCACCTGAATCTTCAATATCCTGTTGGAGGACGCTGGCCCTTTAAGAGAGGGTCAATGACCGCACGCGCGCCCTAATGCGCATGCGCAAGGCCCGGGTGCCAGAAGCCAGAGCAGGGAGCGGTGCACAGGAGGCAGGAGCGCTCAGCATCGCAGATGGGCGCCGGGACCGGGGACCGGGTTGCCTGGAGGACGCAGGTGAGGGAGCATGGAGGCCATGGAGCGGGGGACGCCTGGCAAAGAGTCGGGGAGCGTGGCAGGGGAGATGGGGAGCGGGGCAGGGGAGCCGGGGAGCGTGACAGCACTCCTAGAAAATGGGGGATACATTCCCTGAGTGTCTCCCCCCCATATTCTAGACGGTCCAGAGTCGTCGTTGGACCCCTTTATTTTTTTTCTTACAATAAATTGGTGAAAAAGGGAATGTTTTGGGGACTGTTTTTTCAAATAAATTTCTTTTGTCGATTTTTTTTTTGTTAGTACTGACAGTTTATGATGTTGGGTATCTAATAGACGCCATGACATCACAAACTGCTGGGCTTGATGTCAGGTGACCTTACAGCTAGTATCAACCCGATTTATTACCCCGTTTGCCACTGCACCAGGGCACGGGATGAGCTGGGGTGAAGCGCCAGGATTGGCGCATCTAGTGGATGCGCCACGTCTGGGGTGCCTGCGGCCTGCTATTTTTAGGCTGTGAAGGCCCAATAACTATGGACCTTCCTACCCTGAGAATACCAGACCACAGCTGTCCGCTTTACCTTGGCTGGTGATCCAATTTGGGGGAGACCCTACTTTTTTTGTGTAATTATTAATATTTATAAAATAATTATAAAAAAAAGAGCCTGGGGGGACCTCCACATTGGATCCCCAACCACGGTAAAGCTGCCAGCTGTGGTTTTCAGGCTACAGCCGTCTCCTTTACCCTAGCTGGCTATCAAAAATGGGGGGACCCAACGTCATTTTTTTTTTAACTATTTTTTAAATAGAAAAAATTAATGGGCTTCCCTGTATTTTGATTGCCAACCAAGGTAACGGCAGGCAGCTGGGGGTCGCAACCCATAGCTGTCTGCTTTATCTGCACTGAGAATCAAAAATACCGCGGAGCGCTACGTAATTTTTTTAAAGATTTATTTTTACAGCACTGTGATGTCCAGCAATCAAAATACAGGGAAGCCCATTTTGTTTTTAGTTATTTAAATAAATAATTAAAAAAATATATATGGGCTCCCGCTGCATTTTTTGTATTGCTAGCTAAGGGTAATCCAAGCAGCTACTGGTTGCTAACCCCCCTGCTTGGTGTTACCTTCACTGGCAATGGAAAATCCAGGGAAGCATTTTTTATTTTTTTTACCAAAAAACTACAAAAAAAGGACGTGAGCTTCGCCATATTTTTGTATGCTAGCCAGGTATAGCAGGCAGGTGCTGGAAGAGTTGGATACAGCGCCAGAAGATGGCGCTTCTATGAAAGTGCCATTTTCTGAGGCGGCTGCAGACTGCAATTCGCAGCAGTGGGGCCCAGAAAGCTCAGGCCAACCTGTGCTGTGGATTCCAATCCCCAGCTGCCTAGTTGTACCTGGCTGGACACAAAAATGGGGCGAAGCCTACGTCATTTGTTTTCTAATTATTTCATGAAATTCATGAAATAATAAAAAAGGGCTTCCCTTTATTTTTGGCTCCCAGCCGGGTACAAATAGGCAACTGGGGGTTGGGGGCAGCCGTACCTGCCTGCTGTACCTGGCTAGCATACAAAAATATGGCGAAGCCCACATAATTTTTTCAGGGGGCAAAAAACTTCTGCATACAGTCCTGGATGGAGTATGCTGAGCCTTGTAGTTCTGCAGCTGCTGTCTGTCTGTATGGAGAAGAGCAGACAGCAGCTGCAGAACTACAAGGCTCAGCATACTCCATCCATGACTGTATGCAGAAGTTTTTTGCCCACCAAAAAAATGACGTGGGCTTCGCCATATTTTTGTATGCTAGCCAGGTACAGCAAGCAGCCACGGGCTGCCTCCAACCCCCAGTTGCCTATTTGTACCCGGCTGGGAACCAAAAATATAGGGAAGCCCGTTTTTTTTAATTATTTCACTTATTTCATGAAATAATTAAAAAAAAAACGACGTGAGCTTCGCTCCATTTTTGTGTCCAGCCGGGTACAACTAGGCAGCTGGGGATTGGAATCCGCAGCACTTGTTAGCCCGAGGTTTCTGGGCGCCTCTGCTGCGAATTGCAGTCTGCAGCCGCCCCAGAAAATGGCGCTTTCATAGAAGCGCCATCATCTGGCTCTGTATCCAACTCTTCCAACAGCCCTGAAGCCGGGTGGCTTGTTGGGTAATCATGAGTTAATACTGGCTTTGTTTTACTAGCTAGTATTAAGCCAGAGATTCTTAATGTCAGGCACGTTTGACCCAGCCATTAAGAATCTCCAATAAAGGGTTAAAAAAAAAGGCACCACACAGAGAAAAAATACTTTAATAGAAATAAATACACAGACACATTAGAGACTCCATCTTTATTACCCCCTGTCAGCCCTCCACGATCCATGGTCTTCTGTCTTTCTCGTTCAACAAATGCAGCTCTGCTACATCACTGCTGCATGAGGGAAGATGCTGCTTCCCATGCAGAAATCACTCTGTGAAGGGTGCACGGAAAGCAGCGTGCAGCCTTCACGGAGTGAGAGATCAGTGCTGCTGGTTGCTGGCGGTGACAGACGCGTTACCATAGCAACAGGGCTCCGATCATGTGATTCCCGGAGCCGCGGTTAGCGGTGACGTCACCGCTAACTGCGTTGCTATGGCAACGGTGATCTCCGTTAATGACCGGCTGTGTCAGCCAGTCCCTAACGGAACGTGGAGTCGACCGTGTGCTACAGAATGTCGCCGGTACACGGCGATACACAAATGTGCACCGTGTACCGGAGAGATGCACTCGCAGGTCCTACATGACGCGTCATAGTCATGTGACCAGTCTGTAGCCAATGAGATAATAGCCACGTGACTGGTCACATGGTTATTTTGACGTCACGATAGGTCCTGCATCTCTGCTGGCAGTGCCGGTCACCGGGAGGATTCAGCAATCATCGGATGGAATAGCGGCAGGAGACAGAGTGCAGGAGGGATCGCGGGGACCGGTAAGTGTTATGGCAATGTTTATTAACTGTATGTGTACATTTATAATGCATTTTTATGTGTTTGTGATTGCCTCCCATTATAGCCTATTGGTTCGAGTTCGGTTCGTCGAACGTTCGACGAACCGAACTCGAACGGGAGATCCGTTCGGCGAACCGACCTCGAGCCGAACCGCGACCGGTTCGCGCATCTCTACTTATGTATATGTGCTTATATATATGTGTATATGTACTTATGTATATGTGCTTATTATATGTAATATGTGCTTCTAATGATTGTTTTGGAAAAGGGGAGCCCTGTAGCACAGCATTAAAGAGGTGAAGGAGATGAGCGAGTAGAGTTTCTTTAAAGGTCTTGTAATAAGAGATCGGTAGGCCATCTGGGCCAGGGCTTTTCCCTGTGGGGCACTTTGACAGGATAGACTGGAGCTCCTCAATAGAAAATGGCGTGTTCAGATTTGTTACATGGGTTGTGTTGAGCGTTGGAAGACGTAGTTCTGACAGAAAAGAGATTATCTCCCGTTGTGTTTTATCTTCTTGTTCTGGTGTCTCATGCCCTCGAATGTGATACAAGGAGGAGACATATTTGCTAAAGGCATCAGCAATAGCTTCAGTGTCTGCAAGTTTTTTGTTATTTGAATCTTTTAAAGAATAAATGTACGTACGTGCTTTCCTTTTTTTGATCAGGGAAACCATAAGCTTAGATACTTTGTCTCCATGTACAAAGAGGCGATTCCTCCAGTTCATGTAGAACTATGTAGACTGTTTGTTTAAGATATCTCTGAGCCTTTGTCTAAAGGTCCCGTCACACTAAACAACTTACCAGCGATCCCAACCAACAACTCAACTTGATAGGAATCGCTGGTAAAGGCCCCGTCACACTAAACAACATCGCTAACAACATCGCTGATGAGTCACACTTTTCGTGACGTAACAGCGATCCCCTTAGCGACGTTGCTGTGTGTGACATCTAGCAACAACCTGGCCCCTGCTGTGAGGTTGTTGGTTGTTGCTGAATGACCTGGGCCATTTTTTGGTTGTTGGTGTCCCGCTGGGAACATGTCTGACACCGTATCAACAACCAGCAACTAGTTGGTGATTCAGAATTAGACAACGCAGGCGTGGTTTAGGCCTCCTCCCTCTTCAACTCCGATTGGTGGTCGCAACTAAGCAAAAGGTCTCTCACTTCCGTCCTTTGTTCATACAGCTTTTCGGATCGTAGTAGAGACCTCCAAGCTTGCGTGCTGGTTTGCGGATCTTATTAACGGCTTCTTCAACTACAATTTGTGGTCACGACTGCGGCTTTGAGTAATAAGTCAACGAGGTCGCACGTACGTTCTCTGTTGGCGGGATCGCACTAGAGACCTCTGTGCTTTCATCTTCCACCTTCTGATAGTTTTATATTACATATTTCTTTGGTAGGTATAATTTGTAGTGTTGTTTGAATGATATCATAGTATTCTGCATTGTGTTCATGTTTTCACATTTATAAGCCTATACTGCTTGTTGTCAGTATTCATTTTCTCTTTCTGCTGCATTTTATGTGTGTGTGCGATTATAATAAATTAGTTCTTTTTTTGACGATATTTATATCATTTATCATTTTATTTTGCAGTTTGCACATCATGAACCACACCGAGCGTGCTGTTTTGGTTTCTGCATTGCTGCTTGAGGCAGCTCGGCAAGAAGATGAGGCACAGATGCGTTCAAAAAGAAGGCGTCGCATGTGGACCAGAGAGTGGCTGCGGAAGAGGTCCCAATTCTCCCACATGCGACTAGTTAGAGAGCTGCAGGAGAACAATCCTCATGATTTTCGGAACTATCTGCGCATGTCAGAGGAATCTTTCAAATTAATACTGGAGAGTGTCAAGCCATATATTCAACGGCAGAATACACGAATGCGTGCTGCTGTCCCGGCAGAGGAAAGATTCGCCGTTACACTGCGCTTCCTCGCCACTGGACGCTCACTGCAAGACTTACATTTTTCTGCAGCCATTTCAAGGCCACTGCTCAGTACTATAATTCCGGAGACATGTAATGCGATTGTCCGCAGTCTGAGGAGCTACATGCAGTTTCCCAAAACAAAAGAGGAATGGAAAAAGATTGCCTCTGATTTTGACCATCTTTGGCAGTTCCCTAACTGTGGTGGGGCTTTGGACGGGAAACATGTGAGGATCACCCAACCAGGGAACAGCGGATCCTATTTCTTTAATTACAAGGGCTATTTTAGCGTCATTATGATGGCCCTAGTTGACGCCAATTATGAATTTATAACTGTTGAAGTTGGCATGAATGGGAGGGTATCCGATGGTGGTGTTATAGAGCACACACGTTTTGGACAGCGATTGGACAACTGTGAACTGAATTTGCCACCCAACTCTGAGACTAGAGACAACCTTAATTTTGTGTTTGTCAGCGATGAGGCATTCCCGCTTCACGCAAATCTTGTTAAACCTTTCCCTCAAAAAAGTTTGACGGTGGAAAGACGAATTTTCAATTACCGTCTGTCAAGGGCCCGTCGGGTTGTTGAAAACGCTTTTGGGATCATGGCCAACCGTTTTCGTGTTTTCCACACACCTATGAACATGAAGCTTGAATCCATAGACTATGTTGTTTTGGCCTGTTGCGTGTTGCACAACTTTCTTCGGCGGCGTGATGCTATTGGGTACTGCCCACCTGGCTTTGTGGACTCGGTAGACCCAACAAATGGGGAAGTGGAGCTTGGTGAATGGCGTGAAAACGATCGTACAATTGCAGGCCTTCAACCGGTCGTGCACGGCAGAACAAAGGATGATGCGAAGGCCTGCCGAGAAAAATACTGCCAATATTTCAATGGCCCTGGTGCAGTGACTTGGCAGCATCAGAATTTATAGTGGTAGACTGATGTAATATAACCAATCCTTTCATTTTGTGTAATCATGTGTAATAAACCTAAAAATTTACTTTTTAAACTACTTGATGTTTTTTGAAAAACTTATGGTACGTCCACGTTTGTAGTGCTGCACTCTTTAGTGCGGTCTGCACGTAGACCCCGCTTTGGGTTTGGGAGGGGATACATCGATAGCGCATGAAATCTGCTTTTGTTCTGCAGTGATTATATAGATATATATGTATCTTTATCTCTCTATCTATATATACATATACTGTGTATATCTATATATATAATTGCCTTATTCTGTCTGTCTGTCTGTCTGTCTGTCTTGCTCCGAAATTGTGTCCTTACGGTGACGCAAAGCTGATTGGCCGCTGGGCTCGCCAAGGGTTGGCCGCTCGACCGGGCTCCGCCCCCCCCAAAGATTGGCCTCTCGCCCTGGCACCCTGAAGGCATTGGCAACTCGACCACGCCCCCCTCACGCAATACACGCTAGCTCCGGCCCCGCCCCCCCCACGCATTCCCCGAACCGACACGGTCACGGAACCACGACTCCCAGGTGAGTACTGTACCCCCGGGATCCCACATCAGCGTGTGCCGCCAACCCAGCCGACAAATACCCTCGCATTGCTGGGGCTGGCCGGCGTATGCTGGTGTGGGATCCCGTGCGAGCGGGGGACGAGATACGCTGGTAACCATGGTAGCATAGTTACCAGCGCATCAAGGTCCTGCAGCGGCGGAACATACACAAACGCACACACACACACACACATACACACACACACACATCAGATCACACTCACTCTCACACACACCTCACACACACATCACATCGCATCCACACACTCACAACATCCTGGGATATCGCTTGCTTCTCGGCGGCGATACTGTGCAGTGAGCTTCCCGGACCTGCCGGAGGATCACATGGCCAGAAGCATGTGGTATCTCCGGATGTTGGAAATGTGAGCGCGTATGTGTAATATCGTCAAGGTCTGTGTGCGTGAGTGTATGCGATCGGGTGTGTGTGTTTATGCGATCATGTGTGTGTGAGTGTATGCGATCGGGCCTGTGAGTGTCGGCAGAGGAGCACGGCGTGCTGGAGGAGGCTGGGAGGAGAGAGGATGATCCTGGTGAAGGCTGTGATGGGGAAGCTGGGAGGGGGGAGGCTGAGAGAAGAGAGGCTGATGCTGGGGGAGGCTGAGGCTGTAGTAGGCTGGGAGGAGAGAGGCTGATGCTGGGTGGAGAGAGGCTGATGCTGGGAGGAGAGAGGCTGATGCTGGGAGGAGAGAGGCTGATGCTGGGGGGAGAGAGGCTGATGCTGAGGGCAGAGAGGCTGATGTTGGTGCAGCATGGGGGATGGAGCACGTTTGAGAGTGCGCAGCATGGCAGATGGAGCACGTTTGGTATTGCGCAGCATGGGAGATGGAGCACGATGGGGGGTGCGCAGCATAGGGGATGGAGCACGATGGTGAGTGTGCTGCATGGGGGATGGAGGACGATAGGGAGTGCACACCTTCCCCAACACACACACACACACGCGCGTGCACTGAACATCACACCACACACACACACTGGGAACCACAAACAACTGCCCTACACAGACACCCACACATGGGGTATCGGGCTGTGTGCAGTGGGATACGGCACTGTTATGGGGTATGGGGCTGTGTGCAGTGGGATACGGCACTGTTATGGGGTATGGGGCTGTGTGCAGTGGGATACGGCACTGTTATGGGGTATGGGGCTGTGTGCAGTGGGATACGGCACTGTTATGGGGTATGGGGCTGTGTGCAGTGGGATACGGCACTGTTATGGGGTATGGGGCTATGTGCAGTGGGATACGGCACTGTTATGGGGTATGGGGCTGTGTGCACATTTGTTTTATTCTACTGTTTGGTGATGACCGACTCTTCAGCATGTTAATAAATGTTAATTTATTGGTTAAAAAGAAATTGTCATTTTTTTTCGGCTAATGTAAGACCTCCCCCGAAAGTAAGACAGGGTGGGCCTTTTTGGGGTAAAATTAATGTAAGACAGGGTCTTACTTTCGGGGAAACACGGTACATATACATATATATATATATATATATACATACATATACATATATTTATATATATACATATATATATATATATATATATACATACATATATATATACATATACATACATATACATATATATATGTATGTATGTATATGTATATACATATACATACCGTATTTTTCGCTTTATAAGACGCACTTTTCCTCCCCAAATTTTGGGAGGAAAATGGGGGGTGCGTCTTATAAAGCGGTAGCGGGGGGGGGGGGCGATCGGGCGGGTGCCTGTGGCTGCATGCAAGCGCCCGGGTACCTGTACTTGCATGCAGCGGCAGCCGGGTACCCGTGGCTGTGTACGGGCGGCAGCGGGTGCTGTGTGGGGTCGGCAGCCAGGTACCTGTGCTTGCATGCGGTGGCAGACGGGTACCCATGGCTGTGTGCGGGCGGCAGCCGGGTGCTGTGTGCGAGCGGCAGTCGGGTGCCCGTGCAGGTACTCGGCTGCCGCCCTCACACAGTCACCCATCTGCCGCCCGCACACAGCCATGGGTACCCGGCTGCCACCACACGCAAGCACAGGTACCCGGCGGCTTGTACGCAGAGTGGGCGGGCAGCTGTGCATGCGGGGCGGGCGGCTGTGCAGCTTACCAGTTGTCCGCAGTCCCACTTTCAAATGATGGCGCCGGTGGAGCTCTTGGATGAGAGCTCCATCTGCGCACGCGCTGCTCCGGGAGTCAGCGCGTGCGCAGATGGAGCCCTTGGATGAGAGCTCCATCTGCGCATGCGTCGCTCCGGGCGCCATTACTTGAATCGGGACCGCAGACACACTCCACCACTGAGCCGTCGCCGCCGCTCCCACTACTGAGCCGCCGCCGCCGCTGCCACCACTGAACCGGGACCGCGGACACACGCCACCACTGAGCAGTCCCTGCCGCTGCCACCACTGAGCAGTTGCCGCCGCTCCCACCACTGAGCCGCCGCTGCCACCACTGAACCGGGACCGCGGACACACGCCACCACTGAGCAGTCCCTGCCGCTGCCACCACTGAGCAGTTGCCGCCGCCGCTGCCACCACTGAATCGGGACCGCGGACACACGCCACCACTGAGCAGTCCCTGCCGCTGCCACCACTGAGCAGTTACCGCCGCTCCCACCACTGAGCCGTCGCCGCCACTCCCACCACTGAGCCGTCGCCGCCGCTGCCACCACTGAACCGGGACCGCGGACACACTCCACCACTGAGCAGTCCATGCCACCACTGAGCAGTCGCCGCCGCCGCTGCCACCACTGAACCGGGACCGCGGACACTCACTGCACCGGCCTGCTGCACGGCTCACACGCCACGGCTGCTGCCGCCACCACGGACCCCACGGATCCTGCCACCGCGGACGCCACCGCGCCTGCAACCACGGCACCTGCAACCACGGACCCCGCTGCCACTGACCTGCTGCGCCTGCCAGCACAACCTGTGCCTCCTGTGACCCCGCTTCACCACCACTGCTGCCCCCCTCCGGTAAGAGAACACCGGAGTATAAGACGGACCCCATTTTTCTTTTTTTTACCTTTTTTATGTCTAAGTTTGGGGTGCGTCTTATATTCCGGTGCGTCTTATAAAGCGAAAAATACGGTATATATATATATATATATATACATATACATATATATATATATATATATATATATATACATATACATATATACATATATACATATATACATATATATATACATATACATATATACATATATATATATATATATATATACATATATATATATATATATATACATACATATATATATATATACATATATATATATATACATACATATATATATATATGTATATGTATATATATGTATGTATATATATGTATATGTATGTATCTATATATATATATATATATATATATATATATGTATATATATATATATATAGGTAGGTATGTATATATGTATATGTATGTATATATATATATATATATATATAAATATCAAAACATCTATATGAGAGGAAAACAATTCTGGATTCTTCTTCACTTGCAATTTACATATGCAGTTGCGATTTTAAAAAAAAGAAAAGAAAAAAAAAATGATCGCACTCCCAGCAATGAAAATCGATGAAGCTGTCTACTCTATAGCTTTTACTAACGGGGTCGTATTAGCGTCACGGAATCTGCGACCAAAACGACATCCCTTTTGCGTTTTTCTCTGAACATGGTTTGTGAACATGCAGTTGGTGCTAAAGCGACACTTGACGCAACGTATGTGTAATGGCGGGAGTCCGCTCCTGTAGTTCCTCTGGTGACCGGCTTCACTGATTTGGAGTTGAAAGTGACAGTTTCACTTTCACCTTCAATCATAATAACAAGTCGAACTTGGAGAAATAGTAAAATCCAGCCATGTTCAAAGACGCAATCTCTTTAGACATTGGCTGGAGCAGGGTTCACCGCCTCCACCACCAATCTGATTGCAGGTAGCGTCCATGTGACACTATGCATCCAATCATGCAAGGAGGCGTGTCCGTTGGCGACGCACCTGCGTTGCCTATGGAGCCGCAACTGCGTCCGATAATTAAACATGGCGGCACGCAGGCGAGCTGCAGCTTGGGGGGAGGCTGAGATCCGGTTTTTGATAAGGGAAGTGGATGCTCGTGATTATAATTGTCATGAGTCGCATCAGCATCCACTTCTCCATAAAAAATCGGTGTTGAGGAGGATCCAGCGAGGTCTGAGGAGAAAATTCCATGTGGAAAGGACTTCTTCACAGATCCGTAAAAAAATTGCGGATCTGCGTTATCGATCAAGCGACCGTATCTCAGCCATACGGGCAGAGAGGCTGCATAATCAAGGTGGGTGTAGAAGGTTGGGCCTAGGGAATGTATAATGGTATTAAATGTATATATGTATGTATATATATCTATATATAATGATATAGATATATAGATGTACACATATAAGGCCCCCTTCACACGTCCATGAAAAAACATGCACGTGTGTTACGTCCGTTTTTCAAGTCCGTTTTCCTTTTTTTGTGTCATCTGTGGGAATGAGGTATGCTACCCGTGTGTGCATGTTGGTTGTCCATTTAAGCGTGTGAGAAAAAACTGTCATGTGTATGTGTTGTCCGTGTGAAATTATGCGTGTTTCTGATGCACAATGTCGAAGATACATACCCACTGACAGCACAGAGTCGCGCATAGAGAATGAACTGGGGTGAACTTAACCCAAAATCATTGTCATACCACGCCTGTGTCTGGGTGTCGCGTCCTGATTTGCGGTCACCCGTGAAGGACTCACCGGTGAACGCTAATCCTCAGTGTAACTGAATGGAGTACCCCTCTCTCATACTCACCGTTCCCCGATCACCGGAGCGCGGCTCTGCACGGCTGTTCTCTAAACTCCGGCGGCTTTTCCTCTTTAAAAAAGCCGGCCGCTCATTAAACAATCTCGTATTCCCTGCTTTCCCCACCCAACGCCACCTATGATTGCTTGCAGTTAGACACGCCCCCACGCTAATAATAAGTGGTAATAAGGAGATTGTTTAATGAGTGGCCAACTGTTTTCAAAAGAGGAAAAGCCGTTGGAGTTTAGAGAACAGCCGTGCAGCGCCGCGCCGGTGATCGGGGAACGGTGAGTATGACAGAGGGGGGTGACTGACCGACAGACAGCGAGAGAGGGACAGACAAGACCGAGAGAGACCGACAGACATAGAGACCGACCGAGGGAGATTGACAGACATAGGCAGGAAACCAATGAATGCCCGGCATCACTAGAAAAAAGCACAAAACGTACACGGAGCATACAGAGATGCATCCGTGTCACGTATTGTGCGCACATAACCATTGACTTTCATGGTGTCCGCGTGTGCGTGTCACGTGCAGAAAACGGACATGCTTCCGTGCAAAACGGAAACACATACGGATCACAGACAGACGAACATTCTGCAATAACGCAGGTGTGACCTCAAACATAGATTAACATTGGTTCACGTTTGGCCGTGTCTCCGGGACATACGGAAACGGGCCAAACACGGACGTATGAAGGGGGCCTAACACATACATATAATAGGTATATACATAGACTTATCTATATAGATAGGTATATTGATTATATATATATATATATATAGATATATGTATGTAATAAGGTTAATTCTCTTCAGGACCACAGCAGGAACTACCAGAGGAGCATGAGCCCCCGGAGGATCCAGAGCCCCCAGAGGTGCATGAGCCCCCGGAGGATCCAGAGGAGCATGAGCCCCCGGAGGATCCAGAGCCCCCAGAGGTGAATGAGCCCTCGGTGGAGGAAGAGCCCCCTGCTGGATCCATCAGTCCCTCTGTGTCCGACGAGGAGGAAAGCCGTAAGTGTTTAACATGAATCTCGTATGTCTCTTAACACTAAGCAGAAACAAAAATTATAATTTAAAACCTTTACCATTCCCTCCACAGGAATCCCAACTTTCGCAGACCTCGTCTCTTCTCACTCAAGCATTGTTGCTGCGCAGAGAAGAATTATATCTGCACAGAGGAGACTGATGGCCAAGCTCGACCATCATGCTCGGATGATGTCCCGTTATGCGGCTGGGCAAGCGGAGGGCAGCGGGCATTAATTTCCTTAATATTTTTGTGTTTTAGTTTACATGTTTTATAAACACTTTAAAATGTATATCTGCTGTTTGGTAGTTTTCATTTCAAAAAGGAAGTAAACATCTATCACAGGGGTCAGGAACCTTTTTGGCTAAGAGAGCCGTAAACGCCACATATTTTGAAATATAATTCCGCGAGAGCCGTACAATATGTTTAACCCTTTAGTGACGGAGCTAATTTTCACCTTAATGACCAGACCAAATTTTGCAATTCTGACCAGTGTCACTTCATGAGGTTATAACTCTGGAACGCTTCAACGGATCCCGGTGATTCTGAGATTGTTTTTTCGTCACATATTGGACTTCATGTTAGTACCAAATTTAGGACAATATTTTTTGTGTTTATTTATGAAAAAAATTGAATATTGGCAAAAATTTTGAAAATTTAGCAATTTTCAACTTTTGAATTTTTATACCGTTAAACCAGAGATTTCTGTGACACAAAATAGTTAATAAATAACATTTCCCATATGTCTACTTTACATCAGCACAATTTTGGAAACAAAATTTTTTTTTGTTAGGAAGTTAGAGGGGTTCAAAGTTTATCAGCAATTTCTCATTTTTACATCAAAATTTACAAAACCAGTTTTTTAGGGACCACATCACATTTGAAGTGACTTCAATAGGCCTAGATGACAGAAAATACCCAAAAGTGACACCATTCTAAAAACTGCACCCCCCAAAGTACTCAAAACCACATTCAAGAAGTTTATTAACCCTTCAGGTGCTTCACATGAACAAAAGCAATGTGGAATGAAAAAAAGCAAAAATTAAATTTTACCTAAAAATGTTGCTCTAACCCAAATTTATTCACTTTTAGAAGAAATAACACAACAAAATGGACCTCAAAACTTGTTCCCCACTTTCTTATGAGCGCGCCGATACCCCACATGTGGTCAGAAACCTCTGTTTGGACAAATGGGAGGGCTCGGAACAGAAGGAGCAATATTTGAATTTTGGAAAGCAAATTTGGCTGAAATATATTGCGGGCACCATGTTGCATTTACAGGTCCGCTAAGGTACCTAAACAGAAGAAATCCCTCACAAGTGACACCATTTTGGAAACTAGACCCCTCAAGGCTTCTATCTAGGGGTATAGTGAGCATTTTAGATCCACAGGTACTTCACAGATTTTGTTAACGTTACGTTGTCATATTGAAAATTTTAATAATTTTCTCAAAAATGTTGCTTTAGCATCAATTTTCTCACTTTTTCAAGAGGTAATTCCAAAAATTTGACCTCAAGGTTTGTTAACCACTTTTTTATGAGTGCGGTGATACCTCACATGTGGTCTGAAACCTTTGTTTGGACAAATGGGAGGGCTTGGAACGAAAGGAGCAATATTTGAATTTTAGAAAGGAAATTTGGCTGAAAAAGATTGCGGGCACCATGTCGCATTTGGAGGTCCCCTAAGATACCTAAACAGCAGAAACCCCGCACAAGTGGCCCCATTTTGGAAACTAGGCCCCTCAAGGAATTTATCTAGATGTTTGGTGAGTACCCTGAACCCTCAGGTGCTTCACAGAATTTTATAACGTTGAGCCATGAAAAAAAAAAATTAAATTTTACCACAAAATTGTTATTTCAACCAGGTAGCTTTTTTTTTTACAAGAGTAAAAGGAAAAAATTCAGCATAACATTTATTGTGCAATTTCTCCTGAGTTTGGCGATACCTTATATGTGGTGGAAATCAACTGTTTGGGCGCATGGCAGGGCTCGGAAGGGAAGGAGTGCCATTTGACTGCAAAATTGTCTGGAATCAATAGCGGACGCCAGGTTGCATTTGGAGAGCCCCTGAGGTGCCTAAACAGTGGCGGTCCCCCACAAGTGACTTCATTCTGGAAACAAGACACCTCAAGGCTTTTATCTAGGTGTATAGTGAGCAGTTTGAATCCACGAGTACTTCACAGAATTTGATAAGCTTAGGTTGCCATATTGAAAATTTTCATTTTTTTCACAAAACTGTTGCTTTAGCATCACATTTCTCACTTTTTCAAGAGACAACAACAAACCGTGGACCCCACAGGTTGTTATCCAATGTCTTATGAGCACAGGGATACCCCACATGTGGCCAAAAACCTCTGTTTGGATAAATGGGAGGGCTTGGAATGGAGGGAGCACCATTTGAATTCTGGAAAAGTTGAAATAAATTGCGCGCACCATGTCACATTAGCAGGGCCCCTTGGGTACCTATACATCAGAAAACCCCCCACAAGTGACCCCATTTTGGAAACTGGATTTTATTCAGGAGTATAGTAAGCATTTTGAATCCACAGGTACTTCACAAAAATGTTGCTGTAGCAACAAATGTCTCACTGTTAGGCTCTGTGGCCATGATCCAGCGACACGGCATCTAGTACACAGTGTCAGCCTCCTGCAGAGATGTGAGTGTTGTCCACGGGAGAACGCAGCTGCCCAAGCCCACGATTTGGGTTCAGGCCGCTGTGGAGCTCTATGCTACCTGCAGAGAACACTCATCTCCGCAGCATAAATTGACATGCTGAGGCTCGGGAAGCTGCGCCACAGGTCGGTTTATGCTGCGGAGAAAAGAAGCACATTGGGCATGGGATTTCTAAAAATCCTTCCACTGTGCTTCTACTACACAACGCAGCGTTATGGACACAGGGAAAACACTCTGCGCCCAAAACGCTGCAAACCCTGATTGTGGGCACACAGCGTAAAATGCTACAATGGATGAATGGATAGATGTCAAACAAATATAACGTCCCATTCCCCTGCATATTCTAAGCTGGCGCCCTTTAGTGCCTTTCATGTGGCACTAAAGGGTGCCTAGCCTTGTATTTAGCCCCCCAAAAAATTAATAATTAAAATAAACGACGTGGGGTCCCCCCTATTTTTGATAGCCAGCTAGGGTAAAGCAGACAGCTGTAGCCTGCAAACCACAGCTGACAGCTTCACCTTGGCTGGTGATCAATTTGGAGGGCTCCCCAGGCGTTTTTTAAAAAAAAAAAAAACGTGGGGTCCCCCCCAAATTATATCACCAGCCAAGGTGAAGCGGACAGCTGGGGTCTGGTATTCTCAGGGTGGGAAGAGCCATGGTTATTGGACTCTTCCCAGCCTAAAAATAGCAGGCCGCAGCCGCCCCAGAAGTGGCGCATCCATTAGATGCGCCAATCCTGGCGCTTCGCCCCAGCTCATCCCGCGCCCTGGTGCGGTGGCAGACGGGGTAATATATGGGGTTGATACCAGCTGTAATGTCACCTGGCATCAAGCCCTGGGGTTAGTGATGTCACGGCATCTGAACAGATACCCGACATCACTAACCCAGTCAGTAATAGAAAAAAAAAAGACAAAAAAAAAATTTATTTGAAAAAACACTCCCCGAAACATTCCTCTTTTACCAATTTATTGAAAATAAAGAAATTCCGGTCGCTGTAATCCATTTTGGAGGTCCCGCGCCGACTCTGGATCTTCTAGAATATGGGGGGCACGTTCAGGGAACGTATCCCCCATTTTCTGGAAGAGCAAGCTCTCCATGAGCAGTGTGGGTGCAGTAATCTGAGAATACTGCACTCACACTGCCCCGGTCCAACCTAGGGCAGAGTGACCTGCAGTAACCTCATTCCAGAATATGAGGGGCACGCTCACAGAACGTACCCCCCATTTTCTGGAACAGCAGCCTCTCCATGTGAGGAGTGTGGCTGCAGATCACTGCACTCACCCTCCCCCGGTCCACAGTGGAGCCTGTGCATCAGCGACGTCAGCAGGATCCCTGCTTGCAGGGATCCAGCTGACAGCCGCTGTCTGCGCATGCGCCGCCAGCGTTGAAGAAGGAGGCGGCGATCGCGGGCCCGGAGCGGCAGACAGGTAACGTATAACCGGGGGCTTGGGGGGGGGTGGGTGACCTAGTGGGACCTGGGGACATCTTTCTGCCGCATGTGACGTGTCACATGCGGCAGAAAGAGCAGAATGAAGGCGGCCGCGCGCTGTGCGCCGCCATCTTCCACGCTCCGGAGGGGGGAGGGGGGTGGTGGCTCTGGAGAACCGGAGGGGGCTCCGGTGACCAGAGGGCTCCGGTGGACCGGAGGAGGGGTCAGGGGGAGGACATTTCCCTCCGATCTGAAATGTTTGATCATTTCAGATCGGAGGGAAATGACTGCAGAGCCGGCGCCGGCGGCAGTTTTCTGTGCGCTTCGGCGCCATTTTGGATGTCCGGTGGGGGTAGGGGTGGGGGTGGGGGGACTCTCCGGTACCGGGGGCTTTGGGGGCACTAGGGGGTTAGATTTCTTTCTCATCTGACATGTTTGATCATGTCAGATGAAAAAGAAATCAGTTTTACCGGCCATTTCTTTTTTTTTCATGTGTTCGTCGGTATACAGTGTATACCGCCGATCACATGATCGGGGTCCAAAAAAAACACCCCGATTCATAATCTGGGGGGTCTCAGCTACCCCCGGTAGCTGAAACCCCCGAGATTTTCGGTCGCTGGGGGGCGCTACAGGGTTTTTTCGGGCCGCCGCTTTAAAGCGGCGGAACAGAATAAGTACCCTGTTTTGCCGCCGCTTTAAGTCGTACGGCCGTCGTTATGAGGTTAAAGGGCCATTGACAGATCAATCGCTCCAATGTTCACTTAGTACAGCAAGGAATGCTCCTCCCTGCTGTATAAAGCCACAACTGGACTGAAACAATGGTAATTAGCAGTAAGAAAATCAAATAAATAACTTACATTGTGAACTTGCGATGCATGACATCAGTCCAGCAGTCTGGCTTCTTCTTTTTCCTGCGCATGACTGGAAGCTGGCATTCTTCCCACCTGATGTTGAGAGAATGCCAGCTTTGAGGCATTCGCAGAAGAAAGAAGCTGGAATATTGGACATGTCACACAACGCATTGTCAGTTATGTCAATTATCTATTTTATTATTTTACAGCGAATTATTGTTTAGGTCCAGCGGTGGCTTAGTGCAGCAGAGAGGAACACTCCTTTGTGTACTAAGTGACCGCTGGAGCAATTGTATCTGTCAGTGGCCCAGACACCCTGCTTCCCATACAGCCTGCACCCCCCATATCACACACACACTGCTCCCCATACAGCCTGCACCCCCCAGATCTCACACACTACACCCCCATATGTCACATACCCTGCTTCCCATACAGCCTGCACCCCCCCATATCACACACACACACACTGCTCCCCATACAGCCTGCACCCCCCATATCCCACAGACTACACCCCCATATGTCACATACCCTGCTTCCCATACAGCCTGCACCACCCATATCACACACAATACACCCCCATATCTCACACACCCTGCTCACATATCTCACCCTGCCTGTACCCCAACTTACCCCTCTCAAACACTCTGCACCCCTTCACATGCTTCTGTCACAGTCTGCAGCCCTCATATGCCCCTCACCCTGCAGCCCCCCTCACCCTCATGTCCCCTCTTTTCTTATTACCAGTCATGTGTCCATTATCTCCTTCAGGATTCAGTATCTTGCTTTCTGCCGGGCATCCTGTGTCTCCTCCCACACAGTCACATGGGCGTGACATCATCGCAGGTCCTGCAGGATGGAGATTCCGTCTGCTGTGCAGGTCAGGAGCACTCCTGCAGCTCAGACATGGCTGGTGGCCTCTCCAGGTCAGGGGCCCCTCTACTGACACTGGGCTCCCCTGACTCACAGTTCGGGCACTACACAGCAGCACTACACATAGACGCAGAGCGGCTGCCGGGCCCCTATGTGTACTAGTGCCGCTGTGTAGTGGCCGGTCTGTGAGTCAGGGGAGACCAGTGTCAGTAGAGGGGCATCTCACTTCTCGGTCCCCCGCTGATCCGGTCTCCTCGGCGCGTCGTCCATTGCTGTCGCTCGCTGACCTCTCAGCAGGCGCGCAGTGATGACGTCACCGCGCTCGCTGCAGAGCTGTCAGAAGAACGCCGACAGTCACAGCGGGGAGAATGATAAGAGAGCGCGCCGCTCACTCTCTCATCATTGCTCTCAATTGTATCGGCACCTGCGATGCCGATGCAATTGAAAGCTCGATCCTCGGCGGGGGGCGGTGACAGCGCGGCCACCGGGCCCCCCTGAGTAGCCGGGTGCTGGCGCCGGCCCTGATCCTTCCCATAGACAGGTAGGAGCCCTGTCTGCAAGCCAGATACGGCCATCAAAAGAGCCATATCTGGCTCGCGAGCCATAGGTTCCCGACCCCTGATCTATCATCACTCACAATCATTATATTACATGTATGCATCTGTATACATGCACCAACCCATCTGCATCCCGCCTTTGGCCTGTTAGTAAGCAGCGGTGGCCGGACCCATGCTCGTACTTATTACTGTGGAGTGAGTTGTCGGTAAGGGCACCCGTGGGTTGTGGTGACTGATGGTGAGACGGTTAGGGGAGGTGTAGTCCCAGGTGTATGGGAAAAATGGCTGGGGAAGGTGACGTGCCGAGTTGGACCGGCGGTAAATGGTGTACTCACAGTTCACAAGAATTACACACAGAGTCCCGTGTAGCAAACAGGGGTCCCTCCCTCTTGCACTCAGTGTTTGTGTCTTTAACTGGTACATACATACATACACACAGCCACATATATCCATAGGCAACATCCAACGATGCTGCCGACACATGTCTGGCTCCTGGGGGAAATCCTCCGATCTTGTCTTCTTCCCGTAGTATGATCCATTGTGCAGAAGCGCAGGTGAAGTTGCGAAGTACAGTAAGCTGAAATACCTTCCTGACGTCACCACGTTAAGTGACCGCACGTGCGTCACTGGTCCTTCCACTCCCTGTACCTATCCGGCGTGAATGCCCACTGGATGATTGCATGGTGATCGGAGGCTTCCCCAGGACACGGACATGGATTGGCAGCATTAGGGTTTTGGTGGACATGGTGAGTATGCAAAACTTCAAACACATCTATTCCTCCAAGCAAAATGTAGTACTACTGTAACTATTCAAGGAGACCACAAAAATGAGGTATGAAAAACGTTTTATTGTCAGTGTTGTCATGGCAACGCCCACAAACACTGATGGGCAATAATCACACAAATATACATAAAAAACAATATTTTAAACAAACAAACAAAACTTATCGGCCGCCCTGTTGTTGGGATGCCACATATTTGGCCAGCTGCACTCCGTGCTGCGTAACTGCTGTGGCCAGTGTGCGCTGTGCCGCTGCCAGTGTGCGTTGTGCTGCTGCCACAGTGCGCTGTGTCGCCAGAATCCTCGTGTGTGAGGCCTGAAGGTCTTCTAATGTTGGTATTTCTATGGAGGGAATGGTACAACTTAAAAAGGCAAATTATATGTAGATATATCATTTAGAGGTACATGTTTGTTGTTTAAACTTACGGTTTGGGTGTTCCTCCTCGTCCGGTAAAGACGGGCTGAGGTTCCACCCGAATCCTCTGGCATCACCTTCAGCGGCTAGGGTGAGACAAAACACTTCATAGTACATCACAGCTGGAGAGACTGCTTTATACATGGAGGACTGACTGGAGAGGCTGGCTGCATAATTATACATGGAGGACTATGGAGGTGTATTCTAATATATGATTGGTTATGTGGGACCCTTTAGACTCTTTGTAAAGGAGGCTTTACACGCTATGACATCGCTAATGCGAACTCGTTGGAGTCACGGGATTGGTGACACACATCCGGCCGCATTAGCTGTGCCGTTGCATGTGACACCTATGAGCGATTTGGCATCGTTGCAAAAACATGCCAAAATGCTCATCGCTGACATGAGGTTCCATTCTCAAATGTCGTAACTGCAGCAGTAACGAAGTTGTTCCTCGTTCCTCCGACAGCACACATCGTTCCGTGTGACAACGCAGGGACGAGGAACCTCTCCTTACCTGCCTCCCGGACGATAAGGAAAAAGGTGGGCGGGATGTTACGTCACGCTCATCTCCGCCCCTCCGCTTCGATTGGGCGGCGGTTCATTGACGCGGCTGTGACGTCCCTGTGACACTGAACGAAGCGCCCCCTTAGAAAGGAGTCGGTTCGCTGGTCACAGCGACGTCGCCGGGCAGATAAGTATGTGTGACATGTCTGGGCGATGCTATGCGGCACGGGCAGCGATTTGCCCGTGTCGCACAACAGATAGGGGCGGGTACCCACACTAGCGATATCGATACCGATATCGCTGCGTGTAAAGCGGCCTTAAGGCTGATAGAGAAATATAGATAGATATTATATAGATAGATATTATATAGATTGAAATATAGATAGATAGAGGTATTTCAGATAATGGTAAATCTGGGAGCTGTGGGTAAGATAGCTCTATCCTGTCAAAGTTATATTGCCCTAGTTTTAACTTAAAAAATTACTGTAAGGCAAACCTGCTCCGATGACATGAAGTGAGGAGGGAGAGACTGAAGGTGGCTCCGGCTGGTGCTCCGCCTCTGCTGGTGGATCCTGCTGTGGCTCCTGGTGTGGTGTAGGCTCCAGCTGTGGCTCCAGGTCTGGTGGAGGCTCCAGCTGCGGTTCTGGGTCTGGAGGTGGGTCCTGCTGGGGCTGCGGCTCTGCATTAAATTATACATTGTAATATTTGCACGTGGGGATAACTCACAAGAAGTACTCTTGTGGTACTACTCATGTGCTGGGTGTCATGTGGGTGTAATTACTCATGTGGTACTACTCATGTTAAAGAGCCACCATATAATGGGCTAACCAATGTTAACACTAGTGCTGAGCGTACACGGACTGTTATGCTATGTGCGCACGTTGCGTACAGTCATTGCCTAAAATTCCGCAGCGATCAGAAGAGCACATGTGCGCTTTAAATCGCTGCATAAATGTCCGTGGTGAAAGCCGATTCCATGCGCTCTGCCTGCAGCTCCTCCCATAGACAGAGCAGGAGCTGCCGGCAAAGCGCAGGAAAGAAGTGACATGTCACCTGTCATGTAACTGCATGTATTTACGCAACGTGCGCACATAGCCTTAACGTCCACATACGCAATGTTTATGCGCTATCCCGGACCCCATTGACTTATATGGCCACTGGATTACGGCGCAGATCGGACTCTTTTATAAATCTGTCAGTGATCCGCCAGCCCCAAGATTATTGGACATTCAAACAACTTTCGTTAACACCACTCACCAGGTTGGAGCTGGCTCTGAGAACGGATGATGGCAAGGCGGTTGCTAGACCTGTAACGCAGATCTGATAGCTTCTTCCTTATTTGTGTAGTTGAACGCTGCACCCCAAATTTTCTCAAAAGGCCCCGACTAATCCTCCTCAGCACTGCCTTCTTGTGGAGCACAGGATGGACATGGTGTTCAACACAATCATAATCTCTGCTGTCCACCATTTTAATTAGATATGTGACTTCTGCCTCTCCCCAAGCTGATGACCGACTTCTGGCTGCCATATTTCAGTAGGCCACAACAACACCATTAGACCCGCCCAACTAAAATCAGCGCCATCCAATAGAATTCTAACGTCGACGCAAAGGACTTGCGAGACGCAATTGCGATCAAGAAGCCCTAACCGGGGACGCAGCTGCGTTCGGTACGTGACCTGAAATCAGCGATTATGGCTACTTTCATGTATTTTTACCACGATATAATAATGTCTGTGTTGTCCATTCTGAATTGTCGGCCATTCTGAATTGTCATTCTCTATAGTGGCCACTGATGCGTTGTCATTCTCTGATTGGTGGCCACTGATGCGCTGTGATTGGACGACTGATGCGCTGTGATTGGATGACACTGTCGCTATATAAAAGGGAGCGAATTAGCGATTCCAAATGCATTCATCTGGATTTACCTCTGCGTTCCCATCTGAGTCGCAAGTCTGTACTTTGTGGATCTAAACCATCTACTTATTTTGCAAGGTATGTTTGCGATCTCAAATTGAGATCGTAGTTGCGTTCTTGTATTAATTATATTACTTTTTAAATATTTAATAGTATGATATATTATATATTTGTTGATATTAATTCTATGCAATCATGATTGTGTTCTGCATTGTGCTACGGCTTTTTAGGCTTGCAAGCAAATGGAGGGAGGCCTAGGTTTTGTTGATTGCCATATTCTTCCAATGCTTGGGCATTTCTAATGTGGTTTATGATTTTTCAAATATGCTTTGCCAAGGGCAACCATTGTGTAGTGCCATGCCTTTCAATGCTAGGGCTTTTCTATTGTGGTTTGTGATTTTTCAAAACTGTAACATGTATTCTTTTGGTAACACTGTTCACTTTTCTGTTTTTAGATGTCTTCTAATAGCCAAGACTTTATTAGAGACTTGATAGAGATGTATCGCTCCATGCCCTGTTTATGGAAAATAAAGTCAGCAGATTACAGTAACAGATATAAAAAAAGGGACGCCTATCTCAAACTGGTCGACCTGGTAAAGAAATATAACCCAACAGAAACCGTGGATGAGACAGTGGTTAAAAAGAAAATACAGGCCCTCCGCACTGTCTTTAAAAGAGAATTAAATAAGGTGGAGAACTCATCCAAGTCAGGTGCCGGAACTGAGGAACTATATGTTCCAAAGCTCTGGTATTTTGACTTGATGAGCTTCACTAGAGATCAAGAGCTTCCTCGTCCACTGGAATCAATGATAGCGGTGGAGGAGGAAGAAGAGGCTGAGGTCCGATCACACTCTCCTGTCCGTGATGTAAGTACCTTTTTTTTTATTACCTTTAATTACCATTTAAACTTTGTATTTTGCATACTGTTGAATGACATTTCTTATCCTGTATTAGTTCCCTCACGTGTACCCATGTGCCTGCTGGTTGAGATATCCAATTCAAAAACACAATACTGTATTTGGGTGTTGCTGTAAGTTTTAAAATTATTTTCTGGGTTTGCTTTAATATAATATTTGTCTTCTTCGTGCAGGACCACTTTCAAGCTGCGGACACACCAACAGGTGCGAATGATGCTATCACCATCACCCAACATGTTGAATCTGCCGAAGAACAACACAGTCAAGCTGTGCGACAATGCGCATCCCGTAAAAGAAAATCCACCACTTCGTCTTTCAGCTCTAATTCGGCCAAACTTATCGATTTGGCCAACACTATTTTAAATCAAGGAAAAAATAACGCCAAGTGTGGTTTTACACAATTAGCTGATGAACGACTACAGCAGCTCGACCCAATCCAAAGAAGGCATGCCGAAAGAGTAATGTTAGAGGCTCTAAATCAAGCAGCAGAGGGGAAACTGACAGACAAATCAACCGTGTTAGACCCGACTCAATTGTCATACCCTTCATGGAATGCCACTCAAGAACATATACAAAGCACACCAAGGAGGCTTCACCCACATTATCCCATGGGTCAATCGCAATCGACCCAACATTTTCCAATACCTGGTGAACGATTCTCCTTTTCGGACTCTTATTATCAAGATTTGTAGTTTTTTGTGTTTTTTTTCAAATGGTTTAATATGTTGTGTTTGTTTGCTTGTTGCCTTACTTGTTTAATTTTAATAAACATGTTTTTTGATTTAAAAATTGTTGCTGCCTTTAATGCATACAGCTAGTAGCTGCCCTAATAAGGCTGGGTAATGTGCTGGGTTGAGGTCAGGTCAGTGAAGGGGTGGGATTCTGCTAGGGGAAGATATGGGTAGATTGACTGAAAAATTGGAAAGTTATGTGTGTTGAAAAAATGAGAGGGGGTTTATTTCAGAAAGATAGGCACTAGAAATACACACACATATGGCTTGAACACTGGCAAAAAGTATAACATTTCCAATAATGTCACTCTGATATGCATCATTAGGGTACGCTCACACGAGCGTGAAAATCGGACGAGTGCAATGCGAGAAATTCTCGCATTGCACTCTGACCAATGTTAGGCAATGAGGGCGAGCTGTTGGTCAGCTTTTCTCGCATCCAGATTCTGGATGCGAGAAAAGCGGCAGCATGCTGCGATTGTCTGCGAGAGCCGTATCTCTCGCACCCATTCAAGTGAATGGATGCGAGAGATACATCGGACTGCACTCGGATGTTATCCCAGTGCAGTGCGATCTACGCACAGGCTGACAGTGGAGGAGATGGGAGGATTAACCCCTCCCTCTCCTCCGCAGCGCCTGCACTCAGCCTCACAGCTGTGACCCGATCGCAAGATCGGGTTACAGTTGCATGACACCCGGCTCACGCTCGCAGCAGAGCCTGAGCCGGGGGACATTAGCATATCGCATCCGATGCTCTCGCATCGGATGCCATACGCTCGTGTGAGTCCAGCCTTATACTAACTATAGTCAGGGCAATGGACAATGCGCATGAGTAATACCACATTAGTAGTAACAGCATACAGTGCACACATGAGACATTGCACATTGCACAGGGTGCCCGGTGGTCCACTCCGATCTGAAAGGGGGCTGGCACTTTAGGGGACGTAAGTGTACAGCCAGAGTCGTGTTTTTAACTTCGTGACACCACCCACGCCGCACCAGGACACACACACCAACTGCACATATACACACATAGCAGACACACATGGACACCCCGAGCACATACATACATAGCGCACACATAGCATAGCGGGGAGAAGGCCATATCTGGAGAATTGGTATTCGGAGTAGACAGGGTAGAAGGTGGCGAAGGCCCATCGGTGCAATAATCATGCTGGCTAATCAGCAGCTTGATATGTCACACCTGTGAGGTGGGTGGATTATCTTGACAAAGGAAAAGTGCTCACTAACATAGAGTTAAGCGGGCTTTACACGCTGCGACATCGCTAATGCGGAGTCGTTGGGGTCACGGAATTTGGGACGCACATCCGGCCGCATTAGCGATGCCGTTGCGTGTGACACCGATAAGCGATTTTGCATCGTTGCCAAAACGTGCAAAATCGCTAATCGGCGACACGGGGGTCCATTCTCAAAAATCGTTACTGCAGCAGTAACGAGGTTGTTCCTCGTTCCTGCGGCAGCACACATCGCTGCGTGTGATGCCGCAGGAACGAGGAAGCTCCCCGTACCTGCCTCCCGGCTGCTATGCGGAAGGAAGGAGGTGGGCGGGATGTTACGTCCCGCTCTTCTCCGCCCCTCTGCTGCTATTGGGCGGTGGTTCAGTGACGTTTCAGTGACGTCGCTGTGACGCTGCACGGACCGCCCCCTTAGAAAGGAGGCGGTTCGCCGGTCACAGCGACGTCGCCGGACAGGTAAGTATGTGTGACGGCTGTTGTGCGACACGGGCAGCGATTTGCCCGTGTCGCGCAACAGATGGGGGCGGGTACCCACACTAGCGATATCGGGACCGATATTGCAGTGTGTAAAGTAGCCTTTAGACAAATGTATGAGCAATATTTGAGAGAACAACACCTTTTGCATACATAGAAAAAGCCTTAAAATTTTGAGTTCAGCTCATTAAAAATGGAAGCAAAAACAGTGTTGCATTTATATTTTTGTTCAGTGTATCTATCTATGTACTGTATCTACTGTATCTATCTAGCTAGCTAAAGATAGATAGATGAATATAGGACTCCAGGACACCAGGACACACACACCAACTGCACATATACACACATAGCAGACACACATGGATACACCGAGCACATACATACATAGCGCACACATAGCATAGCGGGGAGAAGGCCATATCTGGAGAATTGGTATTCGGAGTAGACAGGGTAGAAGGTGGCGATGGGGTAGAATGTGGAGATGGGGTTGCAGCAGGATATGGTGTAGGAGAAGGAGAGGGTGCCTCAGCAGGAGATGGTGCAGCAGGTGGAGGTGGGGGATCCCCAGGAGATGGCGTACCTGGAGAAGGTGGAGCAGGTTGCGGTGGTGGTACATAGGAGAAAACTTCTATTGAGCGGATAACTCCAGGCCTCCATGGCTTAAGCCTGCTGTACACCATACAATTCCACATATGATTTCATACTGTACTGCGGTATGAGCTGTACTGAGGTATGCTGTCGTTCAATGTTCCCGGGGTGTCACACACTGCGATGTGTGCAGACTCGGGAACATTGATCAACCCGACGTTCAATTTTTAGCTTTTCAACGATGTGCAAGCGAGGAACGGTTTCACGTTTAATCGCAATCGCACATAGCTGTCACACCATACAACAACACTAACGACGACGAATGTGCGTCACTTGTGACGTGACCCCGCAGACACATCGTTAGATTTGTTTGTGCGGGTAAACCCCTTTTTCTGAAGTATGTTTTACAAACCTTTTCTCATGGGGTACCAGACACATGGTGACCCCTTGCCTCAAAGTATGCTGCATTCATTGAAAAAACAAGGCACAAAAAGCAATGCCCAATCAGCAAAATTCTTTGATTTAATTTAAATAGAAGATAGGCTTGTGCACAAGGCTTCTACTGTCACTCTGATATGCACTGAGATAACAAGGATAGCCAAGTCAATGGACAATACTACAAACGTGATTACACAGCTTTTTTTTGGCAAAGAGGGTGTTGATGAAATGCTAATATATGCAAAGCGAAAAAAATCCCATTATACCACAGGAGCATTGAATTAGCACCAAAGGTATCAGAAATGTACGTATAATCAAGTTTGCATATCAGACTGTTCCAAGGGAAATTAGCTCTTTTTTGCCACCTTCTCCCTCTGATATGCAAACTGTATTTCAAATGTGATTATTTTCTTTTGAATATATTAGCATTTGATCTACACTGTGCATTGCAATGAATAACTTACAGGCCTCCATAACCCTATTCCACCACAGCGGGACCATTAGTTCTCTAAATTGGTTTTTATTTGCTCACAGCAGCCTGGGCTCCTATACAGCATGTTACAATGATGTATATAACAGCTCTATGATGTTGATGGCCACAACATATTTTCAGCCCAAAAAAGTGGTGACAGGTTCCCTTTTAAGGAAACCATAAGTTTAACCATACAGTGGTACCTCGCTAATCGAGTAACCCACTTAACGAGAATTTCGCTTAACAAGCAAATCTTTCTGTAAATTTGTAACCCGCTTTACGAGAAATCTTTGCTGTACGAGCAAAATTCTCACCGCACACACTTCCGGTTCTGTACATCCACCACACTCTGACCCGCACTTGCAGTCCACACAAACACACACATGTACGCGCAAACACACACGGACGCACACACATACAGTATTAAGCTCACCTTACCTTCCGTTGCACCGCCGGCATCATGGTTCTTGTATTTCCCGGGTACATCGCGACGTCTTCACGGCGAACTACAAGACCCAGGAGGCATGCGACGGAACGGAAGGTAAGGTGAGCATATAATATGTGCATGTGCATGCGTGTTTGTGTGAGTTTGTGTGTGTTTGTGTGTGTTTCTGTGTGGTTGTGCATGTGTGGAATGACAGAATAGGGGATCAGGATGGGACATTTTAGAAGTTGTGGAACGGATCGTCAGCATTGCAATGATTTCCTATGAGGAATCTTGCTTTGCTGAACGAGTACCTAGATTAACAAGCACAGTCCCAGAACGGATTGTTCTCGTTAAGCAAGGTTCCACTGTATAGTGTTCTTGAAAACGGGAAAAAACAAAAAAAACGAGTCGAAAATCTTTAAAATAAAGGGTGATACTACCATTTTTTTTGTTAGAGGGATATTATATTTACCATGTTCACTAAATGGTAAGGCTAGTTTCACACACTGCGTTTTTTTAACGCTGTGTTTTTGTGCGTTTTTTGCAGCAAAAACCACACTAAAACGCACCCGCGTCGAAAAAACCCGGCAAAAAACGCACGCATTTTGCTGCGTTTTGTTGCGTTTTTGCTCACTGCATCTTTACGCGTTTTTTATCAGTGAACAAAAAAAGGTCTGATGTCATTTCCTTCTTCAATGTGTTCTTCATTCTCCAATAGTGTATGCAGAAGAGCAGACAGATGCAGAACTACAAGGCTCAGCATACTCCATCCAATAGTGTATGCAGAAGAGCAGACAGCAGATGCAGAACTACAAGGCTCAGCATGCTCCATCCAGGACTGTATGCTTCAGTGAGAGTCAGGGGGAGCAGACCTACAAGGCTCAGCATCCTCCATCCAATAGTGTATGCAGGAGAGCAGACAGCAGCTGTTGAACTACAAGGCTCAGCATCCTCCTTCCAGGACTGTATGCAGGATTTCTTTGCCCCCCACAAAAAAAAAAAAATGACGTGGGCTTCGCACAATTTTTGAGTCCAGCCGGGTACAACTAGGCAGCTGGGGATTGGAATTCATAGTGCAGGTTGCCCATGCTTTCTGGGCACCCCCGCTGTGAATTGCAGTCCGCAGCCACCCCAGAAAATGGCGCTTTCATAGAAGCGCCATCTTCTGGCGCTGTATCCAACTCTTCCAGCTGCCCTGATGCCGGGTGGCTCGCTGGGTAATAATGGGGTTAGAGCTAGCTGTATAGCTGGCCCTAAGCCCGAAATTCATGGTGTCACGCCAATATTACACATGGCCACCATGAATTTCTATTAATGATAAAAAAAAAACACAAAACACACCGAAAAATATTTTTATTAGAAATAAAACACAACACAATTAGTGACTCCATCTTTATTTAAATAAAGAACCCCCTCCGCAGTAATCCTGGGTCAAGTGTCCCGCGCTGTCCAATCCGGATCCAATATCATCTGATCGGTTTGCTGGAAGGCAAAGCGATCAGATGATGTGTCAGGTTCTAGGGGCTGAAGCACATCACACATCAGCTGATTGTATAAAAGCCGGTTATACAATCAGCTGATGCATCGGTGCAAAAAAAAAAATAAATACTCACTTATGTGCTGATTACCGGCAGATCCTGGAGCGATGGGGAGGGAGTTACTGGCAGCTCCAGGAGCAATGGGGAGGGAGTTTGATCCCGTCCGATCGCTGCAGCAGCTGCCGGTAATCAGGGATGAAGTCTCCTGACGCATCCGCTGATAACCGGCTGGGCGCCGGCGTCTGACAGAGACTTACGATCATCTGATGCGTCAGGTGACTGCATCAGGTGATCCATCGCCAGGTCCTGCATCCTGCAGGCATATGTACCCGGGGAGACTGCCCACACCCGGAGCGGCGGTACCAGTAGGAGGATCTGGGAACGTGCATGGCACCAGGAGTCTGCAGACAGGTGAGTATAACTTTTTTTTTTTCTACTGTTCACTTTTGTTTTCGCAGCCGCCTTCACCAACCGCCCAAACATGGCACCACACGGCAGCATACATGCACAGGACGGGAGGTGTAAGCGGCGGTGACGGTACCGGGAGGATTCACGCTTCTGCGTTTACTGACAGAAGGAATCCTCTTCCTGTACACGTCACTTTACTACCCACCTCCTGCGTTTATAGCTGCGTTTTTGGTCTTAGAAACGCACCAAAACGCAGCTATTTGCGTTTCTCATTGCGTCTTTCAACATCCCTTTGCACTCAATGGATGAAAAGCGCAGTGAAAAACGCGGGAATAATTGACATGCACCACAAAAACGCAGCTGAAAAAAAAAACTGTGCAGACAGCAAAAATGAAAACTCATAGACTTTGCTGGGGAAGCTCAGATGCTCATGAGATGCTCATGTTCTGCCTCACAAGAATAAGCTTTTTTAATCATCATTCTGATGAGATAATGCACCTCAACAGGCCCCCAGGGAGAACAGCGCCTCCTGGCCGCCATGTTCCCACCTCTAAACAGAACAGAAAATCAACACCGCCCATCAGACTTCAAAAACGACTGGAAAAACGTCATGACGTGTGTCGCAAGAGCGACCACAAACGGCATAAACCGCGTCGCAGCAGTGATCCCGCTAGCGGTTTGTATATAACAGCCCTGAGTACTCTACTGCGATCTGCAATCCAGAACCTTATCGCTGGAAGAAGAGAAAGTCACCGCCCAGTAATAACGTACTTACGATTACCAATAGGAGCGGAGGGGGCGCGGTGAAGGCAACGTAGATGCACGCCTATATGTTGTTAATCGTACAATGTGACAGGTCTCAGTGACCAACGATGAGTTGTTTATGGATCTCAGGATCGTTGTTGCGTTGTTGGAAGGTTTGACTGTGTGACATCTCACCAGCGACCTCTTTAACAACTAATTGTGTTAAGGGACTGAGAATGTTTGGTGACTGAGAGGTTTTATTTTGCAGTTCCATTTTTTGTATCTCGGAATACAATGATGCCACCTCATTTTTCTGGATTTATTTAAGAACAAGGATATGGAGATAAACTCTCCGCGTATTACTGCCTTGTGCGCTTCCCACACTGTAGGAAAAGGGTCTGCATCTTGAGTGTTAATATCAAAGTAATTTTTCAGGGCTTTCGTAACACGTGTCTTATACTGAGGTTTAGACAAGACAGCTTCATTCAATCTCCATGTCCTATTCGAACCCTCTCCCCAAGTGTGATTCCCAGTTTTAAGATAGAATGGTCCGAGTGGACGCTAGTAATAAGTTTGGCATGTTGTATCATGGAAAGAGCTAAGAAAGGAACAAATATGTAGTCAATTCGGCCATATGAATTTTGTGCAAGTGCGTAATGAGAGTAATCTCTTTCTGTTGGGTGGAGGTGTCTCCAGGCATCGACCAGTTGGGACGAATGCAAGGATTTATGTATACGCATCAGCGCCTTTTTAGGAATAGAGGATCTGTTTGTGGAGGAATCAAGTTCCGGATTAAGGGCCACATTTATATCATCTCCCAGGATGAGCGTACCCTCAATAAAATGTTTAGCTTCCTTCAAAACCTTCGATATCCAGACATCCTGCTTAGTGTTCGGGGCGTAGATATTTCCTTTTGTTACTAGTGTATGTGCTATTTTCCCTTTGATAAATACAAATCGGCCCATATTGTCTGAAAAGGTATCCAGCAATTGAAAGGGTGTGTGTTTTGAGAAGGCAATGGCTACTCCCCTGGCTTTTTTCGTAGTTGAGTATGAGTGGAACCATGTGTTGTAAAATGCTTTATCAAAGTTCGGTGACTTCTCTAGCATTAATTGCGTTTCTTGTAGCAGAAGTAGGTCTATCTTTTCTTTTTTAAGGTGGACTAGAATTGGTGAGCGCTTGACGGGAGAGTTAAGGGCTCTTACATTGTAAGAGGCGAGTGTCAGCAGGTTGTGTTGTTTAGCCATAGTTAAACTGGGTGGATGCCCAGCTCAACCCACTCCAACCTTGGATCTCGAGCCAATGTAAAAGTGATACACAGAGAAAGGCAAGAGAGAGAGTATTAAGAGAAGGGGTATAGAGGGGGGAAGTTTGGACACACCTTCAATGAGTTTTCTTTATTTTCATGACTCTGAAAATTGTAGATTCACATTGAAGGCATCAAAACTATGAATTAAAACATGTGAAATGAAATACTTAAAAAAGTGTGAAACAACTGAAAATATGTCTTATATTCTAGGTTCTTCAAAGTAACCATCTTTTGCTTTCATTACTACTTTGCACACTCTTGGCATTCTCTTGATGAGCTTCAAGAGGTAGTCACCGGAAATGGTTTTCCAACAGTCTTGAAGGAGTTCCCAGAGATGCTTAGCACTTGTTGGCCCTTTTGCCTTCACTCTGCGGTGCAGCTCACCCCAAACCATCTCGATTGGGTTCAGGTCTGGTGACTGTGGAGACCAGGTCATCTGGCGTAGCACCCCATCACTCTCCTTCTTAGTCAAATAGCCCTTACACAGCCTGGAGGTGTGTTTGGGGTCATTGTCCTGTTGAAGAATAAATTATGGTCCAACTAAAACGCAAACCAGATGGAATAGCACGCCGCTGCAAGATGCTGTGGTAGGCATGCTTGTTTTGTATGCCTTCAATTTTTAATAAATCCCCAACAGTGTCACCAGCAAAGCACCCCCACACCATCACACCTCCTCCTCCATGCTTCACGGTGGGAACCAGCCATGTAGAGTCTATCCGTTCACCTTTTCTACAAAGACACGGTGGTTGGATCCAAAGATCTCAAATTTGGACTCATCAGACCAAAGCACAGATTTTCACTGGTCTAATGTCCATTCCTAGTGTTCTTTAGCCCAAACAAGTCTCTTCTGCTTGTTGCCTGTCCTTAGCAGTGGTTTCCTAGCGCCTATTTTACCATGAAGGCCTGCTGCACAAAGTCTCCTCTTAACAGTTGTTCTAGAGATGAGAAGGTGTGTCCAAACTTTTGGTCTGTACTGTATACTGTGTCCGCAATTAAAAAAACCTATGCAATTGAGCCATGTAGGTCTTTTTTTAGAGAAATTTCATTTACCATGCTTTGTGCTAGAAGATTGGATAGTGTAACTGCCTTTTTGGCCATACATTTAATTGTATGAGTTTGTAAAATTTGATTCAGTTAATTGTCTTGCTGTAATAAAGGTATGTATTTATTAATAATGCCAGTTATGAATTTGTATTGTGGAGACTATGTAGTGTAAAAAACAATATTATTATGTGTAGTGGATGTATACTTGAGTTTATCCAGTAAAAGAGTTGGTCTATCTATTTTGTCAGTAATCGCTATAGCCCTGTTCAGACTCCACTCTATTTCGGAGTCTATTTTTGATGTTAGGTGTCTCTTTAATGAAATGTGTTGCATCAGAGCAGTTTCATTTTGCCCTTATTATCTCTCCTACTGGAATATTTTTTACTACATGGGCAGGATGACAAGATGTAGCCTATAAAATTGAATTAGCATCAGTATTTTTCTATATGTTGCTACCTCTATTTTCCCTTTATTAGCTATAAAAAAATATCCAAAAAAATAATTTGGGTATTATGGCTAGTGTATGTGAACTGTAGATTAGATACATTATTATTTAGATGATTAATAAATGCTTCTGCTTCTAGAACAGTGCCTTTCCAAATAAAGATACAGTCATCAATTAAATGCCTCAAAAAAATTATTTTATCTTGAAAAATGTTCTGAGAATGAAAAATGAAATTCTCTTCAAATACTGCAACCACAGTGTTAGCTAGGGAGGGCGAAAATTTACCTTCCATAATAACTCCTTTTCTCTGTAGGTAAAATGAATTATTGAAGCAAAAATAATTGCTTCAATAATTGCGATATGTCGTCGGGGTCACGGTTTTCATGACGCACATCCGGCATCGTTTACAATGTTGTCCCGTGTGACACCTACAAGCGACGCAGAACGTTCGCAAATCGTGTATCGTTGACACGTCGCTCATTTTTAAAAATTAGTTTATTTTTCTTTGCGCTGGTTGTTCATCGTACCTGGGAAGCACACATCGCTCCGTGTGACACCCCGAGAACGAAGAACACAGCTTACCTGGGTCCCGCGGCTCCCACCGGCTATGCGGAAGGAAGGAGGTGGGCGGGATGTTTACGTCCCGCTCATCTCCACCCCTCCGCTTCTATTGGCTGGCCGCTGTGTGACGTCACTGTGACGCCGAACGTCCCACCCCCTTCAGGAAGTGGATGTTTGCCGCCCACAGCGACGTCGCTCAGCAGGTAAGTACGTGTGACGGCGGTTTAATGACTTTGTGCGCCACAGGCAACTAATTGCCCATGACGCACAAACGACGGGGGCGGGTACGATCGCTCGTGCGATTGCACGATAGATCGTATTGTGTGACGCCCGCATTAGCAAGTAGTGTACGGAAGAAACCAAAAAATTGCATAAGTCCGAAGACTCTACCATACTAGTGACTCGATAAGTCTTCCCTGGAAGTGTCATCTGCCTCCGCTGTCCCGGTGGTCACAGTAAAACAAGTGACTCTGTCCGATCATCTGGGCTGTATTGTCAGCCTCAACCATCCCGGCTGCACCTGCCACACCAATGACTGTCTGTACCTGAGTCCATCCTTGCGCTGGGGTCAGCTGCCATAGTACCGGATCTTTCCCTTAGAGTGGTAACTGATGTCCACCTCACCGTGGGCACTTAGTCAAGCCCCTCCCACTAGAGGTTAGGCTCGGATCCCCCCTGTGGTTCAGTGGGTCCACTTTTGCTCACCGCAGTACCATCTTTAGCAGTGAGTGTTACGCACCACAAATGACACGAAAAGCTTCTTCCAGGGCGAGGCCCTTCCAACGTGGACCGCATAGAAATAATGAGGATTCAGTTTCTATCACCAGCTTCATATGATCAGCCATATAACTTTATATAGTGAAGGGGAGTGGCAGCAAAAGAGTTGCACCTGGGATTAAAGCTATAGCCATCAGCCAGACAGGAAAGGGTTCCTAATCCTGACAGCACTACAAGCAACTACTGTGTTTCCCTGAAAATAGGAAAGGGTCTTATATTATTTTTCAGTCCGAAAGATTGGTTAGGGCTTATTTTCAGGGTATGTCTTATTTTCTTCCCATAAATAAAAATGTGCATCTATTCTTGAACAAGAAATCGATATTTATTCAAATATAATCATGAGATCACATTCTGGAATGTCATCAAAACTTTCGAACCTGAATTCCATCATGAATTTCTTAAGATGCTATTTCCTTTTTCTATGTACAACAATCTACAAATATTCATGAACGAAAATCAAAAAGTGTCCAGGCAGCTACCAGAAAACATGTAAAAAAGACCTATTTACAAATGATATATAGCATTGAATAAATTATAAACGGTATGAACTCTACTGAACTGCAACTAGGGCTTATTTTTGGAGTAGGGCTTATATTTGAAGTTTAGTCCCAAAATCCTGAAAAATATTACTAGATCTTATTTTCAGGATAGATTTTTTTTTGAGGGAAACACGTTAGATGTCATTCAAGTATCAGTAGTGTATCTGCAAGCAATAAGGCATTGGGACCTACTGATTCCAGACTCACTCGAGATCTCCCCCAAGCAGGACACACTCATGACACGTATATGGTTTGTTTTCTTAGCCTGTGTGGATTGGAAGGGTTGTTAATGACATCTGTTGAGAAATTTATGCCCATAGCACCTTTAGAAATATATTTTGTTTGAAAATTGGTGAAATAGTCAATACTTATTCACCTGCTGTAAATCTACAGTATATATATAAACATTGAAAGTTTTAAAGGAACCTGTCAGGTCCAATATGCACCCAGAATTGCTTGTGATTCTGGGTGCATATTGGAACTGACAGGTTCTCTTTAATTCATTTTAATCTCAGGTTAAACCTTTTTATTACTACCTTTGTTTTTTTATACTGTTTTCATTTTTCATCAACCTATAATTACTGTGCAGTTCTTGCATTTTCAGTTTAAAGATCAAACTGTGTGTAGTCGAATGACTTTTAGGAGAAAGTGACAGTGTCAGGTTGTCTGTTAACGTTGGTCTATACATTTACTGTTTTAATTGGATTTACAGCAATTAGTTTCTTCCAGTGTTTGGGAAAAGATATAGGTTATGTATTGCTCAACTGTAATTAGAAAATGGACATGTATGAACATTATTAGCAGTTATATTTTTAATGAATGCAATATTTTTATCTCACACTCCATTTTCTTCACTTTCATATGAAACAAAAAGTGTTCATCCTTATTAATACTTCTAAATCTTTCAAAGTCAAATGCTGGCATTTTCACATATTATCTAAAATGTGGCAAAATTATGGGGAAAAACAAAGATGTTTCAGTCTAAGGAGGTGTTCAGTTCCTGCCTTTGAAGACACAAAAATATTATTGTACTGTATAGAATATAAGAATGTAAATTTAAGATGTGAATGTACTGTATATAATAGCATATTGCTAAGGTAGGACTTGCTGTTACTACAGGGGAAGAGTTAAGTTGTGGGTTTAGCCCACAAGAGGAGGAGCCAGACCGTAGGACAGGGGTCACCAGCCTGTAGCTTGGAAGCCACATGTCAGTCATGGGCCCATTAGATGTGGCTTGTGGCTGTCTTCCAGTTTGGTGTATTAGTACCATGTCTAGCAAACAGCTATGAAGAGCAAATCTCCAGATGGGGACTTTTGTGAGTAGCCCCACAGAGAAGAGCACATTCGAAAGGGGGGTATGGTAGCAACCCCTGGAACTTGGTCTACGGCCTTGGTGTGGTTTCTGTGCAAAAATTTTGACCATCATACCAGTAATGGGGGCTCTAAGTATCACTACTTTGAGGGAGGCAGGAGCTGAATGTCGCTCATGACCCTCTCTGAGATTAATATAGCTCTCAACCCTCTTTAAGATTTAAATGTGGCTCTCAAGGTCACAAAGGTTGGGGACCTGTGCCCTAGCAGAACAGGAGAGACTCCATCTTAGATCAGATATATTTTAACCACAGTTTAGTTTGGATGTGCAAATCGTGTTAGACCTAAGAGGGCTACACTTAGTGGGTGAACATAACTACGAAGGAGAATTCCGAATGTGAGATAGCATGATTCAAGGAAATAGACAGACTCACGTTTGCTCATCATTTGAAGCTAGTTCTAACCACGAATGGGCAACTTCTGCAGAGAAAGATTTGGAGAAGCATAGCATAAGCTTGGGTACAGACCAATATGGAAACACACGTGAAGCAAGGAACGTAGTCCTGTCCGGTGGTACCGTCCCTTTTCATATGGTGAGTGCCTGTGAGACTATGATGACTTTTATGTACGGTAGCATGATGCCAGGATGGGAGGTAGTAAACTTAATTAAAACATCAGTGAAACTAGCTGCTGAGCAGAATGAGGAATTTGTGTATCTAATGAAGTCCACTGAAAGACTGTAACTTCAGATGCAAAAACAAAGGGCTAGGAATTTTCAAATGGCACCCACATTAGAGATTGAGCTAGTGGACGTACTGCAGCCCAGGCCACTGACTTTTTATGGCAGGGTTAAGAATTAACTCTGATGCGGCAGGCATTCACTTTATGACACAAAACCTTAGCCAGCGACTGCAAGCAAAGAGCTCTTCGCTGGGACTATGGCGACTTCAGTTTCCCTTCTTGTCTTTAGAGAATAGGGCTTCCAGAGGAAGAATATGAGATGCTAGGACTCAGTCTATCCAGTGGCATGGGTCTCAATCCCCATCATAGTGAGTGTACCCTTTGGAGTTTCTCCTGAGACAGGGAAACTGAAGGTAGTCTGTTGTGTAGAAAACTAGCCTTAAGCGACTTTGTTGCTGAATATCTGAAGTTGTATGAAAAACATGTCCCGCTACCTCACACTTAAAGTTGAATGTTTTGGACTGATAGATTTCTTAAAAAATAACTATTAGCCTCCGTGTTTGTCTTCACAATGGATGGTATCTGGCTCATCCAAGACATCAGCAACATGCAGTCGCCCAAAAGGTACAGCCTCCAACTTACAAAACCTTGCACCCAACCAGATCCACCACATGACTACTCACAATATCCTCTACCCTGTGGGGATGGATGGGAGTTCGAAGACCGATCCTTGACTGTGACTACCGCCCCGGGCCACCCTCAGTAAAATTATCATGCAACTTTACACTTCAAAAGACTTGTACTAAAAGCGCATTTACACAAGCCACTGTGTGGCTTTAAATTATTTGTTTACCAGTTAAGGGTTGTTTAACCCCTTCAGCCCCGGGGTACTTTCCGTTTTTGCATTTTTGTTTTTTTCTCCCCTTCTTCCGAGAGCCGTAACTTTTTTATTTTTCCGCCAATCTTGCCATAGGAGAGCTTGTTTTTTGCGGGACAAGTTGTACTTTTAAATGAAACCATAAGTTTTACCATATGATGTACTGGAAAACAGCAAAAAAATTCCAAGTGGGGAAAAACTGCAAAAAAAGTGTGATGGCACAATAGTTTTTGGGATGTTTTATTCACCGTGTTCACTATATGGTAAAACTGATGTGTGGGTATGATGCCTGAGGTTGGTGTGAGTTTGTAGACACCAAACATGAATAGGTTTACTTGTATCTAAGGGGTTAAAAAAAATTCAGAAGCTTGTCCAATAAAAGTGGTGTACGTTTTGCGCCATTTTCCGAAACCCGTAACGTTCTCAGTTTTTGGGATCTATGGCTCAGTGACAACTTATTTTTTGCGTCTCGAGCTGAAGTTTCTAATGGTACCTTTTTTGTGCAGATGCTACATTTTTATCGCCTGTTATTGCATTTTGCGTAAAACTTGCGGCGTCCAAAAAACATAATTTTGGCGTTTGGTAAACTGCGTAGTGGCAAAAAATTTCCAATCAGATTAATTGATTTTATATTTTGATAGATCGGGCATTTTTGAACGCGGCGATAGCAAATATGTGTATATTTATTTTTTTTTTAACCTTTTAATTTTCAATGGGGGGAAAGGGGGTGATTTGAACTTTTAGTTTTTTTTTTTATTTTTTAAAACTTTTTTTTTTATTTTACTAGTCCCCCTAGGGGGCTCTAGCAATCAGCAATCCGATCGCTATTATCTATCTGCTGATCACAGCTATACAGCTGTAAACAGCAGATTCAGTCACTTTTGTTTTCACCCTGCTCCCGGCCGGGTGAAAACGAAAGTAAAACGTCATAGCTGCAGGCATCATCACATGACCCTGTGCTACGATGGCAACCCCCGAAAGTCACGTGATCACTCACGTGACTTCCGGTGGGGGCGGCGGTAAGTAAAAAACATGGCCGCGAGCATATACATCTCACTGCCAGAGTTTGGCAGCGAGATGTAAGGGGTTAATGTTCCGGGTGGAATGCGATTCCACTCGGAACATGTAGGCACACGTCAGCTGTTGCTAACAGCTGATATGTGCGCCGATCCCAGCCGCCTGCCCGCGGCAGGGGGCGGGGCTTAACGGGACATGCTCCATTACGGATATATCCGTCCATGGTCGTGAAGGGGTTAAAAACCTGTTTAGACAGCTTTTTAAACAACTCTGGCAGCTAAGCACAGAATGATCAGTAATAGATCGTTCTCTTTTCATAGGCTGTTGTTTTTCTCAGCAGCACAGGTCCTGTTTCTACAGGATGTGATAAGAAGAAATATGATATTTTTGGTAGACAAAAAAAATATTTTGGCATCCTGTTTACACTTCAAAATTTTTGCAAAATTAATTTTTACATGAACTTGCACCTCTGTGTGCATTTTGACACAAATCTTACTCCAGTCTGGGGATGGAATATGAATTAAGGAACACCACTGCTCCTCATAAATTTGACGAGGTGGGATCACCAGGTGCTATGATATCCTAAGTCCCCCTTGACATGACCGTGTAAAAATGAACGTGTTGCACGGTCCTTTTGTCCATCTATATGGCTATATGTGAGTGTCATCTGTGTGCTATTCCTGTGTGATATCCGTGTGATGTCCGTGTTACCGGTACTCTCATAATACTAAAATGAATGTTTTTTATGTTTAAAAATTGTGCAAAGCTAGAAAAATGAAAAATAAATTCTCAACTGAAACTTAGCCACTGGGCTATTAAAATCCGGTTTTTCACTTCAAGTATACTGGAAGTGCTGCCTCTTTTTTGTCTTTTATCTATGGCAAAGTGTTGTTGGTTGCTTTCGGACCTAGCACCCACCTTTATTTCATTATATTAGTGGTGCTGTTCTAATTTATTTTTTGTATATAGCTTCAATAGAACTTTGCACACATTTTGTCTATTTTTATATTTTTTGTCCTTATAATCATGGATTCAGGACACCAGGGTCCTCGACTGTCGGGTGCTAATGGCCCAGCAGTAAAACCCAGACAGCAGGAGAATCCACATCTTCTGGCTCACCAGAGACTCCCAAGGCGAAGTAGCACTATAGAGCCCAGTGCCACAGAAATACATGCACCCCCTGCATCCGGCTCGCACTGCCCGCCACAAGGGGCAAGTCATATAGCATCTTAGAAGAGGGAGACATTCCCCACTGCTACCGGGCTGACCGGACCACTGTAACTCAGGACCATAACAACTGACTAGTGAAAGGTAAAATAAACTATTGGCCTGTGTTGTCCAGTTACTGTCGGCGTCCTAAGTCCTGCACCCCAGGGTACACCACCATAGACTGCCACCCCCATCATCCTTCCTGGGGCCTGCTCTACCTGTGTGGAGCAGAACCATCCCAGCTGCGATAACATCAGCCCCAGAGGACAGCACCCATAGCTGGCTAATCCCTGGCCGCATGCCACAGGTGGCGTCATGAGACAATCATTCTCATCATCTCCCCACCATCATCCCATCCCTTCCAACCTTTTTGTGAACACCTCGGGGTCACGAAGCCAGGCAGGGCCACTTGTGACATCCCCTACATCCCCTGACCCTTCACTGGCCCGGCGATGAGTATTTCCCCCAGGCCCCATGGGGTTCTCCATATACATTACCCAAAGTGCAAAAGTCATTGTCCAATCCCCCATGATGTCCGATCATCTCGGGGGTGGACTCACTGCCAAGAGTGAGATCAGGATGTGATTCTGGCATAATTTGATGTAGTTTCACTCTTCTTGTCGATAGGGGTATTTTTTCAGTAAAGAAAAAAAAGCAGACTATGGATCTCACAGAGAAAGGACAATATTTTGGCACTGAGTTGTAAGATTATGTATTAAAACATAATTACTACTTGTTTGGTAATGAATACTATGTCAAACACTGAGGTACCACTATAGGGGACAATATGGCCCTAGCTTATGCAAATTTAGTGATGTCAGTGTTGGAGGAGGACCTTATATATGTGTGGCACTACTTTAGCAAGGTGTTGAGGTGGTGGCGATACATAGATGATGTTTTCCTCCTCTGGAAGAGCAGCTCTGAAGAGCTACAGGATTTCCATAACTTTCTGAATCAGATAGATGAGACTATTAAGTTTACAGTGGAGAGTTCCAGCCGTAATATTACATAGTAACATAGTAACATACTTTCTAAGGCTGAAGGAAGACCTTATGTCCATCTAGTTCAGACTATTTTTAGTGCCACTGTTCTACAGTGTTGAACCTGTCGAAGGCAAAAACCCACAGAGTGGAAGCCAATTTTCTTCATAGGGAAAAAAATTATTTCCCGACTCCTAAGCTGGGTCAACTATCTACCTGTAATATTATACTATTCATAACTTTCTATATTCAGTTCTTGGATGTGTGGGTGATTGCTTACATCATGTTCATCAAATCAATGTAATAATCTATTATAGTTCTCTAGCCATCTTCCAAGATGTATGATTCAGTCAATACCATACATCCATTGACTTAGGGCTAGAAGAATTGTGAGTGACAAAATGGAATTACAGGATACAATATGTAATGCTTACAAAATTTATAAAGAGAGGTTATCCAACACATGTTTTACAAGATTTAAAGGAAAAATCAATGGCTATTGATAGGACTAAACTCCTAGAAAGGAACAAAATCAGGAAAACTCAGGGTAGCATGCCGATGATACCTATGTTTTTGGAGGAGAGTGAGCAAACTGTCAAAATTATTAGAAACAATTGGGGTATGTTGAGAAATTGCTTACCAGAGGCCCTAGACTTTAAGGATTATACACTGTTTTCATATACTGTAGTAAGGCCAGGACTATAGGAGATGCTTTAGTGCAGTCAGATATTGGCCCCCTTAAATCAAATGTACAGGCATACTGTATCTAACAGGGACAAACAGGAAAGGCTGTTACCGGTGTCTATCATGTGAATTGTGCACTTATATTAAAGGGTGATATATTTGTACATCCCACCACTCAGAGGGTATACAATATAAGACATTATTTGACTTGTTACTCTGAATTTGTTACACACCTATTGCAATGCCGCTGCTCCTTGTGGTATATCAGTGAATTAGGGGGAGGAAGAGACATTGCATATAACTGCACAACCCATAATAGAACATGAAAAACCTTTATTCACAGTACACTGAATACAATCTAAAAACAATTAAAACATGGAAGAGAGACAAGATCGTGTACCCACAAACAGTACAATAATTACAATACATACAATGCAGTAATAATAATAATGCCCTGCCACAAGGGGAGGAATAATGCGAAAGATTGCACACCTGAAAGACAATCAATGATCTAGGGGTATGTCATACAATATGTATATACAAAAATAATCAAACGCCTAGAAGATAGTAAGCAAGGTGTAATGCAGATGCAGAAACTCTGTGTTAGATGGAAAAAGCTGGTACACCCAGACAACACACAATAAAGGCCCATATACAGCCGTGATAACAACAGAGTCCTGCAGGAAGAAGCCCACAATTTCCACAAGGTTCAAGGCAGTCCAGGAATGTAAACCTGTTCCCAAGGAAGGGGAATGGACTCACAAGAACCAGGGACACAGTAACCAGCAATAGGACAACCTGTATGCGCCCAATGGGGCAGCAGAGGAGATGAAGGTGAAGGAGTAACGGCTGGATCTGGTGGAACAGAGCATCCACAATGTGGCAGGAACACGAGGGTGGGTACACAGATCACCCCATGCGTATCGCCGCTGCTGCGGCTTCGTCAGGGGAATGAAGTGTACTAGTAGACAGGTTCATTTATAAGAAGGAAGCAAGGATTACTTAAAATTCAGCTGTGTTGAGTGCTGGCGCGGTCCGGACCGTGTATGTGAGGGCGCAGCCGAACGCGCATGCGCAGTGTGTAAGGTACACAGGAAGAAAGGCTCACAGCGACGCCCGGGTGCCATGGACGCGGGCGCATGCGCAGTAGGCAGGTACGGTAAAGGGGAAGGCTCAGTTTATGATAAAACTCAAAACATATTGTGCTAGCCTGCAGGCAAAGCTGCACTGGGAGCGGTGCAATCATGTCAGTGCGTGCCTGCAGGCAATACGAGCACCAGAAGGATTGAAAGGTTACACAATACAATTTGGAAAGCTACATGTAAGGAGGAGTGGGGAGGGTAGGAAGAAAAAACGGGGGGAAATAGTGAAGTCCAAAACAATAATGGGATATAACAGCCTGATATAACAAGAAGTGGAGCAATGCCATGCGAGGGAGAGAATAATATTTAATTCAGGGGGACCCCTAAGGGTTGAACATGAAACGGTACATATATGTAATACCCACACATATATATACACATACCTACAAGTCCGCATACATGCACATACATGTATACATACACACACACATGCACATGCACACGCACACACATACACACATCTGAGGGTAGGGATAATTCTAATATAATCTCCCCAAGTTCATGTTAGTAACAGCATAACACAATCACACGGCCTCATCATAAGAAACAGGGATTACAAAAATACCACAACATGGTCAATGGCCAAAGAGGGGGTGGGGAGCAGGGGGGGAGGTGGTATATCAGTGAGACAACCTGTGATTAAGACTCGTATAAATCACCACAGATATACTATAAGGAAGAATAGACTTGCTCTACCAGTCCCAAAACAATTTGTGGTAAAAGGCCAAGTGGAGTTGGACCTGAGATGTAGGATAATAGACACTGTCCCACCACAGAAAATGAGTGGTGATAGGGTGTGGAAACGTATGAGAAAGAAATTGGATTGGATTTACATGTTAAAAACCTTAATCCCGGAAGGTCTAAATGTAGATTTCAAAGTCTCCACTGTTTTGTGAATATTTTTATAATCCCTCTTTTACCTCACAGATGTATATTTTTTTGTGTTTTTAATATAAAATGACATTGGTTCTCTTTTTTTCACAGATCACTTATACACTGACAAGTTTTTGGAAGATGACGACTCATCTAAATATATGGAATTTTTCTATTTTTTTCTTTTTTTAAAGGGGAAAAAAAGAAAAACATATTTGTAAAAAAAAAAAAAAAAAAGTTCTTCTTTTTACTGTGCCTTTAACTCCATCACCGCCCAGCGATTTTTTGTTTTTATCTCCCCTTCTTCCAAGAGCCATAACTTTTTTATATTCCCATCAATATTCTGTAGCAAACCGAATGCAGTTTTGAGACAACAGTGTTTTATCAATTGCCAGGAGTTGGATAGGTCCATCTAACCTCACTGTCCCCAACTCTAATCTTTGAACACATATAGAGTCAATGAAGTTCATAGCGGACCCACAATCAACAAAGGCAGTAGTTGACCAGATCGAGGGCAACGTTTAGAAGTATCTTATTGGAGGAGAGGAAAGGTACCTGATAGTCTGGGCAACCTCCTTGGCCGTTACCCAGACTTAGAAGTTTCCCAACGACTGTTTAGCTGGGGGGCAAGCTGGACAGTCCTTCCTCCAGTGTCCATGGTGTCCACAATAGAAACACAGCTTGAGATCCCGTCGTCTTCTCCTCTCTTTCTCGTCTGGACTGACGGCTCCAACTTGCATGTGCTCCGTAGCTGGCAAAGGAGGCATCCTAGGCAGAGTGGGAGGAATCTCATGCATGGTACCCCTTCTTTCCCATAATCTACGGTCCATGCGAACTACCTCTGTCATTGCTTCGTCCAAGGTACTGGGAAGAGGGTGCAGAGCCAAGGCGTCTTTCAGTGAGTACGAAAGACCTCTCCGGAACTGGCACCTGAGTGCAGAATCATTCCACCGTACCTCAGTGGACCACTGCCGAAACTTAGAACAATATTGTTCAGCAGTGTGATTCCCCTGAGTGAGACACATAATCCTGTCCTCAGCCACCCGTACTCGGTCTGGTTCATCATATAGCACCCCGAGGGAGTCAAAGAAGAGGTCAACTGAATGTCGTTCTGGGGCCGAAGGGGGTAGGGGAAACGCCCATCACTGGGGACCCCCTCTAAGTAACGACATAACGATCCCCACCGGCTGAGTCTCGTCCCCTGAGGACCAAGATCGGAGAGTGAAAAGAAGTCGGCAGCTCTCTCTAAACGTCCGGAATAGGTTTTTCTCCCCAGAGAATTTATCGGGGAGCATCACCGTGGGTTCGGGAGTGTTAAGTTGGACATCAGTGGGACTATGACGACCCACATTTTGTAAGGTAGCTGCCCCTAAGGTGACTCTCGCGGAGGCGGAGACCTCACTCTGCAACATATTATGTGAAGCTACCAGGGTGCGATGCTCTGCAGCCAAACCCTGAACCAACTGAGTGAGGTTGGCCACTTGCTCACGCAAAGTACTAAGTGGGTCCATTATAGTATTCCTCAAATGCATAGAAGGATCCCACTACCAAGGTAACTGGCATTAAATTCCTATGGGAAAACTAATGCCTATTTGGGGCCGGCTATACTGTCAAGCTGCCACCAGGGGGAGCCTGAGCTCTGCAGCAGAAGACACTACACAAAGCAAGGAGAACCAGGAAGTAAATACACAGTGTTCTCATACACTGCCTCACAGCATAGCTGAGAAGCAGAGCTGCAGGGCATGCTAGGAATAGTCTGGCAGGCTGGATCAAACACAGTACGGGCAGAAGCAGGACCGGAGGAACGAGCAGAAGTGGAGTCAAAGTCAGGCCAAGGTCAGTACCAGAGGAAGCAACCGAGTGGGGAAGTAGGAGAGGGAACAGAGGACAGGAGGGACAACCAGGGGACAGAACACAGACAAGGGCACGGGGGCACAGGAACAGACAGATCAGGATATCACTCACAGGACCAGCAATCACAGGCAAACCAGGGCTAAGCTTATAGCCGGCGCTGGTTCACTGGAAATATCAGCTTTTAAGGCATTCAGGCTCCGGAAGTGAGGCCCGGGAGAAGGCTCCGCCCCCTAGCCATGTGGACAGGGAGGTGAACCATGACACTTCAGTTCACTTTTGTGGAACGTCATGTAACCTCCATGTGGATTACAGCAGAACTTCCATGCTTTTTTTTATTTTTTTTTATAAATTGGTGAATGATGGCTAGATATATTAATATATTATAATAATATATATTTTTTTAATATTTTTTGTGTGGTACTCGATTTGCACTGATTCAAGCATCCAACTTCTCCTTACAAGTACCAAGCATCTGAGCATGATAGTGCTTACTCATCACTACAGATGATTACTAAAGACATTCCAGCAGATGTTATTTGTAGATACTGTATAATGCACAAAGAAATGTGGTATATGACTTTCCCTATAAAATGAGTTTTGTATTATTAACATATTTTTGTGACTTATTTTACATTGTATTGAACATTTTTTCTCTTTGGCGCTTCCTCTAGCTGTATTTGGATTGCATGTCAAATATTCTGGTTAAGCCATGTGGAAAAGACAGGCTATTTGCACATTGTTCATTGATAGTATTTAAACAGCAAATAAACACAGTCAATTGTGCACACCTTTAGCAAATATGCTTAGCACATGTAAATATGTGGAGTGCCAGTTTTACTTTTGGTTGCAGCGAAAACAGATATTTACTACTAATTGTTGTACTAGATAATTATGTTTGACACGAATCCAGGGCTGGCTCAAGGTTTTTGTGGGCCCCGGGCGAAAGAGTCTCAGTGGGCCCCATGCACACACAGACAGGCACGTACACAGATACGTACACATACAGGCATACATACATATACATATTTGAAGGCATATTAACAAAAATACAAATAAACAGACATAAATAAATACATAGTCATATATACTGACATACATAGATACACACATCATACATGCACACACATACCGACACATTAGAGATATTATTAATATGGGGAAGCCGGCAGCAGCCTCGCTCACCTCCTGGCTTGTCTCTCATCCAGCTCCTACCAGGCATGTGGCTCTGGGGGACGTGGCTCTTGATGACTGTTACTTTAACAGACATGGCCACACACAGTGCACACAGACTGCTATATGTGTATCACAGAGGATGCTGAGGGCATACACGTTACTGGGGGGGTCATACACGTTAGTGGAGTGGGGAGGCATACAACTCTGAGGAGTCACACATGTTACTGGGGTGGGGGGCATTCAGTTCTGGATGGGGCATTCAGTACTGGGAGAACATTCAGCTCTAAAGTGGGCACTCAGCTCTGGGGTGGGCATACACATTACTAGCGTGGGGGAATATAGCACTGGGTGCATACATGTTACTGAGGTGGGGGAATACAGTTCTTGGGGAGCACATTCAGCTCTGGGGGGCATACATGTTATTGGTGTGGGGGCATACAGCACTGGGGGCATACATGTTACTGGGGCGGGGGCATACAGCTATGAGGATGGGCCTTCAGCTTGGAGGCATACACATTACTGGAGTGGGGGGCATACAGCATTGGGGGAATACATGTTACTGAGATGGGGGCGTACAGCTCTGAGGGCATGCAAGTTACTGGGGTGGGGGCATACAGCAATGGGCATATATGTTACTGGAGTAGTGGCGCATACAGCTCTGTGGGCGTACAGTGCCTTGTGAAAGTATTCAGCCTGTTTGAATTTTTCAACCTTTTCCCACATTTCAGGCTTCAAACATAAAGATAAAAATTTTAATGTTATGGGGAAGAATCAACAAAAAGTGGGACACAATTGTGAAGTTGAACAAAATGTATTGCTTATTTTAAACGTTTGTAAAAAATAATAGACTGAAAAGTGGGGCATGCAATATTATTCGGCCCCTTTACTTTCAGTGCAGCAAACTCACTCAGAAGTTCATTGAGGATCTCTGAGTGATGCAATATTGTCCTAAATGACTGATAATGATCAATATAATCCACTTGTGTGTAATCAAGTCTCCGTTTAAATGCACCTGCACTGTGATAGGGGTGCTTCACACACAGCGAGATCGCTGCTGAGTCACGGTTTTTGTGACGCAGCGGTGACCTCATTAGCAATCTCGCTGTGTGTGACACTGAGCAGCCATTTTTTTATTGTTGCTCTCCCGAAGTGACGCCCAGATCGCTGTGTGTGACAGCGAGAGAGCGACGAAATGAAGCGAGCAGGGAGCAGGAGCCGGCATCTGGCAGCTGCGGTAAGCTGTAACCAGGGTAAACATCGGGTAACCAAGGTGGTTACCCGATATTTACCTTCGCTACCAGCCTCCGCCGCTCTCACGCTGCCAGTGCCGGCTCCCTGCTCTCTGCACATGTAGCTGCAGTACACATCGGGTAATTAACCCGATGTGTACTGTAGCTAGGAGAGCAGGGAGCCAGCGCTAAGCAGTGTGCACGGCTCCTTGCTCTCTGCACATGTAGGGACGCTATGATTGCTGCTGCGTCGCGGTGTTTGACAGCTAAGCAGCGATCCTTACCGGCGACTTACAAGGTCGCTGTTACGTCACAGAAAATGGTGACGTAACAGCGATGTCGTTGTCGCTGTCGCTATGTGTGAACCCAGCCATAGTCTCAGTGTTCTGTTTAAAGTGCAGATAGCATCATGAAGACCAAGGAACACAACAGGCAGGTCCGTGATACTGTTGTGGAGAAGTTTAATGCCGGATTTGGTTACAAAAAGATTTCCACAACTTTAAACATCCCAAGAATCACTGTGCAAGCAATCATATTGAAATGGAAGGACAGGTCTGGTGTCAGCACCCGGGTGAAAAAAAAAAAATCAAAAGAATCATGTGTTAAGAGGCAAAGACACCAGAAAGCAGGTTTATAATGGAACTGGGTGGGCATAGGAAGACGCTGGCGCTGTGGCTCCTCTTCATCTGTGGGACAGGAGTGCACTGCTCACTCTGCCAACAGGTGATGCCATACAGACTTCTGACCCTGCCAGGAATTTAAAACCTTGCATACCATAGATTGGATGAGAATAGGGCCAATGTCTGCACCAGACACACCTGGGCAAGTGCTGGGGCCCTGGACAGACATGGGGCCCACTCGACAGAGGCGGTAATGTATTCTGTGGCCCCCCCAGATGATTTCCGGGGACTGCATTGCTCAACCAGCTGCCACACTTTGCTGGCTGCCAGCCCTTTAAATCTACACTTGCACGCAGCGTTCAGCAGGTGCATTGAAGTTCATCTGTGAAACGAGAGTGCAGCGCTTGCTAGCTCTGCCCGCAGATGAACTTCAATGCACCAGCACTCAAAATGCAGCAGTGAACACTGCATGCAAATGCAGATTTAAAGGGCTGGCAGCCAGCCAAGTGCGAAAGCCAGTCCGAGTACTGTAGTCCCCAGAAATAAGCGGGGGGGGGGAGGAGGCACAGAATATATCACCGCTTTTGACGAGTGTGCCTCCAGTCTGTCCAGGACCCTGGTACTTGCCCAGGTTAGCCGGGTGCTGACGCCAGTCCTGTCCTTATCCACAATATGGTATGCAAGGTTTCAGATTCCTGGCAGGGACAGAAGCCTGTATGGCAGCACATTAGATATTATCACCTCAATTAGGAATACTTTAGAAAAAAACTCTGTTTCCCTTTATATAAAATCAAATACATGTGACGACATTGTAGGTCTTCTATTCAAGCATGCAAAGTTTAAAACATAGTTACATAAGGGGAATCATCACCATATTTGTCCCTTATAAGGTTTGCGACACATACTTGGGTCTTAACAGGTGCATCTGCCACCCCACGCCGGTCACCATTATGGATGAGCGGTGTTCGGATCGAACTGTTCGCATCGAACTGTTCGCCAATCTTAAGTCAACCTGTTTTTGGCGATGTTCGAGTCATTCGACGAACGCGAACACTTTGCTTCAAGTTTGACAGTTCGAGGTTATGTTCGATAATGGTTCGATCACCAAAAGCGTCACTGGCTTTTTACAGTAATACTGTCATTCAATGTTAATACAGTGGAACCTTGGTTAACGAGAACAATCCATTCTGGAAGTGTGCTTGTTAACCGAGTTACTCATTTAGCAAAGCAAGATTTCCCATAGGAAATCATTGCAATGCAAACAATTCCTTCCACAACTTGTTATATGTCCCATCCTGGTCCCCTATTGTGCCATTCCACACATGCACAAACACACAGAAACACACACAAACATACAAAAACATACACGCACACACACATATTATGCTCACCTTACCTTCCGTTCCATTGCCGGCCTCCTGGGACTTGCAGTTCGCCGGTACAAGATCTGTATCGGGTAAACATCACGACCGATGCCGGAACTTCTGCTGACAGAGCGCTGAGATCAAAAGCAGGTGCCGCTTGCCTCTGATTGGCCAGCGTGCTGCCTTTGAGTAGCGTCTGACAGAGGAAGTTCCTCCCTCGTCGCTATGGTTACCCGATACACGTAGTTAGCCTCTACAGGATGTGTATCGGGTAACCATAGCGACTGAAACCGGAACTTCCTCCCTCTGTCAGAAGCTACTCAAAGGCAGCGCGCTGGCCAATCAGATGCAAGCGGCACCTGCCTTTGACGTCAGCAATCTGTTAGCGGATGTTCCGGCATCGTTCGCTATGGTTACCCGATACACATCCTGTAGCGGCTAACTACGTGTATCGGGTAATCATAGTGACAAGGGAGGAACTTCCTCTGTCAGATGCTACTCAAAGGCAGCGCGCTGGCCAATTAGAGGCAAGCGGCACCTGCCTTTGATGTCAGCGCTCTGTCAGGGAAAGTTCCGTCATCGGTCGCGATGTTTACCCGATACACATCTTGTACCGGCGAACTGCAAGTCCCAGGAGGCCGGCGATGGAACGGAAGGTAAGGTGAGCATATTATGTGTGTGTGTTCAAGTTTGTGCATGTTTGTATGTGTTTGTGTTTGCCTGCCATTGTTTTCAATGGTGTTCGAAAGTGTTCGATGAACGTTTGTCGAACGTTCGACGAACACACCCGCCGTCCGACAAACCGAACCGTACTCGAACACTACGGTGGTGGCTCATCTCTAGTCACCATTGCAGACAAAGCAGGGCAACACTTCACATGCAGAGTTTCTTTGCAAAACAACATCTGCTTTATTTTCTTTCCAATCTTCTGCCCATACATTCCTGTTCTGCTACTGCTGTTGTTTAGGGTACTCTTCCTGTGTAGCCCTCACCCTGGGTATTAGCCTTCCAGTAGCTGAGTCTAAACTTCTGCTTTTCCCAATTTCTCTTCTCCATGGCTTTCCTGCTCTCCTCCACTACCTCATCTGGCTTCTAGCCTCTCGACTCCCTACTGGTCCCTGGGCTCTCCTAAGCCCACCACGAGGTGAGACGTAGGCTCTAGACCATTAGAGGATACCTCCTGGTTCCATGACGGACTCTAGTGCAAAGCTTATCCTTGCTTCAGCATCTACACTGTAGGACTGCCCCTCTTCTGGCCTGTCTCACTAACCAACCCTCTGTTCTCTTCTGACTCGCCTCCCATCCTGGATCTAGTTCCCTTAGCAATCTATTACACTACAAAATCCTCTCTACTAACATTCATACTTAGCATTTATGATTAACACATAAATCACACATGATAGATTATGCTATAAAATACACATCATACAGTAGAATGCAATATGCAATAAAACACTTAAAACTGCCAGTTGCAAGAGGGCGCCGACTGCTGCAATGTCCTGCTTCTGCTACATCACCAGCCATATATTCTAGCCACAGCACTATTTCCTAAATGTTAAGGTCATTGTGTAATCCTATGTGATTATATCCTAACATGAGTAAACTATCAGTATTTTAAATTGAATTGAATTTGTACAAAAGCACATAATAAAAATGTAAATGAGATAAATGTAAAAGACCAATGATCAAAATTAGAGAACACTACCAGATGCCTGCAAGTTATTGGTGTTAATCTGGCACCTGGTGCTAATTTCCTTAATTACTTGACTAATCTTATCTAACTGGCAGGCTAACTTTTCAGTTTGCACTGATTTTGCAAAAATGGTGTGTCCTTCCAAAGTGACTGAAACCCTCTGACAGCAGGTTGTCCAGATGAAGGCCAAAAAGGTGACACACTCACCCATAGCAAGAGAATTTCTTCATTGCAAGTCTGTGATTTCGAGAATATTGCTTCTTAACAACATCACAAACTCTTTCAAGTCCCCCCAAGAAGGCTAATCACCCTCAAACGACAAATGCAAGAGAGGACAGGATAATGCGGAGAATCTCCATGGGTAATCTTTTCAACACTGCAGCTGGAATTGCTCGCCAGTTCAGCACTGAACAGGGTAAGGATCTGTCTCGTCATACAATGTCACAATGTTTAAGAGCATTTGGACTGAAAAGCCCACTCCGCAGTGACCAAACCTCTCATCAGCAGAAAGAATCAAAAGGAGCATGTTGTGTGGACAGAGGAGAAATGGTCCACAGTTCATTTTAGTGATGAACGCAAGTTTAATTTATTTGGGTCGGATGGGAAACATTATGTTCTTCTACAAACTAGGGAAAGTTTAAACCAAAAGTGTGTTTATAAGTCAGTAAAAGGTGGTGGGAAAAGTGTCATGGTTTGGGGAATGTTTTCTGCAGCAGGAGTTGGACCTCTCATACAGCTACATGACAGAGTGAATGCAAGTGTGTATCAGAACCTTCTTGAACAACACATGGTTCCTTACTTGCGTTCATCACTCAACCAGCCAGAAATTTTCATGCAGGACAATGTTCCCTGTCGCAAAGCAAAATGGGTACAGCAGTTCCTTGAAATAGAAAACTCTGAAACAAGAAATGGCCTGCCCAGAGTCCTGATCTAAACCCAATAGAAAACCTCTGGAAAATCCTTGGTGACAGGGTTAGGGCCAAGAAACCCACAACAGTCAAAGAACTGTGGAAGTGACTGGAAGTAGACTGGACCAAAATTATACCAGAGCAGTGTGAAAGACTAGTGAAGTCCTGTGGCCGCAGATGTGCTGAAGTCATTAAAACCAAAGGCCTGTACACTTCCTATTGATTGGTGACTGTTGTTACCTTCAGAAAATTTAGTTCTAATTGTTCTCTGTGCTACAGTCATTGCTGTTCTCTAATTATGATCATCACATTTTGGACAAAATAAAGGTTTCATGTTGATAAACTTTGTATATTTTGTAAAACACTGTTCTAGTGGCATGGCGTACCCCTTACAAAAACAAACCTTAAAATATTGATTAATGTAGAGTACATTATTTCTGAAAAAAGCAAGTGATCATACATTGTTCTCTAATTTTGATCTCCAGTGTAAAAACATACTTTAATAGTCAATGAGGACTGAGCTGCGCTGTGCACTAGTTGTACGGGCGGGTCCCCGGCAGCTACTTCCCACCTGTTGACAGTCACTGACAGGTCTCTGCTTAGGTGTGCTTAAAGTTAGAGACCTGTCAGTGAATGAAACATACCTGGTGTCACGGGTGTGATGAGTAACTAAGCAGGGGCACTTAGATTGGCCTTCAGATTGGAGACCCTGTGCTGTCTCTTATCCCAGAGGTACACCCTATGGTGGTGAGGTCTGGACTGCAAATGTGACCCTACCTCTTGTCCATACCCTTTTCTAACACCCCCCTCACCCACCCCTGGGGATGTCCAGGACTGAAGTAACAAAACCCCAAAATAATGCAGATAGGGGAGAACCAAAACACAAACACACTGCAAACAGACACAGGGGAAAGACAACACATGCACAGGAAGAAATAATATACAGGAAGAAAATAAACTGACAACAGGGATATTTGCACAAGACACAAGATATTATACAACTGATCACCAGAAACTGGATCACATGCTAAACACTGGAATCACTGGATCAATGCTGGAGCTATAATCAGCGATGAAGAACTGGATCCAGCACCAAAGGGTGGAGGTGGCTGTGAGTGGTCATTAGAAACCTGAGCTCCTAGTAGCAGTTTATAAGCTAGCGGAAATTAACTCTTGCTGGACTTGTGACGCCCTGGCAAAACTAGGTAGTCACAGAAGTAGTCCACCCTCCTTGATTCCAACACAAAACCCACACCCAGGTACAACACACAGCCAGTAAAACCTAGTCACCCCCCCATGATAATAGGGACACACCAGTGGGTGGGACCAGGTGGATGGGAGCGCCCACCTAGGGGTCCTGAGGTGTCAGGGGGCAGGAACACAGTAGAACAGTTCTGACAGTAGTCAAGTGCAGACAGTGGAAGTGAGTCAGGGGTTGGAGCCCCTGGACTACCGGACTAGTTGGCAGACGGCAAGCAGGACCATAGGCTACGGAGAACCGGTCGCGGGAGACCTTAAGTGGACCGGGGCAGGGTTGTAGCCCGCCGGTGCCGACAGCAGGAATCCGGTCCGGAGGCCGTGCATAGTCAGGGTACCTGGACCCTAGGACGAGCACGGTTGCAAGCCCCTTTGTTAATTGAACAGCCGGGGACAAGATTTCAGGTCTTGTTCCACAGAAGCCCAGAGAGCAAAACAAAAGCCTATTGTGGGAGGATAGGGTGTCCGTCAGAACCCACAGAAATCCCAAGGGTCAAATTTCGCGGGCCACAGCTCCCAAACATACACAGTAGCGGGAGTGGACTTCCCCGATCCAAGTGGAGTTGTCCCAGAGAAGACACAGACACTGAGTGCAGGAGGAAGGGACCCCTGTTTGCTACACCCGAGTGTGGGACCCGAATACACCCGCCAGAGGCGACCGGTCACTGGCAATTTGGTTTACCACTGGACTTTGTGTGTGATTCTTTGAACTGTTAGTACACTATTGATCCCTGGTCCAACCCGGCACGTCACCTCCAGCAGCCATTACTCCCGTGTACCAGGGCTCCGGGACTACACCTCCCCTACCCATGGATGGGATTCCATTCTGCTGTCCTGCTCCATCAGCCCCGGGCGTCCCATCACCAGGCAGCGGTGGTGCTACCAATACCTCACCGCAACTCATGGGTGGCGTCACCGACAAATCAATCCCCTGTAAATACTCCCTTCCTACGGTTGTGAGGACAGACGGCCGTACGAGCCCGGGTCCGGGCACCACTCAAGCCGCAGTAACGAACCCGGATCCGAGCAGCCCCTGCAGCGGCCCGGCCCCCGTCCGCAACAACCCGAACCTGGCATCACGAACAGGATTCCTACCCCATCTACCAACCTGGATGAAGTGGATGGTGGTGGGTCTTCAGGATCCCTCTCCAGTGGAGAGGGTGGTGCGACCGCTTCAGGTCGGGGTCTGGTAAGCAGCAGCTCGATGACCGGGCCTTTAACAACCAGGTGAGCTGAAGACAGGGCACCCGGACCCCTCTTCAGCGGAGAGGGTGCTGCTCCACTGGTCGGGACGTTGTGGGCATCGCACCAGCTTCCGATGGTAGTGCCAGAGGGATCAGCACACCAGGTAAGGAAGGGGTTGCATCGGACTCACCCGGAGTCGGGCCAGAGACATCCAGTGGTGGGATCTCTGTCGCTGACATTGGTTTGGGCTGAGCATGGGCGGCGCCTCCCGGCGGGCCCCGCTGTACGGACAGCCGCAGGTTTCGGATCGCCATCAGCATTCTGTGTCTCCAGGCGGCTACTTCCCGTTTCCGCTGCTCCTCCATTCGGTAAGCAATCCTTTCAACCTCCGATTCCAGCTCCTTTGCCGTCATGGGCCTTGACCATCCCTGCTCTTTCTGATCACCCTCTGCCGATGCCATCTTGCTTCTTCTCTCACTCATCAGCTTCTCCTCAGGTTTTGGCCTTAGTTTCGTTTCTCCTCCCACAGGACTGGGACGTCCCAGCAGTCCGGGGACAGATCAGCCCCCATCTCCTCCTCTCACGGGGTCAGAGCGCTCTTGGGATTTTGGGACGGTCACTCCTCTCCGTGGGCGGTTACTTCTTTTGCGCAAGCTACAGTCTCTTGAATAACGTGCACTTTCAACGGTGGCAAAATGGCGGCAGTTCAAATTTTTCAATCGGACCGCCGAGGCACACTGTCGCCCGTCTGAACGGGTCTAGTCCAGTATCCTGTTCGTGACGCCAAAAAGAGATGTGACGCCCCAGGGGTGATGATCCTCTTCAGGGACACCACAGGACTTGTTCGGAATGGCAAACAGGTAATGTCAGTTTTTATTTTATGTGCCATGACGCCACTCACGGTTTGCGATCAGGGATGTGGATGACTGCCGATGCAGGTTTTACGAGCGTCTGGGGTGGATGGGATCTGCAGCCAGGTGATGTAGCCTCCCGTGAGTGAGGCAGGCCCCAGGGGCTCGGGTGGGTAGGATAGCGGGTCCCGGAATAACACAGGCTGAATCCAAAAGTCTTTCAACTGGTTTTTACTCACTCAGATGTTGTTGTGAGCTGACCTGGGCATTGTTGTGATTAACCAGGTAAGACCAGGGCTCCTCCGGGCCAGTCTGAGGGTAACCTGTTAGCTCGCCTTCCTAGCACTCTGTGTTCGGATAACCCCCTGACGTGAAGTACCATGGGGGTATATCCAGGGAGTTGCTACTGCCTTTACTTCCCTATGTTTGGCCCGTTTGCCGGCAGCGTGGACCAAGTGAGATGGCTCCAGGCTTTGTCCCCTTATGGGTCCCTGTATTGTTGCTGAGGCTCGGACTCTGTGAGGTTGGTGAGGTACTTGTAGTTCCCCTCACCGGAAGGTTTAGCAGATCATTAAACTGGAGTCTGCTCTAGGGACCTGTACCCCGTATGTGCTTAGTCACAAGCAACTCCGTACTGACTGACCAGGTGACCGTTCTCCCCCGGTAACGGCTACTACCCCGTGCAGGGTCTGACTAGTAGCCGCGCGCGTATCTGCTTCGCGACCGCCGCTCACCACTGCCAGACTGGCTCTCCTCCTCTTTTCCTGACAACCTCTGCACTCTCTAGCTCCCAGCCCCTCTGCTTCACCCCTTGACAAGATTTGAAGGCCAGACCCCTCTGGAGACTGCCCAAGGGTCCCATCTAATGGTGTGGGAGAACTGGTTGCTATGTGTCTGTGTGTATACACCTCGTTCTGGCCCTTAGGATTACCTGGAAGTACTGTCCCAACATGGGTGCAATACTCAAACAGGCAAAAGCTGGCCACTTTGCACCAGGAGATGTGGTGCTGAAAAGAAAAAGAAGACTGCATAAATTGGATGACCAGTGGGAGAAGGTCCCCTATGTTGTACAACCTTCTGACTCTGGTAATCAGAAAACTTATCTCGTCAGCAGAGACCGAGGGAAAACCATAGCTACAGTCTCCCGAGACGACTTGAAGAAGTGCCCGGAACCCCTGAAAATCGAACAGGAAGTCCCCACTCCAGCCCCAGTGTGGAAGAAAGAAAAGAGGTGATCCATACCATCCTGGGTGACTTCCCAGCAGATTGGCCTATGCAAAATGGAGCAGTGATTGTTCTCGTTATAATGTTTCCACAACCCGTGGAAGACCCAGAACCGGAGAGGCCAATTAACACTACACCAGTACATACACCCAGGGATGCGCCTGCAGCTATGTCACGACCCCCTAGGTCTCTACCTACAGTACCCGTCACCAGGAGTGAGGAACCCGTAGATAATTCTACTCCACAGAGCCTAGGAGAAAATGTAGGGTTAAGGAGGTCTTCACGCCCTAACCTAGGTTAGCCATCGCTCAGGTACAGGGAATGAGTGGTGCTTGTATGTTATTGTATACAGCAATGTGTATATATAAGTAAATGCTAATTAACCGTGTACTTTACCTGATTTGTTTGAAAAGAGCGTAAGGTAGCGGATTCCGGCTACCCTTTCCCAGTTAACCTGCTTCCCCTGTTTTAAAGACATCATAGACCATGGCCTCTGGACTGGAAAAGGCCACCCAAAAACATTACTGGGCCTTGTACATAAACCCCATCTACCTTCTTGTTGCCCCATCACCAGGACTGTAACGCCTCTGGAGAGGTTGGTTGGAGGAAGGGCCTGCAGTGGAGTCGGCCGAGGCCCAGTCATCAATAAAACCGCTGGCAAACCTCCAGGCCAAGGGTTCTGGACCGTGGAACTCTTGGGGTGGACTGGTGGGTAAGGAACTTTTACCCATACACTATGGACACCCACAGGAACTTGGGGCGGTGTGACACCTGTGCTAGCGGTGGCACCGAGGGTGGGTTCAGGTGTTTCGGGTGGCGGATAAAAGGGAAGAAGGAGATAATGTTTTGCAACGTTTAAGAGATGTGCCTCCCTATGGGATGAAAAGTTTTTAAATGTTTTAAATGTTTTTACAGTGCTGGCCAAAAGTATTGGCACCCCTGCAATTCTGTCAGAAAATACTCAGTTTCTTCTTGAAAATGATTGCAATCACAAATTCTTTGGTATTATTATCTTCATTTATTTTTCTTGCAATGAAAAAACACAAAAAAGAATGAAACAAAAATCAAATCATTGATCATTTCACACAAAACTCCAAAAATGGGCCAGACAAAAGTATTGGCACCCTTAGCCTAATACTTGGTTGCACAACCTTTAGCCAAAATAACTGCGAACAACCGCTTCCGGTAACCATCAATGAGTTTCTTACCATGCTCTGCTGGAATTTTAGACCATTCTTCTTTGGCAAACTGCTCCAGATCCCTGAGATTTGAAGGTTGCCTTCTCCAAACTGCCATTTTGAGATCTCTCCACAGGTGTTCTATGGGATTCAGGTCATTGCTGGCCACTTTAGTAGTCTCCAGTGCTTTCTATCAAACCATTTTCTAGTGCTTTTTGAAGGGTGTTTTGGGTCATTGTCCTGCTGGAAGACCTATGACCTCTGAGGAAGACCCATCTTTCTCACATTGGACCCTACATTATGCTGCCAAATTTGTTGGTAGTCTTCAGACTTCATAATGCCATGCACACGGTCAAGAAGTCCAGTGCCAGAGGCAGCAAAGCAACCCCAAAACATCAGGAAACCTCCGCCATGTTTGACTGTAGGAACCGTGTTCTTTTCTTTGAATGCCTCTTTTTTTCCTGTAAACTCTATATTGATGGCTTTTCCCAAAAAGCTCTACTTTTGTCTCATCTGACCAGAGAACATTCTTCCAAAACATTTTAGGCTTTCTCAGGTAAGTTTTGGCAAACTCCAGCCTGGCTTTTTTATGTCTCGGGGTAAGAAGTGGGGTCTTCCTGGGTACAGTCCCTTTTCATTCAGACGCCGACGGATAATACGGGTTGACACTGCTGCACCCTCGGACTGCAGGGCAGCTTGAACTTGCTTGGATGTTAGTTGAGGTTCTTTATCCACCATCCGTACAATCTTGCGTTGAAATCTCTCGTCAATTTTTCTTTTCCTTCCACATCTAGGGGGGTTAGCCACAGTGCCATGGGCTTTAAACGTCTTGATGACATTGTGCACCGTAGACACAGGAACTTTCAGGTCTTTGGAGATGGACTTGTAGCCTTGAGATTGCTCATGCTTCCTCACAATTTGGATTCTCAAGTCCTCAGACAGTTCTTTGGTCTTCGTTCTTTTCTCCATGCTCAATGTGGTACACACAAGGACACAGGACAGAGGTTGAGTCAACTTTAATCCATGTCAACTGGCTGCAAGTGTGATTTAGTTATTGCCAACACCTGTTAGGTGCCACAGGTAAGTTACAGGTGCTGTTAATTACACAAATTAGAGAAGCATCACATGATTTTTCAAACAGTGCCAATACTTTTGTCCACCCCCTTTTTTATGTTGGGTGTTGAATTGTATCCAATTTGGCTTTATGACAATTTTTTTTTTTTCATTGAAGACAAATTAAATGAAATAATAATAATAATAATAATACCAAAGAATTTGTGATTGCAATCATTTTCAAGAAGAAACTGAGTATTATCTGACAGAATTGCAGGGGTGCCAATACTTTTAGCCAGCACTGTATATGTTATACTTTTTTGCATTTGCAGAAGCTTAAAAATAAATGTCAGTGGCCGGACAGCCCGAGGATGGGCTGTATTCAACCAAGGGGGAGTGTGACGCCCTGGCAAAACCAGGTAGTCACAGAAGTAGTCCACCCTCCTTGATTCCAACACAAAACCCACACCCAGGTACAACACACAGCTAGTAAAGCCTAGTCACCCCCCATGATAAAAGGGACACGCCAGTGGGCGGGACCAGGTGGATGGGAGCACCCACCTAGGGGTCCGGAGGTGTCAGGGGCGGGAACACAGTAGAACAGTTCTGACAGTAGTCAAGTGCAGACAGTGGAAGTGAGTCAGGGGTTGGAGCCGCTGGACTACCGGACTAGCTGGCAGATGGCAAGCAGGACCATAGGCGACGGAGATCTGGTCGCTGGAGACCTTAAGTGGACCGGGGCAGGGTTGTAGCCCGCCGGTGTCGACAGCGGGAATCCGGTCCGGAGGCCGTGCACAGTCGGGGTACCTGGACCCTAGGACGAGGACGGTTGCAAGCCCCCTGTTAATTGAACAGCCGGGGACAAGGTTTCAGGCCTTGTTCCACATAAGCCCAGAGAGCTAAACGGAAGCCCAACACGGGGGGAAATAGTGTCCATCAAAACCCACAGAATTCCCAAGGGTCAGATTTCGCGGGCCACAGCTCCCGAACATACACAGTACTGGGAGTGGACTTCCCCGTTCCAAGTGGAGTTGTCCCAGAGAAGACACAGACACTGAGTGCAGGAGGAAGGGACCCCTGTTTCCTACACCCGGGTGTGGGACCTGAATACACCCGCCAAAGGCGACCGGTCACTGGCAACTTGGTTTACCACTGGACTTTGTGTGTGATTCTTTGAACTGTGAGTACACCATTAATCCCCGGTCCAACCTGGCACGTCACCTCCAGCAGCCATTACTCCCGTGTACCAGGGCCCCGGGACTACACCTTCCCTACCCATGGAGGGGATTCCATCCTGCTGCCCCGCTCCATCAGCCCTGGGCGTCCCATCACCAGGCAGCGGCGGTGCTACCAATATCTCACTGCAACCCACGGGTGGCGTCACCGACAAATCAATCCCCTGTAAATACTCCCTTCCTAAGGTTGTGAGGACGGACGGCCGTACGAGCCTGGGTCCGGTCACCACTTGAGCCGCAGTAACGAACCCGGATCCGAGCAGCCTCTGCAGTGGCCCGGCCCCCGTCCGCAACAGACTGGGGAGCAGTGAACAAGAAACATCTGATGTCCAGCTCTGGCTGAACAACTAAGAGACACCAGTTTGCCTGTCAGACTCTGAAATGTGAACAGAGTCCAATTCTGCCTTGACCCCTAGTGAGTGCAGAGCAGAACCCCACAGTACAGTACCCCCCTCTTTGTGGGATCTCTGGACTCTCATGACCCACTGACCCAGGTTTACAAGGATGGCAGTGATGAAAGACCAGGTGCTCCTCCTGAATATTTGATGCTGGAACCCAAGTTTTCTTCTCAGGACCATAAAACCCTGACAATGCACCAGATACTGTAGCGAACGATGAACAACCCGGGACTCAATCACTCCAAGGAACTGTCCACCAAAACCAGAGATGGAGGGGTGAAATGAGAGGCTACCAAACCCACAAATCTCTTTAAATGAGATTTGTGGAACACATTATGGGTTTGTACACATCTGGTAACGCTAACCGGCAGGCCAGCGGATTGATGATAGCAGAAATTTTTAATGGACCAATGAAACAAGGCCTCAACTTAAGAGAAGGTAACTTAAGCTTCATATTTTTTGTGGATAGCCAAACCCAATCATTTACACACAGTTCCCGAACAGGCACACGTCTACAGTCACTATTCATTTATTACTCAAGGTCTAGGGAATTATTCTATGAACATAAGGCAATCCTCCACTTGTGATCACAGGTAACCTCACCTGAGGTAACTCAGTTCAATGAGGTCTCCTGAGGTCAGGTTACTTCCATCCACAGGTATAGAACCGCGGAATAAGGGACAGCGCATGGTCCACTGTATGAGTGCCAGACTAGGTGCCCCTGCTCAGTTACTCATCACTCCCATGAAATTATAATCAGCCACCTCATAATTTTTTATGGATCCCATTACTGGCCTTGCAAACCAGATGCAGGCACTGTCACCTCAAGTAGCTTCAAGCTCAGTTGTCTTCTGTGATGCATGGTTGATTGGTAGTCAGGGCACCTGAACCCAAACTGTCTCTGCAAGTGCGGTTTTCTGTGATCATACAAAATGGTGTAGAGAAGGGGTTAATGCCACGCATCAGCCGAATGAAGATGTAGAATGTTGATGATGAAGATGAGTATTCTTTTATTTCATAGGTCTACGCATTTCGAGGTGAAAACCTCTTCCTCAGGACCAGTACATCAAGAACAAGTAAGGCATAAATGAAGATAACAGATATATATACACACAAATGGTGAAGAGAGAACCGCCTACTGAAATAAAAAAAATCAGCGGGAGGATCTTCTAGCTGCATGACATGGCAAATTCACATTGGTACATCAAATTCACATATATTTGAAGATAACATATCATTGTGCAGAAACCAAGTGAATATATAATAAAGATTAAAAATTATAAAGGAATAATAAAAAAGTAATAAACGAGAAAAAGAAAAAAACAAAAATGTGTATATGTATGTGTTTGTGAAATGACTAGAACCCTTATGTGGGTGGTAGCTATACATTTATAATTCAAGTCAACGTTTTAGTGGTGATCACCATCATTGATTCCACGATGAAGTCCAAAAAACAAGAAAAGAAGAACCAAGAAAGGGCAGAACCAGGAGAAAAAAGTGAATCAAGCAGACTTATTTATTAACCTCTTCACGACCATGGGCGGATCTTTCCGCATGGCGTAATCGCGGCACCGGAGCCTCCGGTGACTGCGAAAAGTTAGCATAAACCACAGATTCGGGGAGGAGGGGACCTGTACCTGACCTCAGGAGGGGTGGTGCCTCCTCTCCGGACCTACGGAGGCTGTGATTAGCTGAAGAACGCCGCTCAACCAATCACAGCCACTGTAATGTTCCAGCCATTTAAAATGACTGAAACATTGAAATCCAGCCCTGACCAGTGCAGCTGTAGCACTGGCCATTGGCTGGAGCTGGGTGACCTCACTGGATCACCCTCCCCCAGTTCCAGCAGCTCTGATTGGAGAGATTGGCCTTGTGACCGATCTCTCCAATCACCATGGACCTGTTGCCGGTGACCGCCCCCGTCACCGTCACTTATCGTCCCTGCAGCACGCCAGCACAGTGAGTGTATACAGTGCAATGGCAGGGCGACAAACTCCGGTCCCATGCTGTTATGTGACCGGAGCATGGGACCCGAAAGTTGCCGCGCTGCCATTGCACTGTATGAAACCGGCGAAAAGCCTCCCGATCCGCCGCTGCCCTCCGCGATCTGCCACCTGTCTCCCCGATCTGCTGCCCACACCCCCACCCCTCGTATCTGCTGCCCGCACCCTCACCCGCACACCTCCCAATCTGCCGCCGCTGCCCTCCGCGATCTGCCACCTGTCTCCCAGATCTGCTGCCCGCACCCCCACCCCTCGTGATCTGCTGCCCGCACCCCCACACCTCCCGATCCGCCGCTGCCCTCCGCGATCTGCCACCTGTCTCCCCGATCTGCTGCCCACACCCCCACCCCTCGTATCTGCTGCCCGCACCCTCACCCCCACACCTCCCAATCCGCCGCCGCTGCCCTCCGCGATCTGCCACCTGTCTCCCCGATCTGCTTCCCGCACCCCCACCCCTCGTATCTGCTGCCCGCACCCTCACCCCCACACCTCCCAATCCACCGCCGACGCTCCCCTCCGCGATCTGTTACCTGTCTCCCCGATCTGCTGCCCGCACCCTCACCCCTCGTATCCGCTGCCCGCACCCTCACCCCCACACCTCCCAATCCGCCGCCGCTGCCCTCCGCGATCTGCCACCTGTCTCCCCGATCTGCTGCCCGCACCCCCACACCTCCCGATCCGCCGCTGCCCAACGTGATCTGCCACCTGTCTCCCCGATCTGCTGCCTGCACCCTCACCCCTCGTGATCTGCTGCCCGCACCCCCACCCCTCCCGATCCGCCGCTGGCCTCCTCCGTCTGCCACAGTGTCACCGCTCTCCCCGATCTGCTGCCCGGCCCCTCCCCCTCGTGATCGGCTGCCCGCCCCCTCTCCTCCGTTATGCGCTGCGCGCACCCTCTCCTCCGTTATGCGCTGCGTGCCCCCTCTCCTCTGTTATGCGCTGCGCGCCCCCTCTCCTCAGTTATGCGTTACGCGCCCCCTCTCCCCCGTGATGTGCTGCCCACTCCCCCCACCTCTCACCCCCGTGATCGGCTACCCGCCCCCTCCCCTGTCACCTCCGTGATGTGTGCTCCCTCCCCTGTAACCCCTGTGATGTGTGCTCCCTCCCCTGTCACCCCTGTGATCTGTGCTCCCTCCCTTGTCACCCCCGTGATCTGTGCTCCCTCCCCTGTCACCACCGTGATCTGTGCTCCCTCCCCTGTCACCCCCGTGATGTGTGCTCCCTCCCCTGTCACCCCCGTGATGTGTGCTCCCTTACCTGTCATCCCCGTAATCTGTGCTCCCTCACCTGTCACCCCGTGATCTGCTCTCCGCTCTCCCGCCACCTCTCACCCTCGTGATCTGTGCTACCTCACCTCTCACCCCCGTGATCTGTGCTCCCTCACCTCTCACCCCCATGATCTGTGCTCTGCTCACCTGTCTCCCCCGTGATCTGCGCTGCGCTCCCTCTCGCACCTCTCACCCTCCCCGATCTGCTGCCTCCTTCATCTCCTGTGATCCTGCTGCCTAGATCCATCCTGTAAGGTAACTATCCCCAATCTCCCTCATCCCCCCTTCACCCCATCCTCTGCCGCTCCTGCATCCACTGCGCCCTCTCCCATCCGCCCCCACCCTATCCCAGCCGCCTCCACCCTATCCCAGCCGCCTCCGTCTCACAATCACAGATGCTCCCTTTATATGCCGCTGCCCCCCCAATCTGCCGCCCCCCATCTGCCGCTGTTCTGATCCATCCTGTAAGTATTGTTCGTGTCTCTTTTCTAACTATCCCCAATCGCATCTCCCACTCCCTCCCCCCCTCCTCCCCCACCTGCTTGCCACCAAGTGCTGATCAGCTACGTGATTGGCTGAGCAGGTACGTAATTGTTGCTCTAGTTTTTGCTTTTTTTGTGCACCCCAAATAAAAAACTTGAACAATTAGGTACCTGATCAGCAATCGTCCTGCAGTCGTACTCGACTTTGGACAGGACTTCTTTTTTCCATCCCACCTAGTCCCCTCCCTTTTTTGCAGAACATTTGTGCGTGCGTCCTGTTTTTTTTTTCTATGCCATGGGGGGTCTAGTTTCCAAAATGGGGTCACATGTGTGGGAGATCCACTGTTTCGGCACCTCAGGGGGTCTCCAAACACAACATGGAATACGCTAATTATCCCAGACAATTTTGCGTTTGAAAAGTTAAATGACGCTCCTTGCATTTCGAGCCTTGCTGTGCGCCCAAACATTTGATTTCCACCACATATAAGGTATCTGTGTACTCAGGAGAAATTGCACCATACATTTTATGGTGCAATTTTTCCTGATACCCTTGTGAAAAAAAAGCTACCTGGTTGAAGTAACAATTTTGTGGTAAATTTTTTTTTTTTTATTTTCACGGCTCAACTCTATTAACTTTTGTAAAGCCCCCAGAGGATCAAAGTGCTCAATAAACATCTAGACAAATTTCATGAGGGGTCTAGTTTCCAAAATGGGGTCACATGTAGGGGAGCTCCACTGTTGCGGCACATCAGGGGCTCTCCAAATGCAACATGGTGCGGCTAACGATTCCAACTAATTTTCTGTTCAAAAAGTCAAATGACGCTCCTTCCCTTCCGAGTCCTGCCATGCGCCCAAACAGTGTTTTTTTTGCCACATATGAGGTATCTGCGTGCTCAGAAGAAATTGCCCAACAAATTTTGGGGGTTCATTTAATCCTGCTACCGTTGTGAAATGCAATATTTGAGGCTAAATTAACATTTTTGTTGCAAAAAGTAAAATGTTCATTTTTTCCTTCCACATTGCTTTAGTTACTGTGAAGCACCAGAAGGGTTAATAACCTTGTTGAATGTGGTTTTGAGTAGCCTGAGGGGTGGCGTTTTTGGAATGGTGTCACTTTTGGGTGTTTTATGTCATGTAGACCTTTCAAAATCAAATGTTATGTGGTCCCTAAAAAAAGTGGCTTTGTAAATTTTGAACCCCTATAACTTCCTTAATTTTTTTTTTTTCCCAAAATTGTTCTGAGGTAAAGTAGACATGTGGGAAATGTTATTTATTAATTATTTTGTGTCATATGTCTCGTTGGTTTTAGAGCATAAAAATTCAAAGTTTGAAAATTACAACATTTTCAAAATTTTCGCAAAATTTCCATTTTTTTCACAAAGAAGCGCAAAAAATATCGGCCTAAATTTACCACTAACATGAAGCCCAATATGTCACGAAAAAACATTCTCAGAATCACCGGGATCCGTTGAAGCGTTCCAGAGTTATAACCTCATAAAGTGACACTGGTCAAAATTGCAAAAAATGGCCTGGTCTTTAGGGTCAAAATAGGCTTGGGGCTGAAGGGGTTAAAGTCTCCAGATTGTGATTATAACACTTAAGGCGAGCAGAACAAAGAAAGCAGTGTGTATCAGCTAGTCATCAGCGCCGCAAAGAAAATGTGTGCTGGAAAAATGCATATTATGTGTATAAAGTATTGTTCACTAGAAAAAAATATTTTTTATGAAATAAAAAAATATAAACATATATGTGCTAACACGTGGGTGTGTATGTGAGAAATATATGTATCACAAAAATGTACAAAAAATATATTTATAAAAAGTCCTGATTAATCATTAAAAAACAAAAGCGAAGACCGGAAAAAATACTTTAAAAATATACAACATTAAAAACTCTTTATTAAAAAAAGAAACTTTATATAAAAAGAAGAAATTTGTATTAGAAGAAGTGTTAGATCCATAGGGGAGGAAAAAAGACAAGTAAAACTGAGTCCGTGTTGTACTTAAAGCTCCGGAGCGAGCGCTACAACAGAGCGTTGATCAGGCTGGGTCACATAAGTTCAGACCATGGGAAAAAAGTTATTGCGCATGCCCTGCCAGGTAACTAAAGTGCAGGTTTCCACCACATAAAGAACGTGGTACAGAAAGCCAGGCAACAAGAATTTCTAAGATGAAGACAGTGCAAGCATTCCATCTAGTGTCTCAGAAGCGTATATATAGCAAAAGAAAAAAATGGTAATAATTCAATAATCCATCACAAATGTTTTAAGATGCAAAACAGTAAATTGAAGATTAGTATAGGAGGATGATTATATATGTGAGAGAGCAGGATGATGATCAATTCATTAATACTACCAGAAAGAACAGGACTAAAATCAAATATTTATAAATAGAAGGATCACTCATATATATCAAGGATTATAATATATTAAAAATAAAAAAATAATTAAAATTGTTAGAATATAAAACTATAAATATGGATATAGATATATAAATTCAATAAAACAAATCCATCACTTCATTAAGACCCATGGGACTCAGGGTGTTCAGCTTATAAATCCAAAAAGTTTCCTTTTTACTCAGCATTTCATATCTATTGGGAATATTCGTAGGGATCTGTTCAATGGGAGTAATGGTGAAACAAACCTTTCTCTCATGTATAACTGTACAATGACGGGAAAGTCCATGAAGAAGGAAGCCCTTTTTGACATGCCTGTGTGAACTTAAACGGTTATGTAATGCCTGTATCGTCCTTCCCACTTATTGTTTCCCAAATGAGCAGTCGATCAAATACACCAAAAAAAACAATGTTGCTTTAGTACCAACCATCTCACCTTTACAAGGTGAAAGACAAAAAAGTGACCCCACAGTTTGTTGTCCAATTTTGTATGAATGCAGGGACTCCCTACATGCAGTCAAAAACCTCTGTTTGGACAAATGAGAGGGTTCTGAACAGAAGGGGCACCATTTGAATTTTGGAAAAGCTGAAATAAATTGCGGGCACCATGTCGCTTTTGCAGGGCCCCTAAAATACCTATACAGCAGAAATACCCCACAAGTGACCCCATTTTTGAAACTAGACCCCTCAAGGATTTTATTCAGAGGTATAGTGAACATTTTTAACCTATAGTTAGTTCAAATAAATGTTGCTGTAGCAGCAAATTTCTGACATTTAGGCTATGTGACCACAATCCGGCGACACTGCATCTATGAGGCAGTGTCAGCCCTCCTGCGGAGATGCGAGTGTTATCCACAAGAGAACGTGGCTGCCCATACACACTATCCAGGTCTGTGCTGCTGCAGATGTTAGCTCTATTCTCCCAGCGGAGAACACTTGCATCTTCGTAGCATAAATTGACATCCTGCAGCTTGGGAAGCCATGCTGAAGGTCAGTTTATTCTGCGGAGAAAAGAAGCACGGTGGGCAGGAGATGATTTTTAAAAAAAACATCCACTGTGCTTGTACTGTACAATGCAAGGTTTTGGAAGTAGCGAAAACACTGTGTCCAAAACGCTGCAAACCTTAATGGTGGGCACACAGGCTAAAAAGCTGGGATAAATAGATAGAGAGATGTCAAACATGTATAATATCCCACCCCCCTACATATTCTAAACTGGCACCCTTTAGTGACTTTCATGTGGCACTAAAGGGTATTTAGCCTTGTATTTAGCCAAAAAATAAATAAATAATTAAAAAAAGATGTGGGTTCTCCCCATATTTGATAGCCAACAAAGGTAAAGCAGGCTGCTGCAGCCTGCAGACCACAGCTGGCAGCTTCACCTTCGCTGGTAATCCAAAATGGAGATCACCCCATTCTGCTTTTTAAATTATTTATAAATTAATCATTTAAAAAAAATATCGTGGGGTCCCTCCAAAATTAGATTACAAACCAAGGTGAAGATGACAGCTGGGGTCTGGTATTCTCAGGGTGGGAAGGGCCATGGCTATTTGTCCCTTCCCAGCCCAAAAATAGAAGGCCACAGATGCGCCAATCCTGGCGCTTTGCCCTGGCTTATCCCATGGCCTGGTGCGGTGGTAAACAGGGTAATGTGTAGGGTTAATACCAGCTGTAATGTCAGCTGGCATCAAGGCCAGGGGTTTGTAATGTTAAGGCATCAATTAATTTTCAACAAGACAGACAAGTACAGGAGGATAGAGGTCCCTGCCCACGAGGGCTCACAGTCTACAAGGGATAGGTGAGGATACAGTAAGTTAGGGTAGAGTTGATTGTGCGGCGCTGTATCAGACTGAGGGTTATGGCAGGTTGTATGCTTGTCGGAAGAGGTGGGTCTTCAGGTTCCTTTTGAAGCTTGTCAAGGTAGGCGAGAGTCTGATGTGTTGAGGCAGAGCATTCCAGAGTATGGGGTAGGCACGGGAGAAATCTTGGATGCGATGGTGGGAAGAGGAGATGAGAGGGGAGTAGAGAAGGAGGTCTTGTGAGGATCGAAGGTTACGTGCAGGTAAGTACCGGGAGACTAGGTCAGAGATGTAGGGAGGAGGCAGGTTGTGGATGGCTTTGTATTTCATGGTTAGTGTTTTGAACTGGAGTCGTTGGGCAATGGGAAGCCAGTGAAGGGATTGGCAGAGAGGAGAGGTCGGGGAGTAGCGGGGGGACAGGTGGATGAGCTAGGCAGCATAGTTTAGAACAGATTGTAGGGGTGTGAGACTGTTAGAAGGGAGGCCACAGAGCAGAAGGTTGCAATAATCCAGGCGGGAGATAATAAGGGCATGTACTAGGGTTTTTGCAGCTTCTTGGGAAAGGAATGCACGGATCCGGGAAATATTTTTGAGTTGGAGGCGGCAGGAGGTGAAGAGGGCTTGGATGTGTGTCTTGAAAGAAAGATCAGAGTCTAGGATTACTCCCAGGCAGCGAGCACGTGGCACTGGGGAAAGTGAGCAGCCATTGACATTGATGGATATGTCAGGTGGGGGGTTGAGTGAGGAGGAGGAAAGACAATGAATCCATGTTCAGTTTTAGGGATCGAGCAGAGAAAAAGGATGAAATAGTAGACAAACATTGTGGGATTCTGGTTAGTAAGGAGGTGATGTCAGGTCCAGAGAGGTACAGTTAGGTCCAGAAATATTTGGACAGTGACACAAGTTTTGTTATTTTAGCTGTTTACAAAAACATGTTCAGAAATACAATTATATATATAATATGGGCTGAAAGTGCACACTCCCAGCTGCAATATGAGAGTTTTCACATCCAAATCGGAGAAAGGGTTTAGGAATCATAGCTCTGTAATGCATAGCCTCCTCTTTTTAAAGGGACCAAAAGTAATTGGACAAGGGACTCTAAGGGCTGCAATTAACTCTGAAGGCGTCTCTGTTACATCTCGTGGCTCTCCTGAGGCAAGGACTGAGACAGTCTCCCATTCCTTGCCTGCCACGAGTACTCCTGCTCAGCAGCGCCGAAGGTCTGCCAGACTGCAGGAGATACCTTCTCAGAGAGGCAGCAGAAGGGTGACACCTAGAGGTTCTCCTGTTACAAGGAGTGAAGCGGTCTCCCATTCCTGGCCTGCCGCAGACTCTCCTGCTCAGCGGCCCCGAAGGTCTGCGAGGCTGCGCAATGTGCAGAGGTTTACTGCTCAGGGAAGCAGTGAGATTCCCGTTATCTCTGCACATTGTGAGACCGAGGATCCCGCCTCTATTTCCCAGAGGCAGGAGGGTGAGCATGTGCAATGCGTGGTGGGTCCTGATTCGCTCACTGACGTCACACGGCTTGATGACAAGGCTGGTGACGTGGTGAATCCTGACTGGCCAGGCTGTGACGTCGTGGACCCTGATTGGGTCAAGTCCGTCATCTCCGCCTCGCGCCCGCCCTCGGGTGGAGCTGCACCTCCTTAAAAGCTCCCTCTGCCATCATGGCGGCGCGCGACCGTCCTTCTATGTTTGGATGTCTGGCAGCGTGCTGCCACGCCACTGCTCAGGCATTACTGTCTCTTGTGGGCTTGGCCCTTGCTGCTCCGGCAGTACCTCGTTTGCAGGCCGTGTTCCTGCCTTGCTGCTCCGGCAGTACCCCCGTCAACAGGCCGTGTTACTGTCCCAGGTGAGCTCCTCAAGTCTCCATTGGACTCACCTGGTTATTGAAAGCACACGTGCGTGGGCACCTCTGTGCTACTCTCGTGCCATATTCTCGTGACTTCCACTGGCACACGTGCGTGGGCACCTCTGTGCTTCCCCGTGCAACAGGTACACCGAGCCGTGAGATCTGTGCCATACAACCCTCAGGGGTTAGGGCAGATCGGTGTACATAGATCGTCTGTGACATTCCAGACGATCGCTAGCAGCAACCCGCTCACTCTTCACCCACCATAGCGGCGGTCCCTTACACCGCACAGTGGACCTTGACCGGCGGAAGCAGTCCATTTCCCATCTTGGCACGCTTCCCCGGGTCCCCCTCGTAACACGTCTCCCTCGTTAACCTGTAATCAATGAAGTAGTTAAAAGGTCTGGGGTTGATTACAGGTGTGTGGTTTTGCATTTGGAAGCTGTTGCTGTGACCAGACAACATGCGGTCTAAGGAACTCTCAATTGAGGTGAAGCAGAACATCCTGAGGCTGAAAAAAAAGAAAAAAATCCATCAGAGAGATAGCAGACATGCTTGGAGTAGCAAAATCAACAGTCGGGTACATTCTGAGAAAAAAGGAATTGACTGGTGTGCTTGGGAACTCAAAAATGGATAATTATTTCGGTCTAATATAGCGCAAAAAGGATATTTGCTGATATTAATTATTTGAACTTTATTGAATAGGCACTCCTATTATTACAACGCGTTTCAGCAGAGTTGCTTTCATCAGGTAAAATAGGAGTAGTATCTGCGCTTGTTTTATATCTATTTAAGTAACTGGGAACTCAAAAAGGCCTGGGCGTCCACGGATGACAACAGTGGTGGATGATCACCGCATACTTTCTTTGGTGAAGAAGAACCCGTTCACAACATCAACTGAAGTCCAGAACACTCTCAGTGAAGTAGGTGTATCTGTCTCTAAGTCAACAGTAAAGAGAAGACTCCATGAAAGTAAATACAAAGGGTTCACATCTAGATGCAAACCATTCATCAATTCCAAAAATAGACAGGCCAGAGTTAAATTTGCTGAAAAACACCTCATGAAGCCAGCTCAGTTCTGGAAAAGTATTCTATGGACAGATGAGACAAAGATCAACCTGTACCAGAATGATGGGAAGAAAAAAGTTTGGAGAAGAAAGGGAACGGCACATGATCCAAGGCACACCACATCCTCTGTAAAACATGATGGAGGCAACGTGATGGCATGGGCATGCATGGCTTTCAATGGCACTGGGTCACTTGTGTTTATTGATGACATAACAGCAGACAAGAGTAGCCGGATGAATTCTGAAGTGTACCGGGATATACTTTCAGCCCAGATTCAGCCAAATGCCGCAAAGTTGATCGGACGGCGCTTCATAGTACAGATGGACAATGACCCCAAGCATACAGCCAAAGGTCCCCAGGAGTTCATGAGTGCAAAAAAGTGGAACATTCTGCAATGGCCAAGTCAATCACCAGATCTTAACCCAATTGAGCATGCATTTCACTTGCTCAAATCCAGACTTAAGACGGGAAGACCCACAAACAAGCAAGACCTGAAGGCTGCGGCTGTAAAGGCCTGGCAAAGCATTAAGAAGGAGGAAACCCAGCGTTTGGTGATGTCCATGGGTTCCAGACTTAAGGCAGTGATTGCCTCCAAAGGATTCGCAACAAAATACTGAAAATAAAAATATTTTGTTTGGGTTTGGTTTATTTGTCTAATTACATTTGACCTCCTAAAATGTGGAGTGTTTGTAAAGAAATGTGTACAATTCCTACAATTTCTATCAGATATTTTTGTTCAAACCTTCAAATTAAACCTTACAATCTGCACTTGAATTCTGTTGTAGAGGTTTCATTTCAAATCCAATGTGGTTAAAAATGAAGTAAACCAATTCTGTAGTGGCCGCGCTCCCCGTAGTAATGATTTTAAAAACTCTTGTCCTCAAATGGAATTTATTACTCAAACATACGGAAATAAAAAACGGATACAACGCGTTTCGGCGGGAACAACCGCCTTCCTCAGGTATCATTACTACGGGGAGCGCGGCCACTACAGAATTGGTTTACTTCATTTTTAACTTTTTCACCTGTGGTAATCCGAGCCAGGACCATACACAGGATCAATTCAAGGCAAGCAGCAGACCTGGATAAGGAGACTTTGGAAAAGTCATATATGCCTGAAGTTTTGTGGCAAAAGGTGAGTGCATAAAACTTCAGTAAAAAAAAGGGCACCAGAGAGCCGCTTTGATAACGCGCTGAGATTGGCGCCGCGTGTTTGTTTTTTATTATATACCCTGCAGGGAATCACCTTAAATCCAATGTGGTGGCATGCAGAGCCCAACTCGCGAAAATTGTGTCACTGTCCAAATATTTCTGGACCTAACTGTAGATCTGTGTATCATCAGCGTAGAAATGATACTGAAAGCCGTGGGACTCTATGAGCTGTCCCAGGCCGAAGGTGTAAATGGAGAACAGCAGGGGTCTAAGAACTGAACCTTGGGGGACACCGACAGATAGGGGGCGAGATAATGAAGTGCTGTGAGAGTGGGAGACGCTGAAAGTTCGGTTGGTTAAGTATGAGGAGATCCAAGATAGCGCCAAGTCTGTGATGCCCAGAGATGGAGGTCCTACAACATCTCTGTCTTCCAGAATATGGGGGGTTTTCTCAGCGAACGTATCCCCAATTTTCTGGAAGTGCAAGTGTGGCACCCCTGAGGCTTTGGTCACCACAGGGTACTGCTGCTCATTTAAGCTGCAGTATTCATCTCGGGTTAGGAGGGGGTTAATCACCGGTGTTTTCACATTCCACCTTACATACAGCTTAGGAGCCTTCCCACTGGGGAGCTGGACTAGGGTAGACATAGGGGTGGCCATCACGAGACATGGGACTTTTCCGGTCACTAGGACAACCACCTGGGGGGTGGGCACCACTTGGGGTAGAAGTAGGAGCAACCTTTACACAATCTTCAGTCAAGTCTAGCCGGGACTACAGTTCTGGCGACACAACACCCCCACCTTCTCTTCTTCTTCTTTCACGGGGCCTGCGGTTTGGAGCGGAAAGCTCAGCCCGGGTTCCTCACTACTGGAGAGGCAATTCTAGGAAAGGACACTTTCAAATACTGGTGGCTACCTCTAACTTAATTGGGATTGGCTGGAGCCCAGCACGGTGGTGACCAGTACCTCCGGGGCAATCTAAAGACAGTGGGTAAACACCTGGAACCACAGCGGCTGACTCCGTCTCTGATTGCTGTCGCCCTGCACTTCTGCGCCTACCGCCATTTACTACTCCCCTTATCATCCTCCATGGGGCCCGCTCCACCTGTGGGGAGCAGTACCATCTTTGCTGCTACAAACCATCCACCCCGGAGGACAGCGACAGCAGTGACGGCTAATCCCTGGCCGCGTACTGCAGGTGGCGTCACGACAATCATCCTCACCCTCCACTGCTACTACCACCCTCATCATTTCCATCCCATCCACCCGTCCCCTTCCGTGGACACCTTGGGGTCACAAAACCAGGCAGGCCACCCATGACATCCTCCTAACCCTTCAGCGGCCCAGCGTCGAGTATTCCCCTAGGCCCCGTGGGGTACTCCACAGACATTCCATGTGAGGAGTGTGGCTGAAGTGATCTCAGTGGGAATACTGCAGCTACATTTCCCAGGTCCCATTGAGGGCACTGTGAACTGCAGTAACATCAGTCTCACTGCTCGCAGAAAGTGGGTTAAAAGCCGTCTTTCTGCGCTTGCCTCCATCTTTTTTTCTGAAGATAAGGAAAAGGGGGGTCACGAGTGATTGGCACTGCAGGAGGTACTGGGAGAGTGGGGGAGACTGGGGGTGACAGGGAGTGATCTGGGGTGACCTGTGGAGGACTTTTCTATCTCATCTGACATGTCAGATGAGACAGAAATCAGAGGAGGAAGATGAATGCGGCGGTTGCACAACTCGTGCACCCTCCATTTTAGATGATCGAGAGTAGGGAGGGAGGGACTTTAGCCACATGGGGAGACCAGGGGGGACTGTTTGCTCTTGCTAGGTGGGAGATAAATCATTTTTTTACCAGCATTGTAATAGTGATGGCGTGAACGGTGACAGGTAAAACCGACCCGGATCCTGATCTCCAGAGTCTCAGCTACCCCCAGTAGCTGGGGGGCGCTATACACTCTTTCCTGAGCACCGTTAACAAGCATATCGACGGTCGTTAAGGGGTTAAAGAGAAAAACTATAATTTAAAGTTTGACACCTATTCTGTGTTTTTGAGACACTCTTGGTTTTGGCAAATACTGATGAAATACTGATCAAAATGACTGATGTGTGAATGAGGCATAAAGGGTACTTTACACGCTGCAACATCGCTAGTGATTGCTAGTGATGTCGAGCGTGATAGCACCCGCCCCCGTCGTATGTGCGACATTTGGTGATTGCTGCCGTTGCAAACATTATCGCTACGGCAGCGTCACATGCACATACCTTGTCAGCGACGTCGCTGTGACCTACGAACAATCCCTCGTTCAAGGGGGAGATGTGTTTGGTGTCACAACGACGTCACCGCGACATCACTAAGCGGCCGTCCAATAAAAGCGGAGGGGCGGAGATGAGCGGGATGTAACATCCCACCCACCTCCTTCCTTCCTCATTGCCGGTGGATGCAGGTAAGGAGATGTTTGTAGTTCCTGAAGGTGTCACACATGGCGATGTGTGCTGCCGCAGGAACGTCAAACAAGATCGTACCTGCAGCAGCAACGATATTAAGGAAAGGAGCGACGTGTCAACGATCACCGTTTTTGGACGATTTTGCGATTGTTGATTGTTGCTCCTTGGTGTCACACGCTGCGATGTCGCTACTGGCGCCGGATGTGCGTCACTAATGACGTGACCCCGACGATATATCGGTAGCAATGTTGCAGCGGGTAAAGCACCCTTAAGACTTAATTCACCAAAGCTATCACTCAAGGAGTACCCATCCTGCTCGAAACCAAGAAGTAAGGAAACTGTAAGATGATTGCATTCATTTGAACTATTCAAATAGAAAACTTGAGAGAACAGTATAATTCAATGGTTTCATGAGCATACTTGATGTAACAGTTTTCCAGGATTTTGTTATTGCATTCCACAAAAGCAAGGTATTAGTTATTAATCTCTTATATTCACTTTTGTTTAACTGCCCCAGTTTCTGTGCAAACAAAAAGTGGTAATGTGCAGAACATACTAACTAGGATCCCAGAACTTCTTTAATGGGTTTTCCATTAATAGAAAAAAAAACTAAAGGAAATGCCAGTATAAATAAATTCCTATTTTTTAATTAATAAAGTACAATTATTTTGTCTAGTAAAGCAATCATTAAAGAAATCAAATGGCCACCATCTCCTTTCAATGACAGAAACATATCCTAAAATGTTAATAGGACAGTTGTCTGTAAGCATGTGCAGTAGAAGCTTTGACCCATTCATGTGTAGGAAGATGTGCTCCCAGTGAATAATCATATATAAGACTGGTGATTCCAAAAGTGGAGATATAAGAAGAAGCTGAAGATAATCCTCTGCAAAGATCATCATGTAACACTTGTGGGTGTGTGCGGGAAGTGGACCCACTGGGCCCCAGCACACAGAAATCCTAGAGTGGCTTGACCATGATTTCACCAGAGCCTCTAAGGCTATGTGCGCACGTGTGCGTATTACATGCAGTTATGCTGCGATCTGCGGCGCAGCGTAACTGCATGCGTCCTGCGTCCCCTGCACAGTCTATGGAGATTGTGCAGGAGCCATGTGCACGTGGCATATTAGAACGCAGCGATTCGGCTGCTGCCCGAATCGCTGCGTTCTAAGAAGTGACATGTCACTTCTTCCGTGTGCTTTACATGCTGTCTATAGGGAGAGGCAGCATGCAGAGCGCACGTTCTCTGCTGGCACCATGCGCTTCAGAACGGAGCTTTTCAGCTGCGCTCTGAAGCGCACCTTTTAGGTGCGGTGCAGAGCGCACACGTGCGCACATAGCCTAAAAGTGAGGGTGTTGTACTGCAAGTAGAAACCAGGTGCCCCTCAGGAAGACTGGAGCTGCGACAGCTGGCCCCAGGGTTATAGACATGGATATTCACTGATTCGGTAGGTGACAGGCTCTGCCACTATGGAACGATGCAGCAGCATCCGGTACAGCAGGATTGCCCAATAGGGAAGGATGCAGCAGCATCTGGTATAGTTGTCTTGGCCAATAGTATGATGCAGCAGCACTGGATATGTCAAGCACTGGAACACAGAATGGTATTAGTAATGTGGAACACAGCACTAAGCAACAGCAGTATCACTTAGGGACCTGAGAACTAACATCGTCTGTACCACATTGCCCAGGTACCTCCCTTGGTGGGAAGGTGCGTTAAATACCTGATGTCTCCAGGCTGAGAAGCACTTCTGGGTTATGGTGTAGCGGCCCTTTAAGACAAGATGCACGTGTATGACCAAAGAGCACTCCCAGGAGGCCTGTGCGGTTTGCGCAGGCTCCGGGAAGCTGCAGCAGGAACTGAGGATGGGACAGCCATGGCTGAGCAGCCAGGAAGGTCACCAGGGGAGGGGACAGGACTCTGGTAAGGGCATTACAGTACCACCCCTTACATCCCTGCTTTTTCAGGAATCTCTTAAGAAGTAGTAGGGCATTAATATTCTCCCTGGGCTCCCATGACCTTTCCTCAGGACCAAACACCTTTCAGTTTACTAAAAAGGTTTTACCTCTAAACCTTTTCACAGTAAGGATGTATTTTACCTCAAAGATTTTCTCATCACTCATCGTGGGAGGGGAGGTACCTGCATTCCTTTAGTAGCAGCTCAGGATTCAGGATGACAAGTTTGAGAAGGAACACATGGATAGATTTGGGAATACATAAGGCAGCCACTAGTTTTAACTTGTAGGATAACTCATTGACCTGCTGGAGCACTTGGAAGGGTCCGATAAAGCGGGCTCCCAACTTGTAGGATGGCAACTTGAGGTAAACGTATCTGGAACAGAGCCATACCTTGCACCCCAAGCCGTAATGAAGGAGGGTCTAGGTGTTTCTTATCCACATGCCTCTTCATTCGGATGGAGGACTGCTTCAGGGAGGACTTCATTTCCGTCTTGATTTCAGAGAAAGTCTTGATGAGAGCATCGTCCTCTGGATTTCCTGATGTGATAGCTACTGGGAATAGAACTTTTAACTTCTGTCCATACACTATGTTAAATGAAGACTTAGTGGAGGATTCACTCACGTGGTTATTGCACGAGAACTGTGCCCATGGAAGGAACTTGACTCAATTGCTGTGGTGCTTATTTACTAAGTGCTACAAGAAATTTGTTAGGATCTGTTTGACCCTCTCTACTTGGCCGTTGGACTGCGGTGAGTACACTGTGCATGCTCCTACCCCCCTATCCCTTCTACCAACTTTTTTAATCTCCGGATTCTGGTCTCCCTAGACTTATGTGGGTACTCGATTCCGGACAGGATCCAGATTTTTTTTAAATTTAACAGGAAACCCGGTTATCTGTGTATCCGCCCAGCTCTAGTCATGATAGTGACAGAGGTCATCATTTGACCACTATCATGGCAACCATCAGCTCCCCACAGGGCCACTGATGACAGTGGGGAACGGCGCGATCCCCGCCGTGGCCATTTAAATCGTGCTGTTACAATTTGACAGTGCGTTCTAAGTGGGAAGCAGGTGCAGGTGGATCGCGGATCCATCCGCACCTGTTAGCCCCAAATGTGTCTGCTGTTCAAATCAGCAGACATGTGCGGGGATCACCACCGTCTCACCACAGCAGCCGGCGGTGATTACCACGACATGACCGATTATATGCCAGTACGCAAGGAAAACTTTATCTTTTGTCCATATACTATGCACATACTTTATGAGCAGGACTCTCCAAACTTCCACAGTACAATCATAATGAGCAATAAATCACTGTGCGGAATGTTGCAATAATATATAATCAATAATTCATTTATTGCATATTACATAGAATCTTCACTTGGAAAAACCACAATTATGAAATGTAAAGTTAGGCAAAATAAAAGGGCATGTTCCCGAACTGTAATTGCAATGTTCATACTAACTTGTTATTCTGGCGTTGTGTCTCCTGCATAGTGTACTTGTCCTATAAGGTATCAGCAGTTATTAAGTCACTTTCTGATGCAGAAGGATGCCAAAATATCCCATAAAAGAGGACCTGTCACCAGGTCAACAGGTGCCAATTTTTGCTCTTATTTTTGCTACTGCTGCCCCTAAGTGTTACATTATTTGCAATTTTAAATTTACCATGCACTTCCATAGATGGACTAAATAAAACGGCTGGATGGGCCTTTTTATTTAGTGCTATTTTTTGGTCTTTTGTAATGGGTATGGGATAAAGGATTCTCTGTGTCTTCAGGCTGCTCATGATGGGACTGTAGGAAAGCAAAGGACAGGGGCTCCTATGCTGTCCCTCACAACAGGGGTCCCTAGGCTATCCCTAACCTCATGGTTACCCTTAATTATGGAGATGCCTGAGTCACATACCTGGCTGTGCTCCCGATCAGAACTAATCTGATTTCCCCCAACCACCAGGGAATTAAGGGGCAGGAGTGAGATGAAACAGATAATGCCAGTGGAAAGCCAAAACTCTCAAACCACTGAAAACATCCAGGAATAAACAATGTGAAACTCAGGAGAAAAGCAAGAGTAGGAAGATAGCAACAAAAGACTACAAGAGTTAACTGCACAACCGCACACAGCAACACTACAACTACCAGTTAGTCTGGATCATAACACCTCACCAGACCAGCTTAGACAAACTATAGCTAGCATAGAACGAATGATCTAGCCAGCATATATAGGAGAGCAGATGTGATGGCTCCCCCATAACATGTCATCAAAGCAGACTCACAAGCAGACCAGTAGATTAACTCTTGCAAGTCTGCCTATGAATTACCAATCTGTTGGTCAACGCCCAAGTTAGCCGGCGCTGATTACAGACATCAAAGAAGTTATCAGACGGAGTGTCAGAATCTGTAGTCCGAACAGATCCTGCTGTTGCCATGACAGTAGGCGATGATTGTAAAAACCTCCCTATGATACCTCTGTTGTAAAGACAATAAAAAGTATACACTAAGTAAAAAGGCTTGTATTTCTGGAATTATGGCAAATTTAAATTAAACAAAATGCGGAATACTCATGGGAGCAGTGGGAACAACATAATAGTAGAAATTTGCCACTTTTGAAGTAGTGTCGAGTTCTCTTTCAATTGAAGAATATTTCCCCGCATGAAATACAGCTCTCACTTCTGCAATACACTATTGAACCCAGTTTTTTATGTTTTTTTTTTATTTTATTTTCCAGCCTATTTAATGCTCTGTACGTCCATGATTTTGTCATAACATTGCCTTTTATATGAATTGAAAGTACTATAAAAAAATAAATTATCTTGCTATTGTGTCTCTTAGTAAATCTATTTCCAATAATAAAAATGAATTTTATTCGGCTGCCACTAGTTCCTTCTTTCTATCTTCACAGAACCTCTCTGTGTGCTTTCCAGAGATCTTTCAGCTGCTTCTGGCAATTTATTGTTTGCCTTTGATATGCTTGTCAGGCCCGAGTACTTATCTTCTATGCTGCAAAGATTTTCTTTTTCCAGAAGAAACATACAGAAGTCCATCCATGGGTACAAAGTAGCTGGCAGCACAATTACAGGGTTGTGCTAAATTAGCTTTGAATAGTAATATTGCATGGATGGAAATAGAGCGAAGCTGTGTTTGCTGTGCTATGACTTCAGCAATTGCTGTATAATTGAAAAGTGGGATAAGCATGGATAGTTACACATGTTTGATCTTCTCTTTCCAGCAGACTTATACTCAAGAAGCATAAAATGAGGTTTGGTGTAATGTTTTTAGCAGTTGCGGTAAAGAGTTATTTCCACAATTACGTCATTAATTTTTTAACAAAGCACAGTAATAGCATTATTATTAATATATAGATCAAACCTAAAAGAAGTTTTATTTTTTTTATACCTTTATGTCGTTTTTATCATGGTTGGTGCCTCCATTATCTGCTAAAACTACAGTACATTTTCCAACAACAACCTGCTTCTTCTCAGATTTCTCCTGTGTGCTTATAGTCCCACCTTTTTAACTACAGGGGTGGTCCGACACCTAAAATGTATTTTCTAACAATTTATTCTTAACCCTTAACCAATTTTGTAATTTTCTTTGTTTTCCAATTCCCTACATTTCACCCTATCTACAGTGACATGGAAATGTTTGGGCGCCCCTGGTCAAAATTACTGTTATTCTGAACAATTAAAGGGAATCTGTCATTAGGTTTTTGCCACTTAATCTGAGAGCAGCATAACGTAGGGGCAAAGATCCTGATTCCAGCTGTGTGTCACTTTCTGGGCTGCTTAGTGTAGTTTTGATAAAATCACTGTTTAACCCCTTCACCCCTGGCCACTAAAACAACCCTATGACCTGCCCATTATTTACAATTCTGACCAGAGTCTGAAACGCTTCAACAGATCCCAGTAATTCTAAGACTGTTTTTTCGTGACATATTGCTCTTCATGATAGCTGTAAATTTAGGCCAATATTTTTGCGTTTATTTGTGAAAATTTCAAAGGTGAAAATTTGGTGAAATAAATCTGAGAGTTATGTCACACAAAATGTCTACTTTACACCAGCACAGATTTTGAAATACATTTTTTTTTGTTAGAAGGGTTCAAAATTCATCAGCAATTTCTCATTTTTCGTAGAAACAGCCAAGCACAAGTGGTAATACAATTAAAGTGGTAACGGTTAAAAACGTAGCTTTTAATAGCTTATATAAAAAAATATTTTTGACCACACAACAAAAATGGTTGTAGAACCAACCTAAAATAATTAGGGCCGATGTTAGGCTCCTACTATTTGTCAGAAGTAGGACAAACAGAAGCGGAAGGGGAGTCCCCCACCGTGACCGATAATAATGAAAGTGACAAATGGAGTATGTAGATTGTCACACGTATATGCACACCAATATGTACTGCGCTTTAGTCTACAGTACTCAACATAATTATAAGGACCAAAAGTCAGGCCCCACTGTAGAAATACAAGAAAAAGAAGGTTGTCCAATAGAGGTGGGGGGCAGACTCAGCCTCACACTACCCTTCAAATGGCAACAATCTGACCTTAATCTGTTCTTTGTTCTTAGACCTTCCAACGCGTTTCTTAATTCACTTAGTGATCAGGGGACCGTGGTCAAGAAAAAAAGGTTGCAACAAATAAACAATGTTGTCAGAATTAAGCAAAAAATGCAGGAGTGCACTAAGAATCCCAGTTTAAATACAGAGAACATGTCCCTACCTTCAGTATCATACGAACTTCCTGTATGGTGTGTCAGGTCACGGCATCTAGCACAAGGCTTTGAAATTACCGCCCTTAAATACCCTGTGGGAGTGCTCATACATAATAGGCCCTGCCCAGAGGTGTGTCTCTCCACAGACAGTGGGAGACGCTACAGGGTACCGCCCAAAGACGCTGTCGCCTAGCAATCCCCAAACAGGAACAAGCAGGTAGACGCCCACCATCGCATCGCTCCAATCCCCAGTCTGGAGCGAGCAAGCAGCACCCACCGGCCCATCGCCCCAATCAGGTGCGGACTCCCGCACACAAACGTCAGCCGGGCGACGCCCACCATCACTCTGCTCCACAGAGCAGGAACGCCCCCACACATCGCATCACTGGCAGGACCGTGCCCCTAACAAAGCTGTCACCTGCCAGGGCAGCGCCAAATGACGCCGTCCATCCGGTCATGTGTATGCTTCTCCCAGGGACGCCGCCGGGCAAGCGTCATAAAGGCGCCGCCCATCACCGCGTCACTGACCCCATCACGTGGTCGTTCCTGTCATACCCATAGGAACCAAAAGTCACACCCACCCCAGCATCACCTATCAAATCCAGGAAGCACTTACACCAAAAACATGGAGCTGGGCAACACCCACAAATATGTAATGTCTCCCAACAACGTCACTAGTCCCCATGAACATGAGTGGGAGCATAAAGGGAGAATTATGTTGGATAACGATTACCCCCAAAAACGGAGGTTCCCACCAGAATAATAAGTGGACTATATATGTTAATGATTCACATAACAACTGTTCATTCCCACAAACATCGTGAGGGGGATGAACAGCCTAGACATTGAAATTAACCATGCAGCTAGTTAGCATTATAGGTGTTCATACCCTGGCTGAGAGGGAATAGCAATGTGGTGGTAAAAAAGGGGGTAAGGGGTTGTGTTAGGGGGGAGGGGTGACATAATGAGTGGGGCTCAGAGTCTAAATGCTGAATACTGAAATGTGAGTAAAAATGCTGGATTCAAACAGGTCCCAAAAGAACTGCTCGTAAATGAAACAAAATTTCAATGACCATTTTTTTAGGGACCACATCACATTTAAAATGACTTTGAGAGGCCGAAGTGACAGAAAATACCCAAAAGTGATACCATTCTGAAAACTACACACTTCACACTGTTCAAAACCAAATCCAAGAAGTTTATTAACCCTTTAGTTCTCCACAGGAACCAAAGCAATGTGAAAGGAAAAAATGAAAATTTTACTTTTTTTACACAAAAATGTTATTTTAGCCATAAAATTTAGCATTTTCACAAGGGTATCAGGAAAAATTCACATAAAATTTATTGTGCAACTTCTCCTGAGTACGCAGATACCGTACAGACCAAAAGTTTTCTCATTCAAAGAGTTTTCTTTATTTTCATGACTGAAAATTATAGATTCACATTGAAAGCATCAAAACTATGAATTAACACAAGTGGAATGAAATACTTAACAAAAAAGTGTGAAACAACTGAAAATATGTCTTATATTCTAGGTTCTTCAAAGTAGCCACATTTTGCTTTGATTACTGCTCTGCACACTCTTGGCATTCTCTTGATGAGCTTCAAGAGGTAGTCACCGGAAATGGTTTTCACTTCACAGGTGTGCCCTGTCAGGTTTAACCCCTTCACGACCGGCCGATTTTTCGCTTTCCGTTTTTTTTTTCGCCATTCTTTTTCTGAGAGACGTAACTTTTTTATTTTTCAAACAATATGGTCATGTGAGGGCTCATTTTTTGCGGAACGAGCTGTACTTTTAAATGAAACCCTCAGTTTTACCATATAGTGTACTGGAAAATGGCAAAAAAATTCCAAATGCAGACAAATTGCAAAAAAAGTGCAATAGCACTATGGTTTTTGAGATATTTTATTCACTGTGTTCACTATATGGTAAAACTGATGTGTGGGTGTGATGCCTCAGGTCAGTGCGAGTTCGTAGACACCAAACTTGTATAGGTTTACTTTTATATAAGGGGTTAAAAAAAAAATCAGAATTTTGTCCGAAAAAAGTGGCGCACGTTTTACGCCATATTCCGTGACCCGTAGCGTATTCATTTTTTGGGATCTATGGCTCAGTGATGGCTTATTTTTTGCGTCTCGAGCTGACTTTTTTAAAGGTACCATTTTTGCGCAGATGCTACGTTTTGATCGTCTTTTATTGCATTTTGCGCAAAAGTTGTGGCGACAAAAAAACGTCGTTTTGGCGTTTGGAATTTTTTTGCCGCTACGCCGTATACTGATCAGATTAATTGATTTTATATTTTGATAGATCGGGCGTTTCTGAATGCGGCGATACCAAATGTGTGTATATTTTTTATTTTTTTAACCCTTTAATTTTCAATGGGGCGAATGGGGGGTGATTTGAACTTTTAGGTTTTTTTTGTTTTTTTCTAATTTTTTTTAACTTTTTTTTAACTTTTTCTTTTTATTTTACTAGTCCCCCTAGGGGGCTATTGCGATCAGCATTCCGATCGCTCTGCAGTATCTGCTGATCACAGCTACAAGGCTGTAAACAGCAGATACGCTCTCTTTCTCTTTAGCTGTGCCGCTGGCACAGCGAAAGTGAAAGCAAGTCAGGTGTAGTACAGGAGTCATCACATGACCCTGTGCTACCATGACAACTATCGGGAGTCACGTGATCGCGTCACGTGACTTCCGGTATCGGGCGGTAAGTAAAATTTTACCGCGATCGCGCTTATAATGGCGCTGTCACATATTGACAGCGCCATATAAGGGGTTAAACGGCACGAGCCAATAACGATTCTGCTCATGCCTAGCAGGCACACATCTCAGCTGTGAAAATCAGCTGAGATGTGTGCCGATCGCAGCATGATGCTGCCGGCAGACCACGGGCAGTAAGGTTATGACATTTAGGACGTAATTTTACTGCCCGCGGTCGTGAAGGGGTTAATAAGTGGGATTTCTTGCCTTATAAATAGGGTTGGGACTAGAGTTGAGCGCGGTTCGTGGTTCTCCAATTCGCGGTTCGAGTGATTTTGGGGTCTGTTCTAGATCGAACTAGAACTCGAGCTTTTTGCTAAAAGCTCGATAGTTCTAGTTACGTTCGAGAACGGTTCTAGCAGCAAAAAGCCAAGCTAATTACTAGCTGGCTTTTCGCTGTAATAGTGTAAGTCACTCTGTGACTTATACTGTTATGAAATTTCAGCGTATAGTGTGCGGGAACTGCGCATTCAGATCACTGCTGCTGGGATAATGGCGATCGCCATTTTTTTTTCCTTGTCTTCCTTCCCTAAGCGCGCGAGTAGTGGGGCGGGCCAGCATGTCAGCCAATCCCCGACACACACACAGCTAAGTGGACTTTTAGCCAGAGAAGCTACGGCATGTGTGATAGGATGTTCATGTCACATGTCCCTGCATTATAAATATGGGCATCTGGACGCCATTATCTGCCTTTTGCGTCTGGGTGTCAGTCACCGCAGGTGCAGCTCCTGTCTCTGATACTGCTGTGTACGCTCTACACACAGCACTATACAGAATAGGGATAGAAGTTTCTTTCAGCCCTTGTAAGGGCTAATAACAGGCTCAGAGCCATAGGTGACAGTCAGGTCCGTGGAGAGAGGTTTTAACAGCTACAGATAAGAGCGTCTGTGTAGCTAAGGTGAGGGAGTTCCTTGCTGCATTTCACCATTAGGAGGGATAGAAAGTGAGGCTTCCTTTCCTCTACACTGACCCACAACCCGGCCACTGTACCCTCCTGCCCTTTGCACACTCAAGCTCATTGTTACTAAGCCATTATACTAGCAAACACTGACGAAACTTAGTAGCATCCTAAAAGTGCCTGTTGGACTTCCATTAGTGTCCCACTAGTGCAAATCTATTTGCAGCACCTCTGCATTGCACACTCAAGCTCATTGTTACTAAGCCATTATACTAGCAAACACTGAGGAAACTTAGTGGCATTCTAAAAGTGGCTGTTGGACTTCCATTAGTGACCCACTAGTGCAAATCTATTTGCAGCACCTCTGCATTGCACACTCAAGCTCATTGTTACTAAGCCATTATACTAGTAAACACTGAGGAAACTTAGTGGCATCCTAAAAGTGGCTGTTGGACTTCCATTAGTGTCCCACTAGTGCAAATCTCTTTGCAGCACCTCTGCATTGCACACTCAAACTCATTTTTACTAAGCTATTATACTAGCAAACACTGAGGAAACTTAGTGGCATCCTAAAAGTGGCTGTTGGACTTCATTATTGTCCCACTGGTGCAAAGATATTTGCGGAACCTCTGCATTGCACACTAAAACTCATTTTTACTAAGCCATTATGTCGCGGGCGGGGGGGCCGCCGCCGCTGCTGCGCTCTCGCTAACGCTCGGTGGCTTGAGGAGTGGGCCGGATCCGGGGACTCGAGCGGCGCTCCTCGCCCGTGAGTGAAAGAGGTGGTTGGTTTGGGGAATTTAGTCCGTGACGCCACCCACGGGTCGTGGTGAAGATAGGCACCACCGCTGCTGATGACGGGGATCCCGGGAGCGATGGTAAGGAGCAGCTGGGATGTTGTTTTCCCCCTCCGTGGGTAGGGGTCGGTGGTCCCGGGGCCCGATGATGTGACGGGGAGGCAGGGTTGGTGAGGTGCAGGGTTACAGGGACAGCACGGCGCGGTGCCGGATGGCACGGGTGTACTCACTCAGCAAGAAAGGTACAAAGTCCTCGGTAAACCAAACGGCTGGATGGATGGGTCCCGCAGCCGGCTGCAGTGTTTCTCCCTGGACAGGTGATGGCGGCTGTCTTTCCCTGCACCTTGATGTTCTCCTTCTGCCTACTATGGATTCCCAACGGTAGTCCGCAACCTGGTGTATGGGTACCGGAGGAGCCCGTTTGCCCGCAGGCGCTGGCCCTTGGGTCTCTAGCCTTAGGCGGTAGCTGTATACCCTCACAGTGTGGGCTGTTGCCTTCAATCAGGACTTTTGCTGTTGTGAAACCCCTGGGGTTCCAGTCACATTCGGATCTGACTATTGACGGCGGCTCCAAGCCTGGTCGGGGTCCGATGGCCCTGCCTGTGTGTGCTGGCTTCACTTCGCTCCCCGGTCGGTACCGGCGGGCCGTCGCCCGACCCCGGTCCTACGGTTTCGCGTTGCTCTACCACTCCTGCAGACGGCCACCACCGTCTGCCAACCTTGCTGTTAGTGCCTGGGCCACAAACCCAGACACCAAAGTGCTCACTCCTCTCACTTCAAACTCCAAAACTACTGTGATACTTTTCCCGCCTCCAGGCCTGTGAACTCCTCGGTGGGTGGGGCCAACCACTTGCCTCCGCCCCACCTGGTGTGAACATCAGACACTGGAGGGAGGCAACAAAGATTTTTGTTTGGCTAGTGTCCCTGTCTAATGGGGGTGGGGGGTGTTTGTATGTTATTTGTGACGACCTGGCTAGGCCAGGGCGCCACATTCCCCCTTGGTGAAATGCATACCGTCTGCGGGCTGCCCGTCCATCACCGGTTTTTATTTTTTTTTCAAAAACTGTAAAAATATAAATTAACATATAAACATTTTCAAACATAAGTATTTTTGTTAGGACACTTGAACGTTGCACAAATAAAACAAAGCATTTTTAATAATAACAGACGAACGGACGGATGTCTTCCGCTCTCCCACCCAAGCAACCTACCCCTGATGCTGCCCCTAAGAAATGGGCAGCAACGCTTGACCCCAGTCGAGGTTCAGGTTGCCCGAGCGGGAACGGGTTCGGTGACTCGCACCCGGCTGTCACTTCAGGGGACCCCACGTCCAAGGGGGACCCCTGACCCCCGGAGGATGGCCACCGGCCCTGGTGGTGGCCGGGCCCCAGCCTGCTCTGCTGCGGGCCCTTCCTCCAATCTGCCTCTCCGGAGGCGGCTCCGACGGAAAATCACCCCTCAACTTATTTACAAGCCCACAAGTTCGTGGGTGGCCTGCCAGTTCTCGGCCATGTCCATGAGTAGTCTCTCATGCAGGGGGGGGGGTAAACGCACACAGGGTCCCTCCGGGGACAACTTGCCAGCAACGGCCGGAATAATCACATGGACAATCAGGTGAAGGTCACGTTTCATTAAAGTCATTCAATCAAACTGCTGAGGGTCCCAACGGGGGACAACTGCTTGCAACGGCGGACCGCTGCCACTACTTGAGGTCATACTCCTCCAGGAACTCTTCTAGATCCACGTCCGGATGGCTTGGTGGAGGAGGAGGGGGCTGGGGCCGCATCTGCTCACTGTGGCTCTTCCTCTGCTTGATGTCCAGGGCGAACCAGCCCCTCTCCCCGCAGTGGCGGGTGTAAGTCACCAGGTCTCCCGGCAACAGATCACGACCTGAATGGCCCGTGGGGAGGTGTGAATTGACATCACGGCGGACCACGAATACTTCGGCCTCCAGGCCCGGCTCATAGATGAAGCCAAACCACCTCCGTTGGTCGAACTGCCAGACTTGACCCTCGTACACCGGGCCCCGCACCCGAAAGGTGGCATGACGGAGTGCATCCTTCTCCCTGATCACTCTCGCCATCACTTCTGCCCTCTGCTGCTCCTTGCCGGCAATCTCCCGGCCAAACGGGTTTGGTTCCCTGTCCGAGTATGGGGCGTTGGCAGACCCCTGCGCCCGGGTCGGGCCCCGCTGGACCGCACTTACACCGGCCACTACCGGTTCTCTTTCGTGGGGGTCCTGCGGTGACATGGCCTGGACTGCGGCTTTGTAGTTGTGGCCTGGCGCAGCCTCAGCCGAGAAGGGGGACTCAGGGCTAGCTGACCTCACCGGTTGAGCCTTCGGGACAGCAGCGGCTGGTTCTTCCATGGCCGGGCGGACTGCCGGAGCCGGGACGGCTTCAGGTGCAGCCACTTCTGGGGCCGACAGCTTCTCATCACGGATGGCTACTTCCCGCGGGGCTTTCCATGGTAGCGGGAGGGATGCAGGCCGGTCCCGAACAACGCCCCCAGGGCGGTCCTCTAGAGCGGACGGGTTGGATTCCGCTACCGGTGTTGGGGGTAGCGGACCGAGCGGAGGGGTGACAGCAGCCAGTACGGATGGCGGGGGAAGCAGGAGGGTGAGCAGGCACAGGTCGGGCCCCTCATCCGCAGCGGCCGGTCCTTCTCGGACATAGGGGCGTGGGTCGCTTACCCGCTCCTCCAACTCTGTCTCCACCTCGCGTCTCCGCACGGCCGACACCACTTCCTCCATCTCGGCCACCCAGCGCTCCATCAAGAACCGGACCTGGGCTTGAAGGCGGCAGCACATCTGTGTGGTCCGGGCTTCCACCCACGCCGCTGTTCCTGGCGTGGGCTCGGGGATTTCCGCGGTGCCGGACAGACGGAACATCATGCGTGGCCAGGAACCAATTGTTTGCAGAGTCCTGGCGTCCCCGCTTTTATAGCCTCGGCTACATCAGGCAGAGACACTCTCGCGCCCCCTTGGTACTCTTCAGCACTTCCGTTTGTTGGGGGCGGGGCTTCGCTTTCGCGCCTTCCCTGCTTGGAAAAGACGCTCGAGCGGGAGATTTTTGCCCCAAGATGGCGGCGCTTCAAAAGTTTCGGCCAGACACCGCCGGCGGAGATCACAAGGCGCACTTCTACTGGTAAGTAGATGGGTTCAATCCTGTTCATGACGCCAAGTTGTCGCGGGCGGGGGGGACACCGTCGCTGCTGCGCTCTCGCTAACGCTCGGGTCCGGCGCTGCTGCGATGGCTGCTCGGTGGCTCGAGCGGTGGGCCGGATCCGGGGACTCGAGCGGCGCTCCTCATCCGTGAGTGAAAGGGGTGGTTGGTTTGGGGAATTTTGTCCGTGACGCCACCCACTGGTTGTGGTGAAGATAGGCACCACCGCTGCTGATGACAGGGATCCCGGGAGCGATGTAAGGAGCAGCTGGGATGTTGTTTTCCCCCTCCGTGGGTAGGGGTCGGTGGTCCCGGGGCCCGATGATGTGACGGGGAGGCAGGGTTGGTGAGGTGCAGGGTTGCAGGGACAGCGCAGCGCGGTATCGGATGGCACGGGTGTACTCACTCAGCAAGAAAGGTACAAAGTCCTCGGTAAACCAAACGGCTGGATGGACGGGTCCCGCAGCCGGCTGCAGTGTTTCTCCCCAGACAGGTGATGGCAGCTGTCTTTCCCTGCACCATGATGTTCTCCTTCTGACTACTATGGATTCCCAACGGTAGTCCGCAACCCGGTGTATGGGTACCAGAGGAGCCCGTTTGCCCGCAGGCGCTGGCCCTTCGGTCTCTAGCCTTAGGCGGTAGCTGTATACCCTCACGGTGTGGGCTGTTGCCTTCAATCGGGACTTTTGCTGTTGTGAAACCCCTGGGGTTCCAGTCACATTCGGATCTGACTATTGACGGCGGCTCCAAGCCTGGTCAGGGTCCGATGGCCCTGCCTGTGTGTGCTGGCTTCACTTTGCTCCCCGGTCGGTACCGGCGAGCCGTCACCCAACCCCGGTCCTACGGTTCCGCGTTGCTCCACCACCCCTGAAGACGGCCACCACCGTCTGCCAACCTCGCTGTTAGTGCCTGGGATACAAACCCAGACACCAAAGTGCTCACTCCTCTCACTTCAAACTCCAAAACTACTCTGACACTTTTTCCGCCTCCAGGCCTGTGAACTCCTTGGTGGGTGGGCCAACCACTTGCCTCCGCCCCACCTGGTGTGGACATCAGACACTGGAGGGAGGCAACAAAGATTTTTGTTTGGCTAGTGTCCCTGTCTAATGCGGGTGGGGGTGTTTGTATGTTATTTGTGACGACCTGGCTAGGCCAGGGCGCCACAATTATACTAGCAAACACTGAGGAAACTTAGTGGCATCCTAAAAGTGGCTGTTGGACTTTCATTAGTGTCCTACTAGTGCAAATCTATTTGCAGCACCTCTGCATTGCACACTCAAGCTCATTGTTACATTAGCCATTATACAGTGAGTACAGACCAGGAAATCGTCTGCAGTGATGCCCAGAACCTTTGTGACTCAGATTCAGGCTGTGATGACCAAGTTCATGAGCATAATGTTGACCCTTATTCACAAATTGAAACACCTGTTGTAATAGACAATGAGGAACACACTGATGATGATGAGATGCAGATACCAGATTGGGTTGACAACTTAAATATTCGTTCAGGGTAGGAAGAGGCTCGGTCTGAGGGGGAGGGGAGTGCAAACACAGTGCTTGATGAGGAACTTCTAGATCCCACCTACTGTCAACCCACAGTCAGGCACTCGAGGCGGTGGAGGAGGATGCTACTGACGACGAAGTTACCTTGCGCCTTCCTGGAAAGAGGAGGAGTACTGGTAGCACGTCTACAACTGCATCCTCAGCCACCACTCTGCCTCTGAGCACTAGTCGGGGTGGCTCAGCAGGTTGCATGCCCTCTAAGCCTTGCCTAGCCTGGTCCTTTTTTGACATAGCAAAAGATCGCCCATATCATGTGATATGTAAAATTTGTCGTGATTCTGTTAGTAGAGGGCAAAACCTCAGCAGTTTGACAACTTCTTCCATGAATCGTCACATGAATAAATATCATATGTCCCAGTGGGAAGCTCACCGTGCTGCAATGCGGCCTAGCGGAGCTGACCATCCACTGCCTGCCCCTTCCAGTGCATCCGTGCGCTCTTCATCTTCTAGGACTGTGGGGACAGCTGTCACACCTGGTTTTCCACGCACAACTTCCACCAGTGTAACCGCAACAGGTAGTTTGCTTGGTAGGTCGTCAGTTGGTTTGGAAGGGGAAACAAGTGCGTGTGTACAGCTCTCTCAGACATCGATAGCATCAACGTTGGATGAAGGCAACATCATGTCTACGCCTGCACTTTCCTCACAAACCTGCATTTTTTTAGGGACACCCTACTCAGCACCGTCTACCCACAGCAGCCAGATCTCTGTCCCTTAGATGTGGACAAACAAAAGGCCATTTCCTGCGACCCATGACAAAGCTAAGAGGTTGACTTTATCCCTCTGTAAGCTCTTGGCTACCGAAATGCTGCCTTTCCGCCTGGTGGACACACAGGATTTTAGAGACCTTATGTCTGTCGCTGTGCCCCAGTACCAGATGCCCAATCGCCACTACTTCTCTAAGAAAGATGTGCCTGCGCTACACCAGCATATCGCACACAACATCACCACTTCCTTGAGAAACTTTGTGTGTGAACGGGTGCATTTCACCACCGATACTTGGACCAGTAAGCATGGACAGGGACGTTACATGTCGCTGACTGGTTACTGGGTAACTATGTTGATAGATGGTGAAGGGTCTGCTGCACAAGTCTTGCTGCCCCCACGACTTGTGTGTCAATCCTCTGTCTGTCCAAGTTCCTCCACTGATTCTGCCTCCTCCACCTCGTCTGCGTCCTCCACCTCCGCCCCAAGCCTTCCTGGTCAGGCCACCAGCGTTCTAACTGCGCAGAAGGAATCACGCACCCCTCATTACTATGCTGGCAGCAGAGCGCAGCGGCATCATGCGGTCTTTAGCTTGAAATGTCTTGGAAATAAGAGTCACACAGCGGCTGAGTTGTGGGCAGCTCTGGAGACTGAGTTTGGTAAGTGGTTTTCTCCACTCAACCTGCAGCCTGGTAAGGCCGTGTGCGACAATGCTGCAAACCTGGGTGCCATGCCCTTCGTCTGGGGAAGGTGATACACGTGCCTTGTATGGCTCACGTGTTGAACCTTGTTGTCCAGCAATTTTTTACACACTATCCTGGCCTAGATGGCCTTCTGAACAGGGCACGAAAACTGTCTGCTCACTTCCGCCGTTCAACCACCGCAGCTGAGCGACTTGCATCGCTCCAGAAGTCTTTCGGCCTGCCAGTTCATCGCCTGAAATGCGATGTGCCGACACGCTGGAATTCGACTCGCCACATGTTACAGCGACTGTGGCAGCACCGCCGAGCCCTGGTGCAATACGTCATGACGTATAGCCTGGGCCAATGAGATGCAGAAGTGGGGCAGATCACCCTGATGGAGTGGTCTCAGATCAAGGACCTATGCACCCTTCTGCACAGTTTTGACATGGCGACGAATATGTTTAGCGCTGACAATGCCATTATCAGCATGACAATTCCAGTCATTTACATGCTGGAGCACACGCTAAACACTATTCAGAGTCAGGGGAAGATACAACATGAAGGGGAGGAACTACAGGAGGATTCATATGCGCAAGAGACAACAACATCACCAAGGTCCAGACGTTCATCATAACCAAGGCGGCAGGCTTGGGACCATGGGGGACAGGGATCAACAAGGGCGCATGGTAGCAGGCGAAATGTTGAGGAAGGTGCAGGAGAACATGAAGAAATGGAGGATGAACTGTCCATGGACATGGAAGACTCAGCGGATGAGGGAGACCTTGGTCAAATTTCAGTTGAAAGAGGTTGGGGGGAGATGTCAGAGGAAGAAAGAACGGTTAGCACCTCTATGCCACAAACACAGCGTGGACTTGGTCTGCATGGCTGCGCAAGACACATGAGCGCCTTCTTGCTGCACTACCTCCAACATGACCCTCGTATTGTCAAAATTAGAAGTGATGATGAGTACTGGCTTGCCACACTATTAGATCCCCGGTACAAGTCCACATTTTGGGACATAATTCCAGCCATAGAAAGGGACGCACATATGCAGGAGTATCAGCAAAAGCTGTTACTCGATCTTAACTCGGCTTTTCCACCAAACAACCGTGGTGCAGGGAGTGAATCTCCCAGTTGTAACTTGACAAACATGGGACGGTCTCGTCATCTTCAACAGTCTACCCGTACCAGCAGCACCGTATCTGGTGCTGGTAACAGCAATTTTATTAAATCTTTTCATAATTTTTTTAGACCATCCTTTGCAAGGCCACCAGAGACAACAAGTCTGACACATAGTCAATGGCTGGAGACGATGATACAGGAGTATCTCCAAATCAACATCGATGCCATGACTTTGCAAATGGAGCTCATTTTGGGCTTGAAATCTTGAAAAATGGCCAGAGCTCTTCACTTACGCCTTGGAGATTTTGTCGTGTCCAGCTGCCAGCGTTGTCTCTGAACGTGTCTTCAGTGCTGCTAGGTGTGTGCTGACAGATAAGCCCACGCGTCTATCCAGTGACAATGTGGACAAACTAACGTTCATCAAAATGAACAAGTCAGGGATCCACAAGGAATTTACTACCCCTGTGTCATCCTGGGGAGAGTAAATGCTTGTGGATTTGGAATGTGCTTGATGCAAATCAAAACATCCTGTTTGCAACTAGGGCACAAGTGCTGCCACTGATGGGGTGTCTGTGTGGCACAATTTTTGGAAAAAAGGGAGACTCCGCTTGGAGTAACCCTTGCTTGCTGTGTTTTTGAAAAAGAGCCAAGTTGAACAATTCATGGTTCAGCAAAGACTTTGCTACCTACCCTGGTGTCATCCTGGGGATGGTTAAGTATGGCGTATTTTTGAATGTGCTTGATGCAAATCTAGCTGTGAAGTGTACAACTGGGGCACAAGTGCTGCCACTGAAGGCGTGGGTGTCTGTGTGGCCCAATTTTTGGAAAAAAGGGAGACTCCGCTTGGAGTAACCCTTGCTTACAGTGTTTTTAAAAATGATCCAAGATGAACAGAGCTGGGATCAGGAAAGACTTTGCTACCTACCCCGGGGTCATCCTGGGGACGTTAAGGATGGCGTAATTTTGAATGTGCTTGATGCAAATTTACCTGTGAAGTGTACAACTGGGGCACAAGTGCTGCCACTGATGGGGTGGGTGTCTGTGTGGCCCAATTTTTGGAAAAAAGGAGACTCCGCTTGGAGTAACCCTTGCTGTGTTTTTTAAAAGGAGCCAAGATGATCAGATCTGGGATCAGCAAAGACTTTGCTACCTACCCCGGTGTCATCCTGGGGACGGTTAAGGATGGCGTATTTTAGAATGTGCTTGATGCAAATCTACCTGTGAAGTGTACAACTGGGGCACAAGTGCTGCCACTGAATGGGTGGGTGTCTGTGTGGCCCAATTTTTGGAAAAAAGGGAGACTCCGCTTGGAGTAACCCTTGCTTGCTGTGTTTTTTAAAAGGAGCCAAGATGAACAATTCATGGTTCAGCAAAGACTCTGCTACCTACCGTGGTGTCATCCTGGGGATGGTTAAGTATGGTGTATTTTTGAATGTGCTTGATGCAAATCTAGCTGTGAAGTGTACAACTGGGGCACAAGTGCTGCCACTGAAGGCGTGGGTGTCTGTGTGGCCCAATTTTTGGAAAAAAGGGAGACTCCGCTTGGAGTAACCCTTGCTGTGTTTTTTAAAAGGAGCCAAGATGAACAGATCTGGGATCAGCAAAGACTTTGCTACCTACCCCGGTGTCGTCCTGGGGATGGTTAAGGACGGCATATTTTAGAATGTGCTTGATACAAATCTACCTGTGAAGTGTACAATTGGGGCATAAGTGCTGCCACTGAAGGGGTGGGTGTCAGTGTGGCCCAATTTTTGGAAAAAAGGGAGACTCTGCGTGGAGTCACCTTGCGGTGTTTTACATGATTTTAGAAGGGCATGCCATGCCTATATCTGTGTCTCATTCTCTTTTCCTTGTAACACTGTGTTGTTTAAGCATGAGAATTTGTTCTTGTCACTTTCCCATGTGTTTGTGTTGTGTTGTGAGTTGTTTGTCACCTTTTGGACACCTTTGAGGGTGTTTTCTAGGTGTTTTTATGTGTTTGTGATTGCCTCCCATTGTTTCCTATGCGGTTCACGCGGTTCACCGAACCGAACACGAACGAGACCTCCGTTTGGCGAACCGAACTCGAGCCGAACCACGACCGGTTCGCTCATCTCTAGTTGGGACCATCAGTTGTTTTGTGCAGAAGTCTGGTGGATACACAGCTGATAGTCCTACTGGATAGACTGTTAGAATTTGTATTATGGCAAGAAAAAAAGCAGCTAAGTAAAGAAAAACAAGTGCCCATCATTACTTTAAGAAATGAAGGTCAGTCAGTCCGAAAAATTGGGAAAACTTTGAAAGTGTCCCCAAGTGCAGTGGCAAAAACCATCAAATGCTACAAAGAAATGGCTCACATGAGGACCACCCCAGGAAAGGAAAACCAAGAGTCACCTTTGCTGCGGAGGATAAGTTTATCCAAGTCACCAGCCTCAGAAATCGCAGGTTAACAGCATCTCAGAATAGAGACCAGGTCAATGCCACACAGAGTTCTAGCAGCAGACACATCTCTGAAACAACTGTTAAAAGTAGACTTTGTGCAGCAGGCCTTCATGATAAAATAGCTGCTAGGAAACCACTGCTAAGGACAGGCAACAAGCAGAAGAGACTTGTTTGGGCTAAAGAACACAAGATATGGACATTAGACTAGTGGAAATCTGTGTTTTGGTCTGATGAAAATTTGAGATCTTTGGATCCAACCACCGTGTCTTTGTGCGACGCAAAAAAGGTGAACAGATGGACTCTTCATGCCTGGTTCCCACCGTGAAGCATGGAGGAAGAGGTGTGATGGTGTGGGGGTGCTTTGCTGGTGACACTGTTGGGGATTTATTCAAAATTGAAGGCATAATGAACCAGCATGGCTTTCATAGCATCTTGCAGCTGCACGCTATTCCATCTGGTTTGCGTTTATTTGGACCATCATTTATTTTTCAACAGGACAATGACCATAAACACACCTCCAGGCTGTGAAAGGGCTATTTGACTAAGAAGGAGAGTGATGGGGTGCTATGCCAGATGACCTGGCCTCCACAGTCACCAGACCTGAACCCAATCGAGATGGTTTGGGGTGAGCTGGACCGCAGAGTGAAGGCAAAAGGGCCAACAAGTGCTAAGCATCTCTGGGAACTCCTTCAAGACTGTTGGAAGACTATTTCCGGTGACTACCTCTTGAAGCTCATCAAGAGAATGCCAAGAGTATGCAAAAAATGAGCCCTCACATGACCATATTGTTTGAAAAATAAAAAAGTTACGTCTCTCAGAAAAAGAATGGCGAAAAAAAAAACGGAAAGCAAAAAATCGGCCGGTCGTGAAGGGGTTAAACCTTACAGGGCACACCTGTGAAGTGAAAACCATTTCCGGTGACTACCTCTTGAAGCTCATCAAGAGAATGCCAACAGTGTGCAGAGCAGTAATCAAAGCAAAATGTGGCTACTTTGAAGAACCTAGAATATAAGACATATTTTCAGTTGTTTCACGCTTTTTTGTTAAGTATTTCATTCCACATCTGTTAATTCATAGTTTTGATGCCTTCAATGCCTTCTACAATTTTCAGAGTCATGAAAATAAAGAAAACTCTTTGAATGAGAAGGTGTGTCCAAACTTTTGGTCTTTACTGTACCTCACATGTTGTTGAAATCAATTGTTTGGGTGCACAGCAGGGCTTGGAAGGGAATTAGTGCCATTTGAATTTTTCAAAGCAAAATTACCTGGAATCATTAGCGGATGCCATGTTGCGCTTGGAGACCCTCTGAGGTGCCTAAACAATGGAGCTTCCCTAAAAGGGACCCCGTTTTGGAAACTAGACCCCTCAAAGAGTTAATATAGGTGTTTGGTGAACACCTCTAACACTCAGGTACTATAGAGAAGTTTATAACCTTGAGCCGTGAAAATATTTTTTTTTACCACAAAATTGTTACTTCAACCAGGTATCTTTTTATTTTTACAAGGGTATCAAGAAAAAATGCCCCATAAAGTTTATTGTGCAATTTGTCCTGAGTACGCTGATACCTTACATGTGGTGGAAGTTAATTGTTTGGGCGCACGTCAGGGCTCGGAAGTAAAGGATCATTGGAATTTTTTAAAGCAAAATGAGCTGCAATCATTAGCACACGCTATGTTGCATTTGGAAACCCCCTGAAGTGCCTAAACAATGGAGATCCCTGACAAGTGACCGCAACTAGACCCCTCAAGGAATTTACCTAGATGTTTGGTGAGTACCTTGAACCCCAAGGGGCTTCACAGAATTTTATAACATTGAACTGGGAAAGAACAAAAAAATAAATTTTTAACCTCGACAATTTGCTTTAACGCCCATGTTTCAAATTCACTAGGGTAACAGGAGATATTGAACCATACAATTTGTTGTGAAATTTCTCCTGAGTACGCCCTATATATGGTAGAAAACTACTTTTGAGGTACAGTACAAAATGAAGAAGAGAAAGCGCACCATATTGGAGTGCAGATTTTTTTGCAATGGTGTGGGCATGCCATGTGACATTGGCAGAGCCCCTGAGGTGCCAGAACAGTAGAATTCCCCACAAGTGACCCCATTTTACAAACTGCACCCCTCAATGAATTCATACAGGGGTGCAGTGAGCATATTAACACTACAGGTGGAGCACGAAATTGTAAACTATTATGGGCGGTGAACAAAAAATAATTACATTTTTACCCCTAAAATGTTGTGTTAACCCAAGATTTCTAATTTTCACAACCATAATAGGTAAAAAAGGGCCCAGAATGTGTTACACAATTTCTCCTGAACGTGTAATACCCCATATGTGACCGTTTAATACTGTTTGGCCGCACCACAGGGCTCGTAGGGGAAGGAGAACCATTTGATATTTGGAGCACAGATTTTCCTAGAATAGTTGGCAGACTCCATTTGCAGAGCCCCTAAGTGCCAGAACAGAAGAAATCCCCCTCAAGTGACCAAATTTTGAAAATTACACCCCTCTGGGAATTCATCTACGGGTGTAGTGATTATTTTGTCTCTGGAAAACACCCATGGTGTCAAACACAGTGAATGTTCCAGAATTAAAAATTGCAAATAAGCCCTTGTGCCCAGTACATTGTAGTTCCCGTACATTGTGACCAGTTCATGCTTCTGAAAACCTGCACCCCGTATATTTAAGTGGGCTCTTCTCACTACAACAATGGCAAACATGTGGATGGTAACTGTGGTTTAGGCACATTGTGGGGCTCAGAAAAGAGAGGGGCATTTGGATTGGGAGCACAAATTTTGCTGGATTTCTTTTCTTGAGGGGAGAGGCATAGTGTTTTTCGTGAGCTTTTGTACTATCAGTAACGTGGAAGCCCCCTATATTTCTGTTAGCCGATGATGGACCTGTGTGGGGACTTGTGTTTTTGTGGGTTGAGTTGAATGCTATTTGGTGACAATTTTGGTAGAGATTATTTTGGATCAGTTCACATTTATCTTGTGCTCTATGCTGAGCACTTGCATCGAGGTTTCCATCTACATCTCTGAAGTACGTTATTCAGGTGAAACCTACGATGTTCACTAATGAGGCAGCAGACTCTGGTTTCCCAGCTGAAGACACTCACATCACCATAACATAAATTGATATGCTGCATCTAGCGAAGCCACGCTGCAAGTCAGTTTACGCTGCAGAGAATAGAAGCACAGTGGGCATAAATCCATCCACTGTGCTTGTACTTCACAACGCAGGGGTTTGGACACAATTCAAAAAATGCTGTGTCCAATGTGCTGCGATTCCTCATCATGAGCATGCACCCTTACACATAATCCCAGTGCAAGTGCAGAGTGCAGGATATTTAGGAGCTGTTATGTACTGCGATCTTTTAGAGACAGAGTGAACAAATCAATAGCAGTTGAAGAATTGGCTTTATTTATTTTTTACTCCGTTCACCTCATGGTATAGGTGATTAGGCGGCTTTATTCCTCGGTCAGCGATACCAGGTTTATATCTTTTTTTAGGTTTTGCAACTATCACACTGAAAAAAAACTTTTTATAAAATAAAGTTTTTTTTCATCACCGGATTTTGAAGGCTATAGTTTTTTATGAGTCATGTGAGGGCTTGTTTTGTGAGGGATGAGTTGAAGTTTTTATTTGTATCATTTTTGGTTACATAATAATTTTTGATCGCTTTCAATTTCACTTTTTGTGAGGCAATATCAAGAAGAAACAACAACTCAGGAATAGTTTTTTTTTTTTTTTTACACCATTCACCGTGCTGTAAAAGTGATAAAACAGCTTTATATGTATCGTGGTTTGTTTTTTGAGTAACAAGATGATATTTTCAGTGGTACCATTTTTTTCATACATAACTTTTTGATCGCGTTTAAGTCCTCTTTTTTGGTCAGCTGTGTGTTGAAAAGACAGTTTTTGCTACGTTTTTTTATCTTTTTTTAAAGTGTTCACTGAAGGGGTTAACTAGAGTCACAGTTTTAATGCTTGGGTTGTTATGGACGCAGCAATACCAAATATGTGTTTTTCTTTTGTTTATATTTTTTTTTTACACAAATATAACTATATTAGAATTTTTTTATATATTTGTTCTTTATTTTTTTCAATATTTTTACTTTATTTAAATTGTCTCTCCAGTAAAGGAGACAAACTCTAGCACAGCGCCACCTATTGGAAGTAGCGATCCTAAAAGTCACAAGTGGATTTTCAACAATCCTTTGCAATATGACTCAGGATATATAAGCCAGATCAGAATCCCAATTTGCAGACACGGTGTTTCGGGGTGCTTGCCCCTCGTCAGTGCAAAGTATGGGGGTGTCTGATCTGGCTCATGAGAAAGCTATGTGGGGACCACGGGGGAACACTATTCTCCTTAAGGAGACTTTGCAAGCCAGTCTGGCTGCCAGGTAAGGGGACTTATAGCTGCCACGCCCCTCTAAGAAATATTCAAATTGTCTTTCCAGTAAAGGAGACAAACTCTAGCACAGCGCCACCTATTGGAAGTAGCGATCCTAAAAGTCACAAGTGGATTTTCAACAATCCTTTGCAATATGACTCAGGATATATAAGCCAGATCAGAATCCCAATTTGCAGACACGGTGTTTCGGGGTGCTTGCCCCTCGTCAGTGCAAAGTATGGGGGGTGTCTGATTTGGCTCATGAGAAAGCTATGTGGGGACCATGGGGGAACACTATTCTCCTTAAGGAGACTTTGCAAGCCAGTCTGGCTGCCAGGTAAGGGGACTTATAGCTGCCACGCCCCTCTAAGAAATATTCAAATTGTCTCTCCAGTAAAGGAGACAAACTCTAGCACAGCGCCACCTATTGGAAGTAGCGATCCTAAAAGTCACAAGTGGATTTTCAACAATCCTTTGCAATATGACTCAGGATATATAAGGCAGATCAGAATCCCAATTTGCAGACACGGTGTTTCGGGGTGCTTGCCCCTCGTCAGTGCAAAGTATGGGGGTGTGTGATCTGGCTCATGAGAAAGCTATGTGGGGACCACGGGGGAACACTATTCTCCTTAAGGAGACTTTGCAAGCCAGTCTGGCTGCCAGGTAAGGGGACTTATAGCTGCCACGCCCCTCTAAGAAATATTTAAATTGTCTCTCCAGTAAAGGAGACAAACTCTAGCACAGCGCCACCTATTGGAAGTAGCGATCCTAAAAGTCACAAGTGGATTTTCAACAATCCTTTGCAATATGACTCAGGATATATAAGCCAGATCAGAATCCCAATTTGCAGACACGGTGTTTCGGGGTGCTTGCCCCTCATCAGTGCAAAGTATGGGGGTGTCTGATGTGGCTCATGAGAAAGCTATGTGGGGACCACGGGGGAACACTATTCTCCTTAAGGAGACTTTGCAAGCCAGTCTGGCTGCCAGGTAAGGGAACTTATAGCTGCCACGCCCCTCTAAGAAATATTCAAATTGTCTCTCCAGTAAAGGAGACAAACTCTAGCACAGCGCCACCTATTGGAAGTAGCGATCCTAAAAGTCACAAGTGGATTTTCAACAATCCTTTGCAATATGACTCAGGATATATAAGCCAGATCAGAATCCCAATTTGCAGACACGGTGTTTCGGGGTGCTTGCCCTTCGTCAGTGCAAAGTATGGGGGTGTCTGATCTGGCTCCTGAGAAAGCTATGTGGGGACCACGGGGGAACACTATTCTCCTTAAGGAGACTTTGCAAGCCAGTCTGGCTGCCAGGTAAGGGGACTTATAGCTGCCACGCCCCTCTAAGAAATATTCAAATTGTCTCTCCAGTAAAGGAGACAAACTCTAGCACAGCGCCACCTATTGGAAGTAGCGATCCTAAAAGTCACAAGTAGATTTTCAACAATCCTTTGCAATATGACTCAGGATATATAAGCCAGATCAGAATCTCAATTTGCAGACACGGTGTTTCGGGGTGCTTGCCCCTCGTCAGTGCAAAGTATGGGGGGTGTCTGATCTGGCTCATGAGAAAGCTATGTGAGGACCACGGGGGAACACTATTCTCCTTAAGGAGACTTTGCAAGCCAGTCTGGCTGCCAGGTAAGGGGACTTATAGCTGCCACGCCCCTCTAAGAAATATTCAAATTGTCTCTCCAGTAAAGGAGACAAACTCTAGCACAGCGCCACCTATTGGAAGTAGCGATCCTAAAAGTCACAAGTGGATTTTCAACAATCCTTTGCAATATGACTCAGGATATATAAGCCAGATCAGAATCCCAATTTGCAGACACGGTGTTTCGGGGTGCTTGCCCCTCGTCAGTGCAAAGTATGGGGGTGTCTGATCTGGCTCACGAGAAAGCTATGTGGGGACCACGGGGGAACACTATTCTCCTTAAGGAGACTTTGCAAGCCAGTCTGGCTACCAGGTAAGGGGACTTATAGCTGCCATGCCCCTCTAAGAAATATTCAAATTGTCTTTCCAGTAAAGAAGACAAACTCTAGCACAGCGCCACCTATTGGAAGTAGCGATCCTAAAAGTCACAAGTGGATTTTCAACAATCCTTTGCAATATGACTCAGGATATATAAGCCAGATCAGAATCCCAATTTGCAGACACGGTGTTTCGGGGTGCTTGCCCCTCGTCAGTGCAAAGTATGGGGGGTGTCTGATCTGGCTCATGAGAAAGCTATGTGGGGACCATGGGGGAACACTATTCTCCTTAAGGAGACTTTGCAAGCCAGTCTGGCTGCCAGGTAAGGGGACTTATAGCTGCCACGCCCCTCTAAGAAATATTCAAATTGTCTCTCCAGTAAAGGAGACAAACTCTAGCACAGCGCCACCTATTGGAAGTAGCGATCCTAAAAGTCACAAGTGGATTTTCAACAATCCTTTGCAATATGACTCAGGATATATAAGGCAGATCAGAATCCCAATTTGCAGACACGGTGTTTCGGGGTGCTTGCCCCTCGTCAGTGCAAAGTATGGGGGTGTGTGATCTGGCTCATGAGAAAGCTATGTGGGGACCACGGGGGAACACTATTCTCCTTAAGGAGACTTTGCAAGCCAGTCTGGCTGCCAGGTAAGGGGACTTATAGCTGCCACGCCCCTCTAAGAAATATTTAAATTGTCTCTCCAGTAAAGGAGACAAACTCTAGCACAGCGCCACCTATTGGAAGTAGCGATCCTAAAAGTCACAAGTGGATTTTCAACAATCCTTTGCAATATGACTCAGGATATATAAGCCAGATCAGAATCCCAATTTGCAGACACGGTGTTTCGGGGTGCTTGCCCCTCATCAGTGCAAAGTATGGGGGTGTCTGATCTGGCTCATGAGAAAGCTATGTGGGGACCACGGGGGAACACTACTCTCCTTAAGGAGACTTTGCAAGCCAGTCTGGCTGCCAGGTAAGGGAACTTATAGCTGCCACGCCCCTCTAAGAAATATTCAAATTGTCTCTCCAGTAAAGGAGACAAACTCTAGCACAGCACCACCTATTGGAAGCAGCGATCCTAAAAGTCACAAGTGGATTTTCAACAATCCTTTGCAATATGACTCAGGATATATAAGCCAGATCAGAATCCCAATTTGCAGACACGGTGTTTCAGGGGTGCTTGCCCCTCGTCAGTGCAAAGTATGGGGGTGTCTGATCTGGCTCATGAGAAAGCTATGTGGGGACCACGGGGGAACACTATTCTCCTTAAGGAGACTTTGCAAGCCAGTCTGGCTGCCAGGTAAGGGGACTTATAGCTGCCACGCCCCTCTAAGAAATATTCAAATTGTCTCTCCAGTAAAGGAGACAAACTCTAGCACAGCGCCACCTATTGGAAGTAGCGATCCTAAAAGTCACAAGTGGATTTTCAACAATCCTTTGCAATATGACTCAGGATATATAAGCCAGATCAGAATCCCAATTTGCAGACACTGTGTTTTGGGGTGCTTGCCCCTCGTCAGTGCAAAGTATGGGGGTGTCTGATCTGGCTCATGAGAAAGCTATGTGGGGACCACGGGGGAACACTATTCTCCTTAAGGAGACTTTGCAAGCCAGTCTGGCTGCCAGGTAAGGGGACTTATAGCTGCCACACCCCTCTAAGAAATATTCAAATTGTCTCTCCAGTAAAGGAGACAAACTCTAGCACAGCACCACCTATTGGAAGTAGCGATCCTAAAAGTCACAAGTGGATTTTCAACAATCCTTTGCAATATGACTCAGGATATATAAGCCAGATCAGAATCCCAATTTGCAGACACGGTGTTTCAGGGTGCTTGCCCCTCGTCAGTGCAAAGTATGGGGGTGTCTGATCTGGCTCATGAGAAAGGTATGTGAGGACCACGGGGGAACACTATTCTCCTTAAGGAGACTTTGCAAGCCAGTCTGGCTGCCAGGTAAGGGGACTTATAGCTGCCACGCCCCTCTAAGAAATATTCAAATTGTCTCTCCAGTAAAGGAGACAAACTCTAGCACAGCGCCACCTATTGGAAGTAGCGATCCTAAAAGTCACAAGTGGATTTTCAACAATCCTTTGCAATATGACTCAGGATATATAAGCCAGATCAGAATCCCAATTTGCAGACACGGTGTTTCGGGGTGCTTGCCCCTCGTCAGTGCAAAGTATGGGGGTGTCTGATCTGGCTCATGAGAAAGCTATGTGGGGACCACGGGGGAACACTATTCTCCTTAAGGAGACTTTGCAAGCCAGTCTGGCTACCAGGTAAGGGGACTTATAGCTGCCATGCCCCTCTAAGAAATATTCAAATTGTCTTTCCAGTAAAGAAGACAAACTCTAGCACAGCGCCACCTATTGGAAGTAGCGATCCTAAAAGTCACAAGTGGATTTTCAACAATCCTTTGCAATATGACTCAGGATATATAAGCCAGATCAGAATCCCAATTTGCAGACACGGTGTTTCGGGGTGCTTGCCCCTCGTCAGTGCAAAGTATGGGGGGTGTCTGATCTGGCTCATGAGAAAGCTATGTGGGGACCATGGGGGAACACTATTCTCCTTAAGGAGACTTTGCAAGCCAGTCTGGCTGCCAGGTAAGGGGACTTATAGCTGCCACGCCCCTCTAAGAAATATTCAAATTGTCTCTCCAGTAAAGGAGACAAACTCTAGCACAGCGCCACCTATTGGAAGTAGCGATCCTAAAAGTCACAAGTGGATTTTCAACAATCCTTTGCAATATGACTCAGGATATATAAGGCAGATCAGAATCCCAATTTGCAGACACGGTGTTTCGGGGTGCTTGCCCCTCGTCAGTGCAAAGTATGGGGGTGTGTGATCTGGCTCATGAGAAAGCTATGTGGGGACCACGGGGGAACACTATTCTCCTTAAGGAGACTTTGCAAGCCAGTCTGGCTGCCAGGTAAGGGGACTTATAGCTGCCACGCCCCTCTAAGAAATATTTAAATTGTCTCTCCAGTAAAGGAGACAAACTCTAGCACAGCGCCACCTATTGGAAGTAGCGATCCTAAAAGTCACAAGTGGATTTTCAACAATCCTTTGCAATATGACTCAGGATATATAAGCCAGATCAGAATCCCAATTTGCAGACACGGTGTTTCGGGGTGCTTGCCCCTCATCAGTGCAAAGTATGGGGGTGTCTGATCTGGCTCATGAGAAAGCTATGTGGGGACCACGGGGGAACACTACTCTCCTTAAGGAGACTTTGCAAGCCAGTCTGGCTGCCAGGTAAGGGAACTTATAGCTGCCACGCCCCTCTAAGAAATATTCAAATTGTCTCTCCAGTAAAGGAGACAAACTCTAGCACAGCACCACCTATTGGAAGCAGCGATCCTAAAAGTCACAAGTGGATTTTCAACAATCCTTTGCAATATGACTCAGGATATATAAGCCAGATCAGAATCCCAATTTGCAGACACGGTGTTTCAGGGGTGCTTGCCCCTCGTCAGTGCAAAGTATGGGGGTGTCTGATCTGGCTCATGAGAAAGCTATGTGGGGACCACGGGGGAACACTATTCTCCTTAAGGAGACTTTGCAAGCCAGTCTGGCTGCCAGGTAAGGGGACTTATAGCTGCCACGCCCCTCTAAGAAATATTCAAATTGTCTCTCCAGTAAAGGAGACAAACTCTAGCACAGCGCCACCTATTGGAAGTAGCGATCCTAAAAGTCACAAGTGGATTTTCAACAATCCTTTGCAATATGACTCAGGATATATAAGCCAGATCAGAATCCCAATTTGCAGACACTGTGTTTCGGGGTGCTTGCCCCTCGTCAGTGCAAAGTATGGGGGTGTCTGATCTGGCTCATGAAAAAGCTATGTGGGGACCACGGGGGAACACTATTCTCCTTAAGGAGACTTTGCAAGCCAGTCTGGCTGCCAGGTAAGGGGACTTATAGCTGCCACACCCCTCTAAGAAATATTCAAATTGTCTCTCCAGTAAAGGAGACAAACTCTAGCACAGCGCCACCTATTGGAAGTAGCGATCCTAAGAGTCACAAGTGGATTTTCAACAATCCTTTGCAATATGACTCAGGATATATAAGCCAGATCAGAATCCCAATTGGCAGACACGGTGTTTCGGGGTGCTTGCCCCTCGTCAGTGCAAAGTATGGGGGTGTCTGATCTGGCTCATGAGAAAGCTATGTGGGGACCACGGGGGAACACTATTCTCCTTAAGGAGACTTTGCAAGCCAGTCTGGCTGCCAGGTAAGGGGACTTATAGCTGCCACGCCCCTCTAAGAAATATACAAATTGTCTTTACAGTAAAGGAGACAAACTCTAGCACAGCGCCACCTATTGGAAGTAGCGATCCTAAAAGTCACAAGTGGATTTTCAACAATTCTTTTGCAATATGACTCAGGATATATAAGCCAGATCAGAATTGCAATTTGCAGACACGGTGTTTCGGGGTGCTT